>NC_135961.1:4315202-4672702 GCF_053455715.1 Rhinoraja longicauda | reverse complement strand
TTACTGCTATCCAAAGACACCGTTATTACGTCTTTGATAATTGACTCCAGCATCTTCCCCACCACCGATGTCAGGCTAACTGGTCTATAATTTCCTGTTTTCTCTTTCCCTCCATTCTTGAAAAGTGGGATAACATTAGCTACCCTCCAATCCACAGGCACTGATCCAGAATCTATAGAACATTGGAAAATGCTCACCAATGCGTCCACGATTTCTAGAGCCATTTCCTTAAGTACCCTGGGATGCAGACCATCAGGCCCTGGGATTTATCAGCCTTCAGTCCCATCAGTCTACCCGACACCATTTCCTTACTAATGTGAATTTCCTTCAGTTCCTCCGTCACCTTAGGCCCTCTGTCCACTAGAACATCTGGGAGATTGTTTGTATCTTCCTTAGTGAAGACAGAACCAAAGTACTTGTTCAATTCGTCTGCCATTTCCTTGTTCCCCATAATAAATTCACCCGCTTCTGTCTTCAAGGGACCCACATTTGTCTTAACTATTTCTTTTCTCTTCACTTACCTAAAGAAGCTTTTACTATCCGCCTTTATATTCTTGGCTAGCTTACCTTCATACTTCATCTTTTATCCCCGTATTGACTTTTTAGTTACCTTCTGTTGATCTTTAAAAGTTTCCCAATCCTCGGGCTTCCCACTCATCTTTGCTATGTTATACTTCTCTTTTATTTTTATGCTGTCCTTGACTTCCCTTGTCAGCCAGGGTCGACTCTTACTCCCCTTAGAATCTTTCTTCCTCTTTGAAATGAACTGATCCTGCACCTTCTGTATTATTCCCAGAAGCACTGCCATTGTTGTTCCACCGTCATCCCTGCTAGGGTCTCTTTCCAGTCAACTTTGGCCAGCTCCTCCCTCATGCCAACAAAGTCCCCTTTGTTCAACTGCAATACTGACACTTCCGATTTTACCATTTCGTTTGGAGATACAGCCCTTCAGTCCACCGAGTCCGCACCAACCAGTGATCCCCGCACACTAACACTGCCCCACACGCACTGGGGACAATTTTACACATACACCAAGCCAATGAACCTACAACCCTGCACGTCTTTGGAGTGTGGGAGGAAACCGATCTGGGAGAAAACCCACGCAAGTCACGGGGAGAACGTGCAAACTCCGTACAGATAGCTCCGTACAGGCACCCGTAGTTGCGATCGAACCTGGGTCACTGGCGCTGTAAGGCAGCAACTCTACCTCTGTGCCACCGTGCCGTCCGGTTACTGAGGTCAGTCATCCAGTTGCAGCTCCAGTTCCCTCAGCTGGATGCACTTCCCACAGGGGCAGTCTTCAGTTTAGTTTAGACTAAACTAAACTCTTCCTCAGAGTCCTCAGGGAAACTGGAGTTTCCTTGACATCTCTCAGGAGGAGTTTATTCACAAAATGCTGGAGTAACTCAGCAGGTCAGGCAGCATCTCAGGAGAGAATGAATGGGCGACGTTTCGGGTCGAGACCCTTCTTCAGACTGATGTCAAGGGGGCGGGACAATGGAAGGATCGGCGAAACCAAACGCATGCTCGGCGATCGCTTCGCTCAACACCTGCGCCCGGTCTGCGTTAACCAATCTGATCTCCCGGTGGCTGAGCACTTCAACTCCCCCTCCCACTCCCAGTCTGACCTTTCTGTCATGGGCCTTGTGACATTTGTCCTTCTGACATTTCTTCTACCCAGAGATGTCAGTCTGAAGAAGGGTCTCGACCCGAAACGTCATCCATTCCTTCCATCCAGAGATGCTGCCTGGCCCGCTGAGTTGCTCCAGCATTTGCTGTCTCTCCTTGCCCATGAAGGCATGCTTGCCAAATGCCTTCTTCATTACCCTGTCTACCAGATTTGCCACTTTCAGGGAACCATGCACCTTACTCCCACATCTCTCTGTTAAACCCCCAGGTCTTCCTGCTTTGTAATTTTGTGTTCATTTAGTTTAAATGCACAGGAGCCTCCTTGTTCAAGTACAATTATGAAGGAGCCCATACCAGCCACAAGAGAGCAGACGATGTCCACAGTTAACGATGAAGGAAGGACATTAATAACAGAGAAGCTTTTTAATAGATCGCCCCCTCGGCAGCGTCAACATAGATGATACTAAACATGACTCTTTCCCAAGAATTCTTCCAATTCTTGCATTTTTAATTAATATTTTTATAAATAATTTTAATTTCAGGCTGAATAAACGTAATCTTGATTATGTGTTCAAAGGAGCCAAATTGATGAGTGCAGTGATTTTTATGTTTCACTAATGCCATATAAACAAAGGAGATAGCCCGACTTACAAAGCTAACTCCATACTTTGATTACCTGGACCCACCTGAATCGATTTTCAAGTCAAGTCAAGTTTATTTGTCACATACACATACACGATGTGCAGTGAAATGAAAGTGGCAATGCCTGCGGATTGTGCACAAAAAAGAATTACAGTTACAGCATATAAATTAAAGTTAATACAGAGAAGACAAAATTTAGTCCCTGGAGTTATAATAGTTAACAGTCCTGATGGCCTGTGGGAAGAAACTCCGTCTCATCCTCTCCGTTTTCACAGCGTGACAGCGGAGGCATTTGCCTGACCGTAGCAGCTGGAACAGTCCGTTGCTGGGGTGGTAGGGGTCCCCCATAATCTTGCTGGCTCTCGATCTGCACCTCCTGATGTATAGGTCCTGCAGGGGGACGAGTGTAGTTCCCATGATGCGTTCTGCCGAACGCTCTACTCTCTGCAGGGCCATCCTGTCCTGGGCAGAGCTGTTCCCAAACCAGACTGTGATGTTGCCGGACAGGATGCTCTCTACAGCCCCAGAGTAGAAGCATTGAAGGATCCTCAGAGAGACTGAATTTCCTCAGCTGTCTGAGGTGGTAAAGGCGCTGCTTTGCCTTACCCACCAGTGCGGCAATGTGCGTTGCCCATGTCAGATCCTCTGTGATGTGGACTCCCAGGTATTTAAAGCTGCTCACCCTATCCACAGTAGACCCATTTATCTCCAGTGGCGTGTACGTCCTCGGGTGTTGAGCCCTTCTAAAGTCCACAATCAGCTCCTTAGTTTTTTTGACATTCAAGAGGAGGCTATTGTCCTGACACCAGAGTGCCAGATCAGCCACCTCCTCCCGGTAGGCCTTCTCATCGTTGTCGGAGATCCGGCCCACCACCACAGTGTCATCAGCAAACTTGATTTTCAAGATGGCCTCAAAGAAACAGCTATATCACCTTTCATTGTTTCACATGAGGCTTGGATAGAGTGGATGTGGAGAGGATGTTTCCACTGGTGGGAGAGTCATGGGCCAGAGGTCACAGCCTCAGAATTAACGGACGTCCCTTGAGGAAGGAGATGAGGAGGAATATCTTTAGACAGAGGGTGGTGAATCTGTGGAATTCATTGCCACAGAAGGCTGTGGAGGCCAAGTCAATGGATATTTTTAAGACAGAGATAGATAGATTCTTGATTAGTACGGGTGTCAGAGATTGTGAGGAGAAGGTAGGAGAATGGAGTTAGGAGGGTGAGATAGAGGTAGGGTGATTGAATGGCGGAGTAGACTTGATGGACCGAATGGCCTAATTCTGCTCCTGTCGCTTATGACCTTATGGGCATGATCTTGTGCCCAGAGTGGGACACCAACCGGATTTCCATGGACTAGTGAGTGGGAGGAGTGGGGGTATGGAGGGTGTGGTGAGAGATATGAATCAGCCCAATGAGTATGAATACCGCAAGCTGTTCTTCAAGGTAGCCCAAAGTATTTTTTCTTGGTTTTGTTTAATTTAGAGATACAGCGCGGAAACAGGCCCTTTCGGCCCACCGGGTCCACGTCGCCCAGCGATCCCCGCACATTAACACAATCCTACACCCACCAGGGACAATTTTTTAAATATTTACCAAGCCAATTAACCTACGTACCTGTACGTCTTTGGAGTGCGGGAGGAAACCGAAGATCTCGGAGAAAACCCACGCAGGTCACGGGGAGAACGTACAAACTCCTTACAGGCAGTACCCACAGTCGGGTTCAAACCCGGGTCTCCGGCGCTGCAAGCGCTGTAAGGCAGCAACTCTACCGCTGCGCCACCGTGACCGCCCTTGGTCTGGTGGGTCCTGGGGGACCAAGGGTGTAGCCTTGAGCTAACAGCAATGTGGCAGACCCGTAATATAGCCTCTCCTGACCTCACCATCATCCTTTGTGAAGGTGTTCTGACAGTCAGTGGTGTAGGTGCTGGGTTGTTCCAACTCCTGTGTACTGAGCATCATGGATCATCCATTCGGTATGAAGGAATGAACACCAAGGTGGTTAAGATCTATAATTGGTGTTACCTATTATTGGATAGATGATGGCAGTCAGGGGAATGGGCAATCAATTCACGATTCCCTGCATCTGATTGATTAGTACCAGACAACATTTTACCCGGGTGAGCACGGTGGCGCGGCAGTAGAGTTGCTGACTTACGGCACTTACAGCGCCAGAGACCCGCGTTCCATCCCGTGACAGCGTGGGGTTTTCTCCGAGATCTTTGGTTTCCTCCCACACTCCAAAGACGTGCAGGCCTGTAGGTTAATAGGCTTGGTGTATGTGTAAATTGTCCCTAGTGTGTGTAGGGTAGTGTTAATGTGTGGGGATCGCTGGTCAGCACGGACATGGTGGGCCGAAGGGCCAGTTTCTACGCTGTATCTCCAAACGGAAACCAAACTAAAAAAAAATTGTAATTGTTGACAAGAACAGACGATGACATTGCCTTATTTGAGGTTTCGCTTGCCTTTACTGTTATGTCAGAGGGAAAACTTTAAGGGCCTGTCCCAGTTACGCGATTTTTAAGGCGACTGCCGGCGACTGTCAAAGTCGTAGCAGATGGCCGACATTTTCTTTTACCCTACGACAATGACCACGACAATGACCATGACAATGACCACGGCAATGACCACGGCAATGACCACGACAATGACCACGGCAATGACCACGACAATGACCACGACAATGACCACGACAATGACCACGACAATGACCACGACAATGACCACGACAATGACCGCGACAATGACCGCGACAATGACCGCGACAATGACCAGGACAATGACCACGACAATGACCAGGACAATGACCACGACAATGACCACGACAATGACCACGACAATGACCACGACAATGACCACGACAATGACCACGAGTCAGGTCGATACAAGTGACTTTTTTTGTGAAACTAGCACCTGGCTAAGAGATTAAACCGTCTTTGGAAACATCGCAAAATTCCCACGCTCACCTGACCGTCAAACTGTCGCCTCCAACCTACCTGTCAAATGTCCTATCATCATATCATATATATACAGCCGGAAACAGGCCTTTTTTGGCCCTCCAAGTCCGTGCCGCCCAGTGATCCCCGTACATTAACACTATCCTACACCCACTAGGGACAATTTTTACATTTACCCGCCAATTAACCTACATACCTGTACGTCTTTGGAGTGTGGGAGGAAACCGAAGATCTCGGAGAAAACCCACGCAGGTCACGGGGAGAACGTACAAACTCCTTACAGTGCAGCACCCGTAGTCAGGATCGAACCTGAGTCTCCGGCGCTGCATTCGCTGTAAAGCAGCAACTCTACCGCTGTGCTACCGTACCGTGCTGACGGTAAATAAATTGGTTAAACAAAACTATCTTCTGGTATCTTCAAATGCCTTTTCTTAATTTAATATTACGTGCTTCTAAACGCATCTGTGACAACCTAGCAAACCTGGGGACAGCGTGCGACAGACAGCGCCCGCAATAAGCTACGATACCTGGCCACAAGCCAGCTGTCGGCCAGAAATTTCTACCTGGAATTTTTTTTCCGCGACGCGCCGAGATCCGCTACGATTCATTGAAGACTCCTCACGATCACGCCCGCGCGCGACACCCCGGCCAACGTTCGGCGACAGCCTAGTCACCGGCAGTCGCCTTAACGTCGCCTAAGTGGGACAGGCCCTTTAGGTGAACTTGTCCAGAGCTCTCCAGGGGATCCTTTAGGAACCTACATACCTACCCATGATACAAGGTGCACTCTGGTTCATTTCCGATTTCTCTATTCCAAAAAGACCATTGGACATCAAGTGAAATGGAAACTTTTAGAGCCTCTACATTCTCCACGTATTATTTATCGTCGGTCACTAAATAGGGAATTCGTGGGTAGTCTTCCTTGGGGGACCAAAGGAGAATTCTGAACCCTGCAAGGAAATCCTAGTATTCTGCATGTCAATGTTTGGATCTTCCCAGAGTTCATAGGTGTATAAGGGATAGGAGCAGCATTAGGCCATGCGGTCCAGAGGGTCTACTCTGCCATTCAATCATGGCTGATCTATCTCTCCCTCTCAACTCCATTCTCCTGCCCTCTCCCTATAACCTTTGACAGCCATGGTGAGCTGGAGGTTGTGGGTGGAAAGTGTTGCATGTACTTACTCCTTGATTTTTACCAGACCCACTGATCTGAAGTCATCAGTCACCCCCAATATCACCCATTCCTCACTGGGTGGATATTCCTCACCATGCCTATCAAAGTCAATGATAACGCATGTTAGTTTAGTTTAGAGATACAGCGTGGAAGCAGGCCCTTCGGCCCACCGAGTTCGCGATTTCCACACATTAATACTATCCTACACACACCAGGGACACGCTTTTTTTTACATTTATAGTGTACCAACATTTACACCAGACCTGCACGTCTTTGGAATGTGGGAGGAAACCGATCTCGGAGAAAACGCACGCAGGTCACAGGGAGAACGTACAAAACTCCGTACAGTACAGCACCCGTGGTCGGGATCGAACCTGGGTTTCTGGAGCTTTCAGGCAGTAGCTCTACCGCTGCGCCACTGTGCCGCCCTTCTTTTGGTCCAGGAAGTGTGGTTGGGTTAGGAGCTATTTCAATGTAGTACTAGGAATACCTCGTTTTGTTCTGTAAAGTTAAACTGAGGTGTACTTGCCCTCTAAGTTGAAAATCAAAGATTCCATCAGATTCCCTTGAGAGAAAGAGAGCTATCCTCGGACTATCCTTGATCAGACTTTGATGCCTTTACTGTGCACTAAACGTTATTCCCTTAGCACATATCAATACACTGTAAGTGGCCCGACTGTAATCATGTATTGTCTTTCTGCTGACTGAATAGCACGCAACAAAAGCTTTTCACTGTACCTCGGTACATGCGACAATAAACTAAAACTGTAGAAACTATAGATTTCTTGACCCACAGCCAACACAATTAAAACAACTTAATTGGTTACTCATCACTTTGCTATTTTTTAGACATATTTCTTTGCATATTGACTCCAACAACATGACAATTTGAATCAAGCAGTGACATCCTCATTTCGAGCCAAGAAAGATGTCAATGTGTGAAGGCAGTCATGGTGATCCAGCTTAGCACATGTGACGGATCGGTTATAATATGAAACATATACAAAATAAGTGCAGGAGCAGGCCATTCGGCCCTTCAAGCCAGCACCTCCATCCAATATGATCATGGCTGATCATCCAAAATCAGCACCCCGTTCCTGCCCTCTCCCCATATCTATTCTGCCAATATCTTCTATAACCGAGATGGGGGAAGCACAAATCTTGCTTACACTGACTTTCTGTAGTGGGATAAGAAAATAACTGCAGATGCTGGTACAAATCGAAGGTATTTATTCACAAAATGTTGGAGTAACTCAGCAGGTCAGGCAGCATCTCAGGAGAGAAGGAATGGGCGACGTTTCGGGTCGAGACCCTTCTTCAGACTGATTTAGTGCAGTGGGACGGCTTTCTGGAGCATAAATTGCAGACTCTGGATAATCAAAACCTTCTTCTGAAATAATGACATTCAGAGTTATTACTCATTAAGCCATTGTTTTCATTTGACAAAAAAAAACTGGGGTCGCTGAATGTACAGATGGATCTCTAAAGTCAGTACATACCTGAGCTGCAGTTATCATAGAGTCATGGAGTCGTACAGTTTGGAAACAGGCCCTTCGGCCCAATGTGCCCACAACGGCCAACATGTTCCATCTACACTAGTCGGACCTGCCTGTGTTTGGCCCATATCCCTCTAAACCTGCCCTATCCTTGTACCCGTCTAATTGTCTAACAACTACCTCCTCGTTCCACCATCCATTGCGTGACAAAGTTACCCGTCGGGTTCCCATTAATTCTTTCCCACCTCACCTTAAGCCTATGTCCTCTGGTTCTTGATTCCCTGACTCAGGGCAAGAGACTCTGTGTATCTACCACATCTATTCTTCTCATGAGCTTATTCTGATTCTGATTCTGATTCTGAATTCAGATTCTGATTCTGAATTCGATTCTGAATTCTGATTCTGATTATACACTATAATTATACATTATAAGATCACCCCTCATCCTCTTATGCTCCAAGAAATAGAGTCCTAGCCTGCTCAACCTCTCCCTATAGCTCAGGCCCTCGAGTCCTGGCAACATCCTCGTAAACCTTCTCTGTACCCTTTCCAGCTTGACAACATCTTTCCTTTAACATGGTGCTCAAAACAGAACACAATACTCTAAATGCGGCCTCACCAACGTCTTATACAACTGCAAAATGACCTCCCAACTACCATACTCAATGCTCTGAATGACGAAGGCCAATGTGCCAAAAGCCTTTTTGACCACTTTGTCTACCTATGATGCCACTTTCAATAGACAATAGACAATAGGTGCAGGAGTAGGCCATTCGGCCCTTCGAGCCAGCACCGCCATTCAATGTGATCATGGCTGATCATTCTCAATCAGTACCCCATTCCTGCTTTCTCCCCATACCCTACACATTCAACGAACTATGTACCTGTACTCCTAGACCCCTCTGCTCTACAACACTCCCCAGACCCCTACCGTTCACTGTGTAGGTTCTGCCCATGTTAGACTTCCCAAAATGCAACACCTCACATTTCTCTGTATTAAATTCCATCAACTATTCCTCAGCCCACCTGCCCAACCGGTCAAGATCCTGCTGCAATTTTTGACAACCATTTTCACTATCTACAATACCACCCATCTGCAATCTTGCTAATCGTGCATGTACGTTCTCATCCAAATCATTGATGTGGATGACAAACGGTAACGGGCCCAGCATCGATCCCTGAGGCACACCACTAGTCACAGGCCTCCAGTCTGAGAAGCAACCTTCCACCATCACCCTCTGCTTCCTTCCTTGGAGCCAATTTTCTATCCATTCAGCTATCTCTCCTTGGATCCCATGCGATCTAACCTTCCAGAGCAGCCTACCATGCGGAACCTTGTCGAACGCCTTACTGAAGTCCATGTACACAACATCTACAGTTCTGCCCTCATCGACCTTTTTGGTCACATCCCCCAAAAAACTCAATCAGATTCATGAAACACATCCTCCCACGTACAAAACCGTGTTGACTATCCCTAATCAGCACTTCTCCACCTAAGTGCATGAATATCCTACCCCTCAGAATACTCTTGAGTAACTTTCCACCACAGATGTTAAGCTCACTGGCCCGTAGTTCCCAACCTTTTTCCTGCAGCCCTTCTTGGATAGAGGCACAACATTTGCCCTCCTCCAGGCACCGCAACTATATAATGACAATAGACAATAGGTGCAGGAGGAGGCCATTCGGCCCTTCGACAACTCATAAATCTCAGCGAGGGCTCCTGCAATTTCCTCTCTAGCTTCCCACAGTGTCCTCGGATATCCCGGGAGATTTGTGTATCGTCACACGTGTCAGGACCTTCAGAGCCTCTGCGAAGTAGACTGAACTGCTATCAAGACGCTTCCAGTGACAGTTCTGTTCTTGAGACACTTCCAGAATCCTGACTGCTCTCAAGACCCCTCTAGTGACTGCCCCAAGTTCCAACACCCTCCTGCCAGTCTCCACAGTGAAAACAGAGGAGAAATACTCAGTGAGGACCTTGCCCGTCTCCTGTGGCTCCACACAGAGTTGACCGCCTTGATTCCTGAGGGGTTCCACTCTCTCTCTCGCTGGTTACCCTTTTCCCTTGCGCTTATAAAATCTCTTGGGATTATCATTAATGCTATCTGCCAGAGCTATCTCCTGTCCCCTTTCTTCCCCTTCTGATTTCCCTTTTTCAGCTCACCGCTTAGTTCCTGAAACTTCTCCCAGGGATACACTTGATCCCAGCTGCCTAGGCCTGTCCCGTGCCTCCTTCTTACAATAGACAATAGACAATAGGTGCAGGAGGAGGCCATTCGGCCCTTCGAGCCAGCACCGCCATTCAATGTGATCAAGGCTGATCATTCTCAATCAGTACCCCGTTCCTGCCTTCTCCCCATAACCCCTCACTCCGCTATCCTTAAGAGCTCTATCTAGCTCTCTCTTGAATGCATTCAGAGAATTGGCCTCCACTGCCTTCTGAAGCAGAGAATTCCACAGATTCACAACTCTCTGACTGAAAAAGTTTTTCCTCATCTCTGTTATTACTCTAGATCAGAGATAAACTATGTCCCCCCACACACCAGTGCTTTTAATTTGTGAATAATGGATTCGCTTGGTCCTTGGCTTACCCACCCTGTGACATTAGCCCGTTATATTTCAGTAATACTGCACTTTGTTGAAAATAGCTGGCCACAACAAATCATGTGACATCACCAGTTTTTCAGTCCAGGTGACCCCTCTCTACAACCACAAGAATCCAAATGCACAGCTTATTATCGGAGATGTATCACAGTTGTTAAGCTTGAAGCATTGGAAAGGCATCTAGTGAATCACACCGTATGTTCTTAGAAAGGATTGCAAGCAGATCCTGATACCAAAGGTTTGAAGGATTAGGATCCTGATTCCAAGGTTTGAAGGATTAGGTTATGGCTATAGATTGCAATAACATAGACTCTTTGAGTATCGTACCTTGAGGGGTGCAGGAAAATAACTGCAGATGCTGGTACAAATCGAAGGTATTTATTTCACAAAATGCTGGAGTAACTCAGCGGGTCAGGCAGCATCTCAGGAGAGAAGGAATGGGTGACGTTTCGGGTCGAGACCCTTCTTCAGACTTCTTCAGTACCTTGAGGGGTGATCATCTATATACTAAAACTCTCGTTTGTTATTTTGTTTGTGACTTAACTTCAGCCAAACTGGTACACGCTAGCGTGACAATTTTAGGCCCACCTTACTCACCATTGTCACTTTAGTGATAATGCAAGTAGTTTTATTGAAATCGGTGTTATATTTTTTAAGTTATTCACATTTTTAAGTTTAAAAGGAGGGGAGGGGAGGGGGAGGGGAGGAGGGAGGAGGGAGGGGGGAGGGGGCAGTGGGGGAGAAGAGAGAGGGGAGGGGGGGTTGAGGAGAGGGGGGGGAGGAGAGGGTGCTGCACCAATGCAGGAACGGTTTGGGCCCAACGGGTCCACTTGGTCTAGTAGTATTTAAAAAGATGAAACGATTTGACAGCATATTTCCTTTGTTAGGGAAAATACGCAAAAAGGGGGCAGAATTTTAGGGCAGTCACGGTGGCGCAGCGGTAGAGTTGCCGCCTTACAGCGAATGCAACACCGGAGACCCGGGTTCGATCCCAACTACGGGTGCCGTCTGTACGGAGTTTGTACGTTCTCCCCGTGACCTGCGTGGCTTTTCTCCGAGATCTTCGGTTTTCTCCCACACTCCAAAGACGTACAGGTTTGTAGGTTAATTGGCTTGGTAAATGTAAAAATTGTCCCTAGTGTGTGTAGGATGGTGTTACTGTGCGGGGATCGCTGGTCGGCGCGGACCCTGTGGGCCGAAGGGCCTGTTTCCACACTGTATTTCTAAACTAAACTAAACTAAACCAAAGGTTTGAAGGATTAGGATCCTGATACCAAGGTTTGAAGTGTTAGGTTATGGCTATAGATTGCAAAAACATAGACTCTTTGAGTGTTGTACCTTGAGGGGTGATCAGAGCGTTTAAAAAGATGAAACGATCTGACAGCATATTTCCTTTGTTCGGGAAAATACACAAAAAGGGGGCAGAATCTGCTTATAAGACCTTGGCTGTGAAGGAAACTTCACACGGTGTGGCTGTTACAATATGATACGAAAGAACTTTATTTATTCCAGGGGGGAAATTGGTCTGCCAACAGTGATGAAACACAACAAGATACATGGAACATGAAGTTGAAGTGATGAACCAAAGCCCAGGATTGGGGATGTACAAAGATCGGGGAGGGAGGGGGAGGGAGGGATGGGGAAGGGGAGTCAGTCTACCCCATGACAGAAAGGGGAGGAGTTGTCCATGGAGCTGGCCATCCTGAGTTGGACGTGGTCAGAGAAGGCAATCACTCAGCCACATTGGTTTCGACCTAAGGCCTTCCTACAAATGCAACCTGAGCTGCCTGAATATTTCCAGCATTTGTGAGGCTGAGATAGATAGATAGATAGATGGATAGATAGATTTTTTTTCTTTCTTTCTAGAGATACAGTGCGGAAACAGGCCCTTTCGGCCCACCGGGTCCGCGCCGACCAGCGATCCCCGCACACTAACACTATCCTACACCCACTAGGGACAATTTTTACATTTACCAAGCCAATTAACCTACATACCTGTACGTCTTCGGAGTGCGGGAGGAAACCCACGCAGGTCATGGGGAGAACGTACAAAATCCGTACAGACACCACCTGCAGTCGGGATGGAACCCGGGTCTCCGGCGCTGCAAATGGGCGGCACGGTGGCGCAGCGGTAGAGTTGCTGCCTTACAGCGAATGCAGCGCCGGAGACTCAGGTTCGATCCTGTCTACGGGCGCCGTCTGTACGGAGTTTGTACGTTCTCCCCGTGACCTGCGTGGGTTTTCTCCGACATCTTCGGTTTCCTCCCACACTCCAAAGACGTACAGGTATGTAGGTCAATTGGCTGGGCAAATGTAAAAATTGTCCCTAGTGGGTGTAGGATAGTGTTACTGTGCGGGGATTGCTGGGCGGCGCGGACTCGGTGGGCTGAAGGGCCTGTTTCCGCGCTGTATCTCTAAATCTAAAAAAAAAAATCTAAATGCTGTAAGGCAGCAACTCTACCGCTGCGCCACCGTGACCGACCTCAGATTCTTGATTAGTGCGGGTGTCAGGGGTTATGGGGAGAAGGCAGGAGAATGGGATTAGGAGGGAGAGATAGATCAGCCATGATTGAATGGCAGAGTAGACTTGATGGGCCGAATGGCCTAATTCTGCTCCTGTCACCACTGGCGTTATGGTCTGTTGTGACTTCTGCTTGCCAGCATCTGCAGTTTGTCCTTGACTTTCACGCTGTTGGAACTGGGTAAGGATGGCAAATTAATTTTAAAGGTTGAGATTAGCCTTTTTCCTTCATATGTCCAATTATTTTGTTTTAGCTTCTTGAATTTAACTTCCCCCATCTCCCATAGTGGAATTTGGAATTCTTGACTCTGGGGCAATGACTCCTAACGTCTACTGACTGGTCTGGCAGCTTAGCAACCGTCCTATTGTACCCGCCGAAATGTGCAGGAAGGAACTGCAGATGCTGGTTTAAACCAAAGATGGACGCAAAAAGGATCCCGACCCGAAACGTCACCCATTCCTTCCCTCCAGAGATGCTGCCTGTCCCGATGAGACACTCCAGCATCTTGTATCTATGCCATTGTACCCTCTGTGTTGGGCTGATAATCGGGTAGAACAATGTCATCAGTGTGAAAGGTTGCCAAACACTTTAACTCCCCTTCCCATTTCCTCACGGACCTCTGTGTCCTGGGCCTCCTCCACTGTCAGAGTGAGGCCAATTGCAAACTGGAGGAACAGCACCTCATATTTTGCTTGGGCAGCTTACACCCCAGCGTTATGAACATTGATTTCGCTAACTTCAAGTAACCCTTGCATCCCCTCTCTCTCCATCCCTCCCCCACCCAAGTCGTTGTACCAGTTTCAAAGTCATCTTGTTGAGTCTCATTGTCTGTAACTCGTTTTCACCTAGCCCACAGCCAACAATGGCCAGATTCCTTTATCATCATTACTTTTTTGGCATATCTTTCATTCATTTGTTCTACATCTGTCGACATCACCGTCTCTATTTCCCCTTTCCCTTTCCCCTGACTCTCAGTCCGAAGAAGGGTCTCGACCCAAAATGTCATCTATTCCTTTTTTGCAGAGATGCTGCCTGACCTGCTGAGTTACTCCAGCGTTTTGTGTCTATCTCCAGCGTTAATCTGCTTCTTGAAAGGCTGGTACAGTTTGATGAAGTAATTAAATGCTACAAATTACAAACATTTCTTCACATAGAGAGTGGTGAGTCTGTGGAATTCTCTGCCACAGAAGGTAGTTGAGGCCAGTTCATTGGCTATATTTAAGAGGGATTTAGATGTGGCCCTTGTGGCTAAAGGGATCAGGGGGTATGGAGAGAAGGCAGGTACGGGATACTGAGTTGGATGATCAGCCATGATCATATTGAATGGCGGTGCAGGCTCGAAGGGCTGAATGGCCTACTCCTGCACCTATTTTCTATGTTTCTATGATGCGATACGATAGAACTTTATTGATCCCGAGAGGGAAGTTGATCAGCTTACAATTGTCTTACTTCGTACTGCCCATTTTTGCTGATGAAATCGAATTGTTTGGTCCTATATTTCCATTTTGAGGTATTAGCCAGCTATCTCATATTGGCAGCCATCAGTGGCAGAGATATATTTCAAATACCATTGGCCCCCAGAATGTTGGGGTTTTAATTTGGCCTGCATTCCAATGACAATGCTGAAACGATAGTTGAGCAACTGCTCCAGTACTTGTCCACGACCATTGGGCTCTGCTCCAACCTAATCCTACCTCAGCAACACAACACAGGTGGATAAGTGTGAGGTGCTGCATGATAAGTGTGAGGTGCTGCATTTTGGTAGGACAAATCAAAATAGGACGTACAGGGTAAATGGTAGGGAATTGAGGAATGCAGTGGAACAGAGGGATCTGGGAATAACTGTGCATTGTTCCCTGAAGGTGGAATCTCATGTGGATAGGGTGGTGAAGAAGGCGTTTGGTATGCTTGCCTTTATAAATCAGAGCATCGAGTATAGAAGTTGGGATGTAATGTTAAAATTGTTCCGGGCATTGGTGAGGCCGAATCTGGAGTATGGTGTGCAGTTCTGGTCGCCAAATTATAGGAAAGATGTCGACAAAATGGAGAGGGTGCAGAGGAGATTTACTAGAATGTTGCCTGGGTTTCAGCACTTACGCTACAGAGAGAGGTTGAACAGGTTGGGTCTTTATTCTTTGGAGCGTAGAAGGTTGAGGGGGGACTTGATAGAGGTTTTTAAAATTTTGAGAGGGACGGACTGAGTTGACGTGGGTAGGCTTTTCCCTTTGAGAATGGGGAAGATTCCAACAAGGGGACATAGCTTCAGAATTGAGGGACAAAAGTTTAGGGGTAACATGAGGGGTAACTTCTTTACTCAGAGGGTGGTGGCTGTATGGAATGGGCTTCCGGTGGAAGTGGTGGAGGCTGGCTCGATTTTATTATTTAAGAGTAAATTGGATAGGTATATGGATAAGAGGGGATTAGAGGGTTATGGTCTGAGTGCAGGTAGATGAGACTAGGTCAGGGAGAGTGGTCGGCGTGGACTGGAAGGGCCGAACGGGCCTGTTTCCGTGCTGTAGTTGTTATATGTTATATGGTCTTGCCTGACAGCAAGACAGGTGTCAGGGGTTATGAGGAGAAGGCAGGAGAATGGGGTTAAGGGGGAGAGATTGATCAGCCGTGATAGAATGGCGGAGTAGACTTGATGGGCCGAATGGCCCAATTCTGCTCCTATCACATATGACCTTATGACCGTATAATACTATGGACCATCTCTTGCACTTCCATGCACTTGTTTTCATGGTTGTATTTGGCACCACTGTCTTGTTTATGTAGTCTATTTTATCCCTGCCTGTTTGATTTATGTTCTTGTGGAGTCTATGTGCTGGTGAAGCTGCTGAATATAAGATTTTTATTATATCCTTTCCCCACAAAACCTCTGTATATGACAATAAATTCGACTTGACTTGACTTGAGATCCAATTTCTACTCCAATATTTGGTTGCCCATTGTTACCTATGTTGGCATTTCTGGCATTGTACTTAGAAGCAAATCTTCACTCCATCCAATTGCCGTATGTGAACCATACGTTCTCTATCTCAGTGTTATTTATCTGCAGGTTTTATCCGGGATCATCCAATCTAGTGGCCTTATGCTGGACTCAAAAAGCTGGAGTAACTCAGCGGGACAGGCAGCATCACTGGAGAGAAGGGACGGGTGACGCCTTGGGTCAAGACCCTTCTTCAGACTGAAGAAGGGTCTCGACCTGAAACGTCGCCCATTCCTTCTCTCCACAGATGCTGCCTGTCCCGCTGAGTTACTCCAGCATTTTGTGCCTATCTTCGATGTAAACCAGCATCTGCAGTTCCTTCCTACACATGATCTCTTCTGCTGATGCCTCGAAGGCTTCCAGAGAAAGGCATGCAGTTGAGGTCTCACAAGCAGAGATTAGTGACTTGGAATGAAATATAAATTAAAGCTCAGGCTGGTACTTCGATAAAAGGGTGGCACAATAGCACAGTGAGGGTAGCACGGTAGCGCGGCGGTAGAGCTGCTGCCTCACAGCGCTAGAGACCCGGGTTCCATCCTGACCTCTTTTTTTTTTTTTTTTTTTTTTTTTAATATATATAAAAGTTTTATTCCAAAGAAAAACATACAAACATACTAAGCAAAATGTGATCAAACAAAAGCCGCCTGTATCGGCAGTTTACAAATTAAACAATTATCACATTAAAATCCCGCCATCTCTGTCAACAATACATTCAACCCCCCGCGGCGACCAGCGTTCCCGGAAGACCTCCAGAGTCCCCGTGGACACCGCGTGTTCCCTCTCCAGGGACACGCGGGCACGGACGTAAGCCCGGAACAGGAGTAGGCAGCCGACTTCTGTGAGGCCGTCGACTGCCCGCTGCCTGGACCCGCGGATGGCCATCTTGGCCAGGCCCAGGAGCAGACCGACAGGGAGACCCCCTCCTCCCTCCTGACCCTCCCCCCTCTGTACCGGGTGCCCAAAAATTAAAAGCGTAGGGCTAAAATGGAGCCAGAACTTGAGGAGCAGCCCCTTCAGATACTGGAACAGGGGCTGTAACCTCACGCACTCTGTATACAAATGGTACACGGTCTCCTCCTCACCGCAGAAGCGACAGGCGGCAGACGAGACCGTGAACCGGCTCAAGTACCTGTTACAGGCTATAGCCTTATGTAACACTCTCCACCCCAGGTCCCCGATGTAAAGCGGGAGGACCCCCTTATAGAGAGACCTCCACTGGGGACCGCTCCCGCCATCAGGTGGTAACACGGACCGCCAGGGCGTGTCCGGGCGGAAGACAAGAGCGAGGAAGTGGAGAGTGTGCAGGAGCAGGCTGTACAAAACGCGCCTCCGCGTCACGGAACGGCACGCTGGGCATCTGGGAAAGGCGGCTCATATTGCGTGGGGCCGGCTCTCGGGAAGGGACCCGGGCCGTCGTGATCCTGACCTCGGGTGCTGTCTGTGCGGAGTTTGAACGTTCTCCCTGTGACTGCATGGGTTTTCTCCGGGTGATCTGGTTTACTCTCACATTCCAAAGACATGCAGGTTTGCAGGTTAGCTGGCTGCTGTAAATTGCCCCTAGTATGTAGGATGCAAAAGTGGGATAACACAGAACTAGTGTAAGGGCAAATCAACAAATTATCCGCCAGCATTTCCGTCACCTCCAACGGGATCGCACTACTGGCCACATCTTCCCATCCCCTCCCCTTTCTGCGTTCTGCAGAGACGGTTCCCTCCGTAACTCCCTGGTCCACTCGTCCATTCCTACCCAAACCACCCCATCCCCGGGCACTTTCCCCTGCAACCGCAGGAGATGCAACACCTGTCCCTTTACCTCCCCCCTCAACTCCATCCAAGGACCCAAACAGTCTTTCCAGGTGAGACAGAGGTTCACCTGCACCTCCTCCAACCTCATCTATTGCATCCGCTGCTCTAGATGTCAACTTCTTTACATCGGCGAAACCAAACGCAGGCTCGGCGATCGTTTTGTTCAACACCTTCGCTCAGTCCGTCTTAACCAACCTGATCTCCCGGTGGCTGAGCACTTCAACTTCCCCTCCCACTCCCAGTCTGACCTTTCAGTCATGGGCCTCCTCCAGTGCCATAGTGAGGCCCACCGGAAATTGGAGGAACAGCACCTCATATTTCGCTTGGGCAGCTTGCAGCCCAGCGGTATGAACATTGACTTCTCCAACTTTAGATAGTTCCTCTGTCCCTCTCTTCCCCTCCCCCTTCCCATTTCTCCCTCTATCTTCCTGTCTCCACCTATATCCTTCCTTTGTCCCGCCCCCCCTGACATCAGTCTGAAGATGGGTCTCGACCCAAAACGTCACCCATTCCTTCTCTCCTGAGATGCTGCCTGACCCGCTGAGTTACTCCAGCATTTTGTGAATAAATACCTTCGATTTGTACCAGCATCTGCAGTTATTTTCTTACACTAGTGTAAGGGCAATCAACGGTTGGCATTGACTCGGTGGGTTGAATGGCCTTCTTCCGTGCTGTGTCTCTAAACTAAACTAAAGTAAACTAAACTAAACTAAACTAAAATAAAATAAATTTAAATAAAATATGTGTAGTTTATCAATACACAAATCTGAGTGACTGGAGTAATGACTTTCATTTTAGCGTCTTTTTACATCATTTCTCCACTTTGGCAAGCGTGCTTCAAATCTTGCAACTGATTTCTGAAAGTAGTGTTTGGAGTGGGAAATACAATATCGCTACAAAAATAATAAATGCTGAGAATTCATCGAAGTTCAGGCAGCACCAGTGGAGAGAGGAAAAAAACCCGATGGTTTAAGTTCTTCCCCAGTCACCAGAATGGAGAAAGTGTGGGAACTAAACATGTTTTAATCTGCAAACGTGTAGTCCATTATCAAGTTATTCGAGTCTCTCTGTGTGCAAGAACAGACAAAAAGCTAATAATGTTATTAATATGGCAAGCCTCATCTGCCAACTGATACATAAAGTGCAGGAAAGAACCGCAGAAGGGTATCGACCCGAAACGTCACCCATTCCTTCTCTCCAGAGATGCTGCCTGCACGCTGAGTTACTCCAGCATTTTGTGTCTAACTGCAGAGGGGTCTCGACCCGGAACGTCACCCATTCCTTCTCTCCCGAGATACTGCCTGACCCGCTGAGTTACTCCAGCATTGTGTGTCACCTTTGATGCATAATGTTAGCCCTGCCAATGTGGGATGGTCTGAGAGCTATTTCAGTGCAGTACCAGGAAAAACTCTGCCTGAAATTTAGTTCTGTAAAGTTAAACTGAGGTGCCTTCTAAATTGGAAATGAAAGATCCCATGGTACTCCCTGAAGAGAAATAATGGTATCTTGACCAATATTAACCCTGCAGCCAATACATTTAAAAACAACATCATTGGTTACTGATTTCTTTGTTATTTTCGTGACCCAAGTTTGGGGCGGCACGGTGGCGCAGCGGTAGAGTTGCTGCCTTACAGCGAATGCAGGAGACCTGGGTTCGATCCCGACTACGGGTGTTGTCTGTACGGAGTTTGTACGTTCTCCCCGTGACCTGCGTGGGTTTTCTCCGAGATCTTCAGTTTCCTCCCACACTCCAAAGACGTGCAGGTTTGTAGGTTAATTGGCTTGGTAAATGTAAAAATTGTCCCCAGTGCGTGTAGGATAGTGTTAATGTGCGGGGATCGCTGGTCTGCGCGGACCCGGTGGGCCGAAAGGCCTGTTTCCGCGCTGTATCTCTAAAAGCTAAAAAAAGACATATCGGTTTGTATTTTGTCTAGCAACAACATGACAAAATGTAATTGTAATTGCAGGTGAAAGTCTTTGGGAATTTCCAAGATTAATTTAAAAAAACAATACAAATACATTATTATTCCCTTTCATAGTAATGCTTGTAAAGTAATATTTTGTAATATCGATAACGTTTAAGAGACATTTAGACAGGTACATGGATAGGATAGGTTTAGAGGGATATGGGCCAAGCAGGTAGGACGAGTGTAGATGGGGAATGTTGGTCAGTGTGGCAAGTTGGGCCAAAGGGCCTGTTTCCACACTACATGACTCCATGACTCGTTGTACTTAGAAGAAAAATACCATAGTTGTAGAAAAATTTAAATAAAAGAAAAAAATTGTGGCACAAGAGATTGCAGTTGCTGGAATCTGGAGCAAAAACAAGTTGCTGGAGGAATTTAGCGGTTCGCGAATCATCTGTGGAACCAAAGGGGCAGTCGACCTTTGGGGTTGAGACCCTTCATCAAGTCTAAGAGTACAATGGGGAGAATGGTCGTATAAAGAACTGAGGGGAGGGGTGAGACAGGAGAGTGAGAAGGGGTTGATGGGCAGATGAAGCCAAGCAAGGGGTGGCAAGGAGTGGAAATAGTGACAGAGTTTCGGGGCGGCACAGCGGAGTACCGGTAGAGCTACTTGCTTATAGCGGCAGGGACCCGGGTTCGATCCTGACTACAGGTGCTGACTGTATGGAGTTTGTACGTTCTCCCCATGACCTGCGTGGGTTTTCTCCGAGATCTTCGGTTTCCTCTCACGCTCCAAAGACGTACAGGTTTGTAGGTTAATTGGCTGGGCAAATGTAAAAAATGTCCCTAGTGGGGGTAGGATAGTATTAATGTGCGGGGATCGCACAAGAACCACAGTTAATGTCTCAGGTTGATAGAAACATAGAAACATAGAAAATAGGTGCAGGAGGAGGCCATTTGGCCCTTCGAGCCAGCATCCCCATTCATTGTGATCATGGCTGGTCATCCACAATCAGTAACCTGTGCCTGCCTTCTCCCCATATCCCTTGATTCCGCTAGCCCCTTGAGCTCTATCTAACTCTCTTTTAAATTCATCCAGTGAATTGGCCTCCACTGCCTCTGTGGCAGAGAATTCCACAGATTCACACACTCTCTGGGCGAAAAGGTTTTTTCTCACCTCATTTTTAAATGCCCTCCTCTTTATTCTTAGATATGATAAAATAAAATACAAAAATAAATTTAACATCTAAAGAAATGGAAGACCTTTAGCTTGGTGGAAAGCAGGAAAAATTGAACAACAGGTGAAAGGGTAGCAATGGATGAAAGAGGATGGGAAAGACAAGTGGCTAACAAAATGAGAAGACAAATTAAATCTGAAATCTGAAAAAGACTTATGAGTGCTGGAAATATGAGATATGGCCACAGAAGGCTGTGGAGGCCAAGTCAGTGGATATTTTTAAGGCAGAGATAGATAGATTCTTGATTAGTAAGGGTGTCGTAGGTTATGGGGAGAAGGCAGGAGAATGGGGTTAGGAAGAAGAGATAGATCAGCCGCCATTGATCTTGTTGGGCTGAATGGCCTAATTCTGCTCCTGTCACATGACCTGATGATACCACATCAGAGTTATTTTTTTTGTCTAAAATTGATGACTTCTACATTGAGTCCCAAAAGCTGTAACATGTCTGATTTGGAAGACGAAGTGCCCTTCCTAATGCATATGTTGAACTTTTTGGAACTGTGGGGAATGCCAAAGGCAGGAAAATCAGAAGCAAATTATAGTGGCAGGCAACTAGACACTGGGGGGGCGGGGGGGGGGGGGGGGGACATACAGGCTGAATGGATGCGTTCTCTAACGGGTCACCCAATTTGTGTTGGGTCTCACACAATGTAACATAGAAAAAATCAGAAGCAGTTCAAATCACTTTGAAAGAGGATATATCCTTGACTGGATTTCCAAGATGGCGCCCAACCCAGGCGACTAATTGCGTGCTAGTCACAGAAACAGATCTGCAATCACACATTACAATCGCTCCATTTATTCACAAAATGCTGGAGTAACTCAGCAGGTCAGGCAGCATCTCAGGAGAGAAGGAATGGGTGACATTTTGGGTCGAGACCCTTCTTCAGTCTGAAGAGGGGTCTCGACCCGAAACGTCACCCATTCCTGAGATGCTGCCTGACCTGCTGAGTTACTCCAGCATTTTGTGAATAAATACCTTCGATTTGTACCAGCATCTGCAGTTATTTTCTTTTACAATCGCTCCACACTTTTAAATCTCTACTCCTACAGCAACATGTTTTACTTCTCCTCTCAGATCTGTTCCTACTTCGCCTCTCGGCACCCGAACACCCTCGGACAATCCCTGACTATCGGACCCTCGGAATATCCTTGATTGGACTTTGCTGGCTTTACCACGCACTATACATTATTCCCTTATCATGTATCTATACGCTGTGAATTGTAATCATGTATTGTTTTTCTGCCGACTGGATAGCACGCAACGAAAGCTTTTCACTGTACCTCGGTACACGTGACAATAAACTAAACTGAACTAAGCTTGACAGTTGGAAAGGGGAAAGCAAAAGGCTATGATTTCCTTATTGATTCTTATTTTCTGGTTTTGAATATCATTGATGAGGAGCCAGCATGCATTGCTCATCTATAGTTACCCTTGGGGAGAGCCTGTGAGCCATCTCCTTGATAGATTGCAGTCCATCATTTTAGTTTAGTTTAGAGATACAGCGCGGAAACAAGCCCTTCGGCACACCGGGTCCATGCCAACCAGCGATCCCCGCACATTGACACCATCCTACACCCACAAGGGACAATTCTTACATTTACACCGAGCAAATTAACCTACAAACCGTCTTTGGAGTGTGGGAGGAAACAGAGCATCTCGGAGAAAACCCACGCAGGTCACGGGGAGAACGTACAAACTCCGTACAGGCAGCACCCATCGTGGGGATGGAACCCGGGTCTCTGGCGCTGCATTCGCTGTAAGGCAGCAACTCTACCGCTGTGCCACCGTGACCGCCCCTGTTGAAAGTACAATGCTCTTGGCAAGGAACATCGAGGATTTCGGACCATTCTGATAAAGGAATACTTTCAAGCCAATATTATGTGCAGATCGGAGAGGAGAATCCCAAGGGCCAGTTGCCTTTATCTTTCTTGGTTGTACACAACTTAGGTTTGGGAAGTGCCGTTGATGTGGTCGGGGCTAGCATATGAGTAGGTGGTGTTAGGCTTTTTAAATTTTGTTGGGCCCGCACTCATCCAGACAAGTGAACACCATTCCATCATGTTCTTGCTTGTGCCTTTTTGATGGTTTCAAGAGGTGAGTTGCAGAACACACAATACCCACCACCAGGCCAGCTAGCTGTTGGAAACACAATATCTACATGGCTGAGTAAAACACAAAGTGCTGGGGGAGTTCAGTATGTCAGGCAGCATCTGTGGAAGGTGCTGGCTCGAGGGCGTGCAGCGTAGGTTTACTAGGTTAATTCCCGGAATGGCGGGACTGTCATATGTTGAAAGACTGGAGCGACTAGGCTTGTATACACTGGAATTTAGAAGGATGAGAGGAGATCTTATTGAAACGTGTAAGATTATTAAGGGGTTGGACACGTTAGAGGCAGGAAACATGTTCCCAATGTTGGGGGAGTCCAGAACAAGAGGCCACAGTTTAAGAATAAGGGGTAGGCCATTTAGAACTGAGATGAGGAAAACCTTTTTCAGTCAGAGAGTTGTGAATCTGTGGAATTCTCTGCCTCAGAAGACAGTGGAGGCCAATTCTCTGAATGCATTCAAGAGAGAGCTAGATAGAGCTCTTAAGAATAGCGGAGTCAGGGGGTTTGGGGAGAAGGCAGGAACGGGGTACTGATTGAGAATGATCAGCCATGATCACATTGAATGGTGGTGCTGGCTCGAAGGGCCGAATGACCTCCTCCTGCACCTATTGTCTATTGTCCTTCTCAGCCTGAAGTTCCTTTTGTCTCCACTTCTGTACCTGGTTTATTTAAGTTGCTCTTCAATGGTGACTCCCAAATGTTGATGGTGGACCATTTGGCAATTTTAATGCTATTGAATTTCAAGGTGGTGAACACGTCTCGTTGAAGATAGTCATTGCCTGACACTTTAATGGTGCAAATGTTACTTTTAATTGATTCATTTCATTGAAATGTAATAGATTCATGCTGGCTTAGGCTACCTCATGTGCTAAGGAGTAAGAAAAAAACTGCAGATGCTGGTCTAAATCAAAGGTAGACACAAAAACCCGGAGTAACTCAGCGGGTCAGGAAACATCTCGGGAGAGAAGGAACGGGTGACGTTTCGGGTCGAGGCCCTTCTTCAGTCTGAAGAAGGGCCTCGACCTGGGACGTCACCCATTCCTTCTCTCCCGAGATGCTGCCTGTCCCGCTGAGTTACTCCAGCTTTTTGTGTCTACCTTTCATTTGCTAAGGAGTTGCGTACGGATTTGGACATTGGGTAAATAGTAGTCAGCATCATCACTATTAACATAATGATGGAAGGAGAGATAATGATGAAGCAGCTAAAAGGAGAGTACATTTAGACTCAAAAGTAGTTGAGGTCATGTTCTGGGGAATTTCTGGACCAATGTCAGAGGGCTGGAATGAGTGACCTCCAACAATAGCAACTGTCTTCCACTATATAATCAATAGAGTGTTTTCCACTTGATGACCGTCAACTTCAGTTTTTGCTGCCGGTGATGCAGCGGTAGAGTTGCTGCCTTGCAGCGCCAGAGACCCAGGTTCAATCCCGACTACGGGCACTTATCTGTACGGGGTTTGTATGTTTTCCTGTGACCTGCATGGATTTTCTCCAGGAGCTCCAGTTTCCTCACACATTCCCAAGACGTACAGGTTTGTAGGTTAATTGGCTTCGGTAAAATTGTAAATTGTCCCTAGTGGGTGTAGGGCAGCGTTAATGTGCGGGGATCACTGGTCGGAGTGGACTCGATGGGCCGAAGGGCCTGTTTCCGTGCTGTGTCTCGAAACTTAAACTAAATGTTAAGCTCAATCACTCTTATCTCATCTTTGGCCCGCTTTTGAACAAAAGTTTGTGATGAAGTTTGGGTCTCAATTAACAGCTTATTGGCAAGTCCACTGTCATGGACACTTCCCAGGCCCTGGTATTTTTATTGAAAGCCGACTGATTTGATGGTATTTAGCCACACTGAACTTATCCTGATTTTTCTGGAAGGGATATATACAAAGGCGATTTTCTACATAGTTGGGTAAATGCCAATGATGTAACTATACTGGAACAGATGCAAGGAAAGGTGTGGAGCACAAGTCTTCACCACCACGACTAAGGTGTAGTCTGGACTCACAACCTCTTCTGTTTCCTGGTAAAACACAGAAACATTGAAAATAGGTGCAGGAGGAGGCCATTCGGCCCTTCGAGCCAGCACCGCCATTGTGATCATGGCTGATCATCCACAATCAGTAACCCGTGCCTGCCTTCTCCCCATATCCCTTGATTCCACTAGCCCCTAGAGCCTCTATCTAACTCTCTTTTAAATTCATTGTGAATTGGCCTCCGCTGCCCTCTGTGGCAGAGAATTTCACAAATTCACAACTCTCTGGGTGAAAAGGGTTTTTCTCACCTCAGTTTTAAATGGCCTCCCCCTTTATTCTTAGACTGTGTGGCCCCTGGTTCTGACGTTTATCGGTACTTAGGAGTTTATCTCTAATTGCATGGTATTGAGGTACAGTTGCAATGAGAGGGAGAAAATATGGAAATGGATGGAACTAGAGATAGATAGATGAAAGGAATAGAGCTAATGGAATGGTGAAAGGGGAATAGAGAAGAATATGTATCTGATAGCAACATCATCTTGAAGGAACAGGATGAGCAGAAAATGCCCACATGATTGTGGAGGCAATGGGAATTGGGGTTGCCAACTGTCCCGTATTAGCCGGGACATCCCATATATTGGGCTAAATTGGTTTGTCCTGTACAGGACCGCCTTTGTCCCGTATTAGTCCCAGGGGGCGCTGTAGGCCCGGACACTGTAGGTCCGGACACTGTAGGTCCTGATAGCGTAGGCCCGGGTGCCGTCTAACGGAGGTTGCATAGCAACCCGCCTCCCGGCCCGGGCGGCCGCCATTGGTGGAGCGGGAGCACGTGGCCGCGGGCTGGTTGAGGTCACGTGGGGCGCGGGGCGGTGACGTCACCTTGTCCCTTATTTGAGAGTCAGATAGTTGGCAACCCTAGTGGGAATGAACAAAGAGTGGGAGGGATAACGGTGAGAAGAGTTACCACCTGTAACCACTTGGAGAAACAAGGAATTGTAGGTGCTGGTTTCACAAAAAGAGAACACAAAGTGCTGGAGTAACTCAGCGAGTCAGGCAGCATCGCTGGAGAATATGGCTCAGGCCGGGACCAGAACCAAACATCACTTACCCATGTTCTCCAGAGATGCTGCCTGACCCGCTCAGTTACTCCAGCAATTTGCGCACTTTTTTTAACCTAAAATCACTTGACTTCTGGTATTTGTCGAAATCCGGTATATAGTTTTAAGTTAAAAAACCACCTTTAAAATTCATCATGTTTTTTATACTCTTTATATCCAGGACACAGTCTGGTATATTGGGATAATAGACAGTCTGGATCAAACCCATCCATACCAGCAGTAGGACCGCATTACAACTATCAGGCAAAGTAGTTTAGTTTAGTTTAGAGATACAGCGCGGAAACAGGCCCTTTCAGCCGCCCAGCGACCCCCGCATATTAACACTATCCTACACCCACTAGGGACATTTTTTACATTTACCAAGCCAATTAACCTACAAACCTGTACGTCTTTGGAGTGTGGGAGGAAACCGACGATCTCGGAGAAAACCCACACGCTCATTGGGAGAGCGTACAAACTCCGTACAGACAACACCTGTAGTCGGGATCGAACCCGGGTCTCCGGCGCTGCATTCGCTGTGAGGCGGCAACTCTACCGCCGAGCCACCGTGACCGCCCGATAAAATACCTTGGGGGGCGAATAGGATGACCTCAGACTTGCTCTCGTTTAGTTGAAGGAAGTTCTGTGCCATCCAACATTTTATGTCCTCAAGGCAGTGCATGAGGCTGATTAAATTTGACCGGTTGTTGGGTTTCAGGGGGAGATAAAGCTGTGTGTCATCCGCATAGCAGTGGAAAGAAATGCCGTGCCTTTGAATGATTTGGCCGAGGGGGAGCATGTATAGAGAGAAGAGAATGGGGCCTAGGATGGAGACTTGTGGAACCCCGCAGGAGAGGCTAGCTGGGGAAGAGGAACAATTGCCTATGTTTATGGAGAAACTCCTATTTTTGAGGTAGGAAACGAACCAGCTCAGGGCAGTGCCATCAACGCCAACCCCGTACCGGAGACAGTCAATAAGCATAGTGTGGTCCACTGTGAGGGTAGTGTTAATGTGTGGGGATCGTCAGTCGGTACGGACATGGTGGGCCGAAGGGCAGTGTATCTCTAAACTAAACAAACTAAACTTGGTTGGCATGGATAGGTTGGGCTGAAGGGCCTACTTCCAAACTGTTTAGCTCTATGAGGCGGCACGGTGGTGCAGCGGTAGAAACCCAGGTTCAATCTTGATTGAGGGTACTCGTCTGCACAGAGTTTGTACATTCTCCCTGTGACCAAGTGCGTTTTCTCTGGGTGCTCTGGTTTCCTCCCACACTCTGAAGATGTCCATGGTTAATTGGCTTCAGTACAAACTGGAAGCGTGTGTAGGATGGTGCTGGTGTACGGGATTGGTCGCTGGTCGGTGTGGGCCGAAGGGCACGTTTCCATACTGTATCTCTAAAGCATACTGTATCTCTGTATCTCTAAAGACTCTATGACACCCAGGACAAACCTCCAATGCCACAAGGACAATAGACAACAGGCAATAGGTGCAGGAGGAGGCAATAGACAATAGACAATAGACAATAGGTGCAGGAGTAGGCCATTCAGCCCTTCGAGCCAGCACCACCATTCAATGTGATCATGGCTGATCATTCTCAATCAGTACCCCGTTCCTGCCTTCTCCCCATACCCCCTGACTCCGCTATCCTTAAGAGCTGTATCTAGCTCTCTCTTGAAAGCATCCAGAGAATTGGCCTCCACTGCCTTCTGAGGCAGAGAATTCCACAGATTCACAACTCTCTGACTGAAAAAGGTTTTTCCTCATCTCCGTTCTAAATGGCCCACCCCTTATTCTTAAACTGTGGCCCCTTGTTCTGGCCTCCCCCAACATTGGGAACATGTTTCCTGCCTCTAACGTGTCCAACCCCTTAATAATCTTATATGTTTCGATAAGATCCTCTCTCATCCTTCTAAATTCCAGCGTATACAAGCCCAGTCGCTCCAAGGAGAAGGTGCAAATGCCAAACAGGGCCAGGATTGAACTCAGGGTGCTGAGGCTATGAAGCAGTAGCTGTATTAGCTGCACCACTGAGCCACACGAAACCTCCTCAAAAACCACCTCTTTAGTGAAGATTGTTTTCACTTGCATTAATTTCTTCTTGTGCAGCTCAATTATTTGGCATAGAAAGTGTCTCGAGTTCTTTGGGTGTTTTAACGTCTTATTACGGCTTGCGAGTAACAAATGGAATTACTGGAATATGCAATGCAATTCCTTTTCCCACATTAATGTCTCTAATCTTAAAGAGAAATGTAGCTAATAAGTGTAGAATCGAACTGCAGATGGTGGTTTAAACCGAAGATAAGACTCAAAAAGCTGGAGTATCTCAGCGGGTCAGACAGCATCTCTGGAGAGAAGGAATAGGTGACGTTCGGGTCGAGACTTCTTCAGACTCGAGTCTCGACCCGAAACGTCACCTATTTCTTTTTTCCAGAGATGCTGTCCGACCCGCTGAGTTACTCCAACTTTTTGTGTCGGTCTAGTGTTAATAAGTTTCAGCTTAAAGAAAACACGGTTAACTTTAAAAGTTAGTTATTTGATGTGTCTTCTTCATTTCTTTGCAGGTAGCCCGTCTGCGACTAAAGGTGTCACTATCTCCCCTGGCGAGAGTCCATTACGGGTTTGCAACGAGGAAGAAGTTTCTGAAGGTAGAGCATGGAGGGAATGGAGAGTTCAACAGTGCCCTGGAAGAAATGTGACAGAAAATGCACTGGAGGGAAGTATTTTGAGTCTGGGCCACTGTGGAGAACCAACAGAGGCCATGTGTCTTTCCACTGGCCTGGGAGACAGTATCGGCCTGGTCATAAGATTTAAACATTGTTTGTCTCAACCACCAGAGAACCAGAGACTGTTCGCAAGATGATGGAAAGTGTGTTAAACATGTACGTACTTTGCAAAGCAAACAATTGCCTTGTCAGGCTCCAACATGTGATTGGGCTTGTTGGCCATGCAGATTGACGATAAGCATTGGAAGAGTACCCGGGTCATCTTGCCACTAAAGCTCCACTGAGCCAGCTGAAGTCCAGCTGGAATAATCGGTAGGTCAACTCAAATGTCACTGTGGAAATGTGGAGCTTCTCCTGAGGTAGAATGCCATGGATGTTTCCAGCACAGAATCACAGTGTAAAAATATTAAGGTTGCATTGTACATTTTAATTTACAAGTGTTATTTTTAGTAGCAATGCACACTGTCATTATGTAAAAATAAAAATATAATTGACCTTTTACTTAGAGGCTTTGAAGTGCAACCAATTATTTTGAGAACTTTGCCTTTACAAAATGAAATTTCTCTCATATAGAATTCTTGCCACCATTGCAAAGTCGATCATAAGGTGGTCTGAAAAAAGATACATGCGGGAAAAAGAAAATGCTGCAAATGCACATCAGATCAGGCAGCATATAGTTTAGAGATACAGCGCGGAAACAGGCCCTTCGGCCCACCGGGTCCGTGCCGACCAGCGATCCCCGCACATTAACACTATCCTACACACACTAGGAACAATTTTTTTACATTTACCCAGCCAATTAACCTACAAACCTGCACGTTTTTGGAGTGTGGGAGGAAACCGAAGATCTCGGAGAAACCCCACGCAGGTCACGGGGAGAACGTACAAACTCCGTACAGACGGCGCCCGTAGTCGGGATGGAGCCCGGGTCTCCGGCGCTGCATTTGCTGTAAGGTCCATGACCACTATGTAGAATGAGGCAATGGATGAAATGTGGCTACAGGTCAGGACAAACATGATTGCAATAATTTAGACTACGGGGGGCAGCACGATGGCGCAGCCGTAGAGTTGTTGGCATACAGCGCTTACAGCGCCGGAGATCCCGAATAAGGGTGCCGTCTATACACAATTTGTACGTGACCGTGTGGGTTTTCTCCGAGATCTTCGGTTTCCTCCCACACTCCAAAGACGTACAGGTTTGTGGGTTAATTGGCTTGGTACAAGTGTAAATTGTCCTTAGTGTGTGTGTGGGGGATAGTGTTTGTGCAGGGATCGCTGATCGGTGCGTACTAGGTGGGCCAAAGGGTCTGTTTCCGCACGGTATCTCTAAACTATTCTAAACTAAACTGCATCCCACTCTTACTGATGTTAAGCTGGCATTGAATTAACCAATGTTACCAATTGCTTCTGTTTCCAATAGCCTTGAATCAAAGTAGTTCCACACGTTTAGTCATAGCTAGAAACGTGAACCAGGCTAACCTCAAGATTATGCTACCAAAGTACTACCAACTCATTTCCTGTCCCACTGGAGGCACTTTCAACCTTGAACACTGTTACACAACAAAGATGCCTTCTCCTCCAACATCTGCCCACATTTTTGGAAAATCTGACCATCAGGCTGTGCTCCCTGTGTACAAGCAGAAACTGAAGCGTAAGGTTCTGATACAGAACGTTACATGACGCTGGGTCCAAGGAAACAGATGACATCCTACGTGATTGCTGTGAGTCGGTGTATCTGTCCACATTCAGGGTCGCTGTGGTCAACCGCAGTGAATATGCCAACGTTGTCACAGACTTTATCAGTAAATATGTGACCAAAGAAGTCATTCTCGATGTTTTCCGAATGGAAATCATGGATGAACTGTGAGATAGAAACATAGAAACATAGAAAATAGGTGCAGGAGTAGGCCATTCGGCCCTTCGAGCCAGCACCACCGTTCAATATGATCATGGCTGATCATCCAAAATCAGTACCCCGTTCCGGCTTTCTCCCCATGTCCCTTGATTCCGTTAGCCCTAAGAGCTATATCTAACTCTCTCTTGAATACACCTTGAGATGCACTCACTGGTGAACTCCAAACCTGTGACATTCAAGTCAGATGATCTCAATAGGAAATCTAGGTATGACCTTCGCAAAGCCATCAGGAATGCCAAGGGGAATTCCTAAATCAGCTAGAGTCCAGAATAATCATGGCACTGTGGATCTGCTGCCTTACAGCACTTACAGCGCCAGAGATCCGGGTTCGATCCTGACTACAGGTGTTTGCCTGTACGGAGTTTGTACGTTCTCCCCGTGACCTGCGTGGGTTTTCTCTGAGATCTTCCGTTTCCTGCCACACTCCAAAGACCTTCAGGTTTGTAGGTTATTTGGCTTGGTAAATGTAAAAATTGTCCCTAGAGTGTGTTGGATGGTGTTAAAGTGCGGGGATCGCTGGTCGGCGCGGACTCGGTGGGCCAAATGGACTGTTTCGACGCTGTATCTCTGAAACGAAAAAACTAAACTAAACCACCCTTTGGTTGTGGCAAGGCTTGCATGCTATAATGGACAGCAGAGCAAATACGGGCAGATTCACTGGCAATAACGCATCCAATTGGATCCAATAACGCAACTACCGGCCAATTTCCTTCCTAGGATAAATAAAGTTCTATCTTATCGTATCGTATCGTATCGTATCGCTCTCTGATGTGCTCAATGAATTCTATGCTTGTTTTGAACAGAAGATCAGTGGAATTACATCACCTGCCTCGACTGCACCTGGAGCCATAGGTAGTGTAAGAAAATAACTGCAGATGCTGGTACAAATCGAAGGTATTTATTCACAAAATGCTGGAGTAACTCAGCAGGTCAGGCAGCATCTCAGGAGAGAAGGAATAGGCGACGTTTCGGGTCGAGACCCTTCTTCAGACTGATGTCAGGGGGGCGGGACAAAGGAAGGATATGGGTGGAGACAGGAAGATAGAAGGAGATCTGGGAAGAGGGAGGGGAAGAGAGGGACAGAGGAACTATCTAAAGTTGTCAAAATGTGGTCGTAGAGTAGGAGGGCAGGAGAAATCACCGAGGGGGAGCAGCGAGAGAGAATCAAAATGTGGTCGTAGAGTAGGAGGGCAGGATCAAAATGTGGTCGTAGAGTGGTCGTGAGCCATGGTAACCAACACTGATGTCAGACCAGCCTTTCTGAGAGTAAACGTGTGGAAAGCAAATGACCTGGATGGAGTCCCCAGCCATGTCCCCAGAGGTTAATCCCCGGCATGGCGGGACTGTCATATGAGGAAAGATTGGAAAGACTGGGCTTGAATTCACTGGAATTTAGAAGGATGGGAGGGTTTTTGTAGAAACGTATAAAATTATAAAAGGACTGGAAAAGCTAGAGGCAGGAAAAATGTTCCCAATGTTGGAGGAGCCCCGAACCAAGGGCCACAGTTTAAGAATAAGGGGTAGGCCATTTAGAACGGAGATGAGGAAGAACTTTTTCACTCAGAGAGTTGGGAAGCTGTGGAATACTCTGCCTCAGAAGGCAGTGGAGGCCAATTCTCTGAATAATAATAATAATAATAATAATCCATTTATTTTATATAGCGCCTTATCGCATGCTCAAAGCGCTTTACAAAAACAATTAACATAGAAACAAACAGACAAACTATCCTGACGGAAAAGCGGCGAATACACAACGCCAGCGTCCTCTCACGTCAGGGTCCGGCAGTAGACATTAAAGAGCACAAGACACACAGATATAATTTTTTACACAAAACAGCCATCACAGTGATTGCTCTAGGCATACCCTCACTGTGATGGAAGGCAAAGTCTTATCTCCTCCTCATTCTTCTCCCGTGGTGCCACGAGGTGATCGAGGCTCCCAACTTTTTGAAGCCCCCACCGGGCGATGGAAAGTCCCAGGGCCGAGCCGAGCAGGCCGATGAAAGTCCTGAGCCCCCACCGGGCGATGGAAAGTGCTGCGGCCGGGCCACGCAGGGCGATGAAAGTCCTGAGCCCCCACCGGGCGATGGAAAGATGCTTTCAAGAGAGAGCTAGATAGAGCTCTTAAAGATAGCGGAGTCAGGGGGTATGGGGAGAAGGCAGGATCGGGGTACTGATTGTGAATGATCAGCCATGATCACATTGAATGGATCGAAGGGCCGAATGGCCTACTCCTGCACCTATTGTCTATTGTCTATAATGTTGGGGAAGTCCAGAACTAGGGGCCAAAGTCTAACACTAAAGGGGAAGCCATTTAAAACAGGTGAGAAAAAACTTTTTCACCCAGAGAGTTGTGAATTTGTGGAATTCCACAAAATGGTAGTGGAGGCCAATTCATTGGATGCACGTTAGAGGCAGGAAACATGTTCCCAATGTTGGGGGAGTCCAGAACAAGAGGCCACAGTTTAAGAATAAGGGGTAGGCCATTTAGAACTGAGATGAGGAAAACCTTTTTCAGTCAGAGAGTTGTGAATGTGTGGAATTATCTGTCTCAGAAGGCAGTGGAGGCCAATTCTCTGAATACATTCAAGAGAGAGCTAGATAGAGCTCTTAAGGATAGTGGAGTCAGGGGGTATGGGGAGAAGGCAGGAACGGGGTACTGATTGAGAATGATCAGCCATGATCACATTGAATGGCAGTGCTGGCTCGAAGAGCCGAATGGCCTCCTCCTGCACCTATTGTCTATTATCTATTGTCTATAACATTGGAACTGGATGCAGGCTGTGCAGAGACGTTAGAATAACTGTGGAGAATGGGATCGAGGTACACTAATCACAAAGTGCAGTTAACGACTTAAAGACATGCAAACTGCCAGATAAAGGTATCAGTTTATACAAATGATCATTGATGAGAACTTGTACAAACAGATATAGAGGACAAAAGAACGTTGTTAAAGGGTGGAGTAGAGAGGCACAGGAGAAATTCAAACAACAAAGAAAGGTGAGAAAATGGTGGTAATGGCATCCAATAAATCATGATTAGCTGGTCTTTACCTACAGTGCCCTCCATAATGTTTGGGACAAAGACCCAGCATTTATTTATTTGCCTCTGTACTCCACAATTTGAGATTTGTAATAGAAAAAAAATCACTTGTGGTTAAAGTGCACATTGCTAGATTTTAATAAAGGACATTTTTACACATTTTGGTTTCACCATGTAGAAATGACAGCAGTGTTTATACATAGTCTCCCCCCATTTCAGGGCACCATAATGTTTGGGACACAGCAATGTCATGTAAATGAAAGTCGTCATGTTTCGTATTTTGTTGCATATCTGTGCCATGCAATGACTGCTTGAAGTCTGCGATTCATGGACATCACCAGTTCTCAGTCTCATAATGGCTTCTTTGACTTTCATTGGCACAACTTTGGTCCTCATGTTGATAAACAGCAATAAAAGTTTCCAAAGGTGATGGAAAGACTGGAGGAAAGACTAGGTGCCGAGAGCTCTCTTATACCTGCATTAAGGAGGCAATTAAACACACCTGAGCAATTAGCAATTACGGCCTACAGAGACGAGGTAAAGGCACTAAACAGCTGGTGCCAGGAAAATAACCTCTCTCTCAATGTCAGCAAAACTAAAGAGATGATGGTGGACTACAGGAGACAGCAGGGGAGTGGACACCTCCCCATCCACATCGGTGATGCTGAGGTTGAAAGGGTCAGCAGCTTTAAGTTCCTCGGTGTGCACATCACTGAGGACCTTTCCTGGACACTGCACACGGACACAATAACAAAGAAGGCCCCACCAGCGGCTCTTTTTCCTGAGAAGACGGAGGAAGTTTGTCATGAACGCCAGCATCCTCACAAACTTCTCCAGATGCACCATCGAGAGCCTGCTGACGGGCTGCATTACAGTCTGGTACGGGAACTGTTCTGCCCACAGCCACAAATCACTACAGAGAGTGGTGAAGACGGCACAGCACATCACTGGCAACTGTCTCCCGGCCATTCAGGACATGTTCTACCGGCGGTGCCTGCGGAAGGCACGCAGCATCATCAAGGACCACAGCCACCCAGCACGCAGGCTGTTCTCCTTGTTACCGTCAGGCAGACGATACAGGAGTATGGCTGCGCGTACCACCAGACTGAAGAACAGTTTCTACCATCAGGCCATCAGGCTTCTGAACTCATAAACACATTTCACATCATATATGTTGATTATTTTTAATATTGTCTTTTTACCTATTTTTAATATTGTCTTTTTACCTTACTAATGTCATTTTTAAAATCTTATTTATCCTTGGAATATTACTGCTGAGGTGACCCGTTGTCTTGTCAAATACATTTCATTGTACCGTTGATCCTGTGCCAACCTACATATGACAAATAAAATGTATTATTATTATTATTATTATTATTATTATTAAACACCTGTGAAGCCATGTGTCCCAAACATTATGGTGCCCTAAAATGGGCGCCATTTTATGTGGGCACCATTTTATGGCACCAATTACAGCTGTGTTTATGTATAAACACACCTGTCATTTCTACATGGTGAAACCAAAATGTATAAAAATGGCCTTTATTAAAATCTGACAATGTGCACTTTAGCCACGTGTGATTTTTTTTCTATTACAAATCTCAAATTGTGGAGTACAGAGGCAAATAAATAAATGATGGGTCTTTGTCCCAAACATTATGGAGGGCACTATTATAATACATCGCTAACAATTCCAAATACAGCCACGTCTCTGCAATGTAATGTAACTGCAATGTCCAACTTCAATGTAAACTAAATGTGTAGGAAGGAACTGCAGATGCTGGTTTACATCAAAGATAAGACACAAAATGCTGGAGTAACTCAGCAGGACAGGCAGCATTTCTGTAGAGAAGGAATGGGTGATGTTTTGGGTAGAGACCCTTCTTCAGACTGAGTCAGGGGAGAGGGGAAACTGGAGAGATGAGCGTCTGCTTTGATCTGTTATTTTCACACCTTGCCTTTCCCTATCTCTCGACTTCCTCTCCCCTGACTCTCAGTCTGAAGAAGGGCCTCCACCCTAGACAACATGCATTCCTTCTCTGCAGAGATGCTGCCCGTCCAGCTGAGTTATTCAAGCATTTTGTGTCTATCTTGGGGGTAAACCAGCATCTGCAGTTCCTTCCCACACATTTCCTCTGCTCCACTGTTCAGTCTCCTCAAGGTATGTGCAAGAAGGAACTGCAGATGCTGGTTTTCCCATCCTTCCCCTCTAGAGATTGCTGCCTGTCCCGCTGAGTTACTCCAGCCATTAGTGCCTGTCTCCTCAAGGTACAGTCTGCCTTGTTTGAAGAAGTTCCCTTCCTCTCTCCCACGAGAGTTGTGCAATTCTGTGTTAGTTTCCCTCTCCCCTGACTCTCAGTCTGAAGACGGGTCCCCCACCAGAGACATCACCCATCCCTTCTCTCCAGAGATGCTGCACGTCTCGTCTCTCTCCTCTCCTCCCCTCCCTCTCCTCTCTCTCCTCTCCTCTCCTCTCTCCTCTCCTCTCTCCTCTCCTCAAATGCTGCCCGTCCCGCTGAGTTACTGCCCCCCAGCATGTTGTGGAGTGAGTGTGTGAACGTGTGTGTGAGCGTGTGTGTGAGTGTGCGAGTGAGTGTGTGTGAGTGAGAGTGCGTGTGTGTGAGTGAGTGTATGTGTGTATGCGAGTGAGTGTGTGCATGTGAGTGTGTAAGTGTGAGTGAGTGTGTGTATGTGTTAGTGTGTGTGTGTGAGAGTGTGTGTGTGTGTGTGTTAGTGTGTGTGTGAGAGTGTGTGTGTGAGAAGTGAGTGTATGTGTGTGAGAGTGTGTGTGTGTGTTAGTGTGTGTGTGTGAGAAGTGAGTGTGTGTGGGTGGGGTTAGTGTGTGTGTGAGAGTGTGTGTGTGAGAAGTGAGTGTATGTGTGTGAGAGTGTGTGTGTGTGTTAGTGTGTGTGTGTGAGAAGTGAGTGTGTGTGTGTGTGTGTGAGAGTGTGTGTGTGAGAGTGTGTGTGAGAGTGTGTGTGAGTGTGTGAGAGTGAGAGTGACGCTGTGGGCAGTGAGGGCGGGTTTCAAGGAGCTGAGTAAATGGGAGTGCAGGTCGTGCTGACAGACAGGGAGGAGGCACCAGTCAGCTTGTACACATGTATGTGCTGGCCTGGCCTGCCCTGCCCCAGGGCTCATTGTTAAGGGAGAAGTTTGTCTGGGCGAGAATGGGATGAAACTGCGGTGGGGTGAAGCACCCGGACACTGACTGCAGGACTGTGTGTGTGAATCAGACACACAGTGCAACTTCAGGGCTCAATCGCCGGCCAAGAGGCTTCAAGCTGCTCTGGGCAGCTGGTAAGTTGGACACAGTTCTGTCTCTCTGTGTGTGTTGTGTGTGTTTGTGCGTTTGTGCGTCTGTTTGTGCTGGGCTCTGACTGCTTTCTGCAGCCCCCTTTCTGTTGCCGCTACACTCTCCCTGCCCCTCGGGAGGTTGTGCACTTAGTGTGACTTGTTCCCCCACTTTGCACCGACTTTCCGAGCGTCCGCCCTTTGTGGGACAACTTGCACATCGGTGACTGATTAAGGCGAACTGCGCTGCGCGGGCGGAGCCGCTGTGTTAGTGTTGGAGGGGTGGGTGGATGGATGGGGGAGAGAGAGGGAGAGAGAGAGGGGGCAGAGAGAGAGGAGGGGGGGCAGAGAGAGAGGAGGAGGGGGGGGGGGGGGAGAGGAGGAGAAAAGTGAGAGAGAGAGAAGGGGGGCAGAGAGGAGGAGGAGGAGGGAGAGCGGTGAAGGGAGAGAGAGAGAGAGAGAAGGGGAGGGAGAGAGAGAGAGGTGAAGAGAGAGAGAGGGGGAGGGAGAGAGAAAGGGGGGAGAGAGAGAGAGAGAAGGGGGAGAGAAGGGGAGAGAGAGAGGAGGGGGGGAGGGAGAGGAGGAGAAAAGTGAGAGAGAGAGAGAGAGAAGGGGGGAGAGAGAGAGGTGAAGAGAGAGAGAGGGGGAGGGAGAAGGGGAGAGAGAGAGGTGAAGAGAGAGAGAGAGAAGGGGGAGGGAGAGGGAGAAGGGGAGAGAGAAGAAGTGAAGAGAGAGAGAGGGGGAGGGAGAGGGAGAGAAGGGGAGAGAGAGAGAGAGAGAGAGAGAGAGAGAAGGGGAGAGAGAGAGAGAGAAGGGGGAGAGAGAGAGAGGAGGGGAGAGAGAGAGGGGGAGGGAGAGGGAGAGGTGAAGAGAGAGAAGTGAAGAGAGAGAAGAAGTGAAGAGAGAGAAGAAGAGGAGAGAGAGGGAAAAGGAAGAAAGGAGAGAGAAGAGGAGGAGGGAGAAAGGGGAGAAAGAGAGAGAAGGGGGAGAAAGAGGGGGCAGAGAGGAGAAGGAGGAAAAGGAAGAAAGAAGGAGGGAGAGAGGAGGGGGCAGAGAGGAGGAGGAGGAGGGAGAAAAGGGGGAGAGAGAGAAGGGGGGGGGGGAGAGGGAGAAAGAGGGGGAGAGAGAGAGAAGAATGAACGACGGGGGGGGGGGGGGGGTGTGGTGGGGCAGTGTGAGATGGTTGTCACGCTGGGCGCCCCCCACTCAGGGCTCCAACCCGGGGTCGGGGGGGGGGTTTTACCTTCAGGAGAGACACCAACAACACAGCTTGACATTAACCTGGGGGAGCGGCAGCTTGACTGAGACCCCCCCCCCTCTCAGACTATTCCCACTCCACTGTGTGTGTGAGGATGTCTTGGACAAACTACCGGGGGGCCGACGATGCTGTGCCCGTGTGTGTGTGTGTGTGTGTGTGAGTGTGTGTGCGTGTGTGAGTGTGTGTGTGTGAGTGTGTGAGTGTGTGTGTGTGTGTGTGAGTGTGTGAGTGTGTGTGTTTGTTAATCCCGGTGCTGAGAAGTGAGAGGAGTTTAGAGGTGGAGAACCCGTCCCTGTCTGTCCATGTGTGCTGTTTATTTCTCTAGTGGTCCCTTGTTGCCCTGGGTTCTCTTTCCTTTCGTGTGTGTGTGTAGTGTAGTGTGTGTGTGTGTGTGTGTGTGTGTGTACACCGTGTGTGTGTGTGTGTACACCGTGTGTGTGAGTGGTTATTGGAATGCCTCGAATTAGTTTAGCCAACTTATTTTTGTTTGAATGGTTGTGAATTTTTGCGAGATTCAGGTGAAAAAAGAAGGCATGGCCCGCTTTTAACAGAGTCTACTGTGTTTGTGAGTGTGTGTGTGTGTGTGTGTGTGTGTTTGTGAGTGTGTGTGTGTTTGTGAGTGTGTGTTTGTGAGTGTGTGTGTGTTTGTGAGTGTTTTTGTGAGTGTGTGTTTGTGAGTGTGTGTGTTTGTGAGTGTGTGTGTTTGTGAGTGTGTGAGTGTTTGTGTGAGTGTTTGTGTGTGAGTGTGTGTGTGTTTGTGAGTGTGTTTGTGAGTGTGTGTGTGTGTGTTTGTGAGTGTGTGTGTTTGTGAGTGTTTGTGTGAGTGTTTGTGTGTGAATGTGTGTGTGTTTGTGAGTGTGTTTGTGAGTGTGTGTGTGTTTGTGAGTGTGTGTGTGTTTGTGAGTGTGTGTGTGTTTGTGAGTGTGTGTGTGTTTGTGAGTGTGTGTGTGTTTGTGAGTGTGTGTTTGTGAGTGTTTGTGGGTGTGAGTGTTTGTGTGAGTGTTTGTGTGTGAATGTGTGTGTGTTTGTGAGTGTGTGTGTGTTTGTGAGTGTGTGTTTGTGAGTGTGTGTGTGTGTGAGTGTGTGTGTGTGAGTGTGTGTGATAAGTCATGAGTTATAGTATTCGGCCATTCAGCCCATCAAGTCTATTCCGTGCGTGTGTTTGAAGGTGGTGGACTGGACTGGTCTGAGCCAAAGACAGTGATATCTACTTTGAAGAAGTTATCCTCCTCTATCTGACCAGATTTCATAAGGTCATAAGTGATAGTATTCGGCCCATCAAGTCTATTCCGTGCGTGTGTTTGAAGGTGGTGTGGACTGGAATGAGGTCTGTGCCAAAGACAGTGATATCTACTTTGAAGAAGTTATCCTCCTCTATCTGACCAGATTTCATAAGGTCATAAGTGATAGGAGCAGAATTAGGCCATTTGGCCCATACAATACCATACAATCTATCTTTATTGTCATTGTACAGGGGTACAACGAGTTTGGGAATGCGCCTCCCATACCATGCAATAAATTAATTAGCTAGTCAGTATAAATTTAGACAACCCAATGAAACAAAATTAGAAACAGTTTTAAAACAGAATAAAGTGCAAGTAGATCTGTGCCGGTTCGCTGTGCGATGTGACCATCCGGCTCAGTAGGACCGGTTCATGGCAGCTATGGCCCTGGGGATGAAGCTATTCCTGAGTCTGGAGGTGCGGGCGTAGAAGGCCTTGTATCGTCTGCCCGATGTCTACTCTGCCATCAAGTCTACTCCGACATTCAATGATGGCTGATCTATCTCTCCCTCCTGACCCCATTCTCCTGCCTTCTCCCCATAATCCCTGACACCCGTACTAATCAAGAATCTATCTATCTCTGCCGTAAAAATATCCATTGACTTGGCCTCCACAGCCGCCTTTGGCAAAGAATTCCACAGATTCACCAACCTATGACTAAAGACATTCCTCCTCATCTCCTTCCTAAAGGAACGTCCTTTAATTCTAAGCTTATGACCTCTAGTCCTGGACTCCGACTAGTGGAAACATCCTCCACATCCAACTGCAGTTTCACTCCCCCCCCCCGACTAGTCTGAAGAAGTGTCTCAATAGACAATAGACAATAGGTGCAGGAGGAGGCCATTCGGCCCTTCGAGCCAGCACCGCCATTCAATGTGATCATGGCTGATCATTCTCAATCAGTACCCCGTTCCTGCCTTCTCCCCATACCCCCTGACTCCGCTATCCTTAAGAGCTCTATCCAGCTCTCTCTTGAATGCATTCAGAGAATTGGCCCCCACTGCCTTCTGAGGCAGAGAATTCCACAGATTCACAACTCTCTGACTGAAAAAGTTTTTCCTCATCTCAGTTCTAAATGGCCTACCCCTTATTCTTAAACTGTGTGGCCCCTAGTTCTGGACTCCCCCAACATTGGGAACATGTTTCCTGCCTCTAACGTGTCCAACCCCTTAATAATCTTATACGTCTCAACCGGAAACGTTGCCCATTCCTTCTCTCCAGAGATGCTGCCTGTCCCGCTGAGTTACTCCAGCATTTTGTGTCTATCTTTGGTCTTAACCAGTGTCTGCAGTCCCTTCCTGCACAGTAATGACAGTGGTCTGCTTGGTGGATGTGAGAGGAAATTCCTGCTCAGAAGACTGTGGCAGTACATCAGGACACATTATTCCAATTAGATCTATATTACAGCCTTGGGTGGTGTAGGAAAGATTTAACTGGCGTTCTGTGCAGCGTTTTGTTTTAAGTGGCAGTCTGAAACTTTGTTTTGAAAAGATCAGAGGGGTTGTGGCATTCTTTGTTGCAGATGCATCCTTCCCCATGTACTATTTTCAAACTCGTATAATTTCTTAAACCTCTGTGCTTAAACTGCAGGCCCTGTCGATTCTGAGTGGTTTCTGCTGTGCATTTCAAGTTTTCTGCAAAAAAAAATGTCGTGCTTAGAATTTTTTTAATTTTATGTAGTTTTTGCTGTTATTGGGAAATTCGGTACAACGCTCAAATAATCATCTTTGTTCTGATGATTCTTTTAAGATGTTTGTATTTTCGTGTGACTAATGTTATGATTCAAGGTTGTGCGAATAGGACTGTATTGGCTTGGAGTAATAACACCGACACACTGAGTCCGGAACATCTAGGAACAGATGAGTCTTGCCTAATTGATGATCAGGGAGTCCGTAAGCTGTTAATACCCTGAATTGTATAGGTCTGCATTCTGAGACAGGCCCTTTGTTCTGAGGTTGACTGAAATATGGGTTGTGTGTAGCTAGTTAGCATCCCGATTGCTTCTCTAAAGGAGAGAATAAATAGATGTTGAGGCGTTCTCTAAACATCCCATATGGTGCAACATTGGAGCATATGGAGTGGGGAATTTTTGCATTATGCCAAAGTTGTGATATGTTAACTGATCTTAGCATTTGTCTGAAGAAGGGTCTCGACCCGAAACGTCACCCATTCCTTCTCTCCCGAGATGCTGCCTGACCTGCTGAGTTACTCCAGCATGTTGTGAATAAATACCTTCGATTTGTACCAGCATCTGCAGTTATTTTCTTATACTTAGCATTTGTAATCGGTAGGAATGATTTAATCGCTTAGAGCAGAGGTAGGCTATTTTGCTCCACATCTCTGTCAGTCTGTTCCACCAAGATCAGGGTTGATGTGAACCATAAATTTTCTTGGCTGTTGCAACTTCTTTCTCTTGTCTATCATCTCTTTTAGATTTAATATAAATTAAAGTACCAGCCATTGAATTATCCCATCTTGGTGATTTCCACATTTTCCCAAACCATTGTAGGAGAATAGTGTGAGAATTCGGTCTGCCCTGATCTTGACCTTATCATGTCCTTGCTCTCTCCACACCTTCCCTTCTTTGCAACCTGGCCCATTTTAACTGTCTCTACTTCTGATCAGAAAGCCATCAATCTAATCCATTAACTTTTTTTTTTCTCCCTTTCATTGCTGCCCGACCTTCTGGGTCCTCCCAGCATTTTCTGTTTAGTTTTGTTTCTCCCCTCTGTGCCTGGCTCAAATGTTAACGTTTTGACCGATTGTCTTAGTTCAGGTGGCACAAGGGTGCGGATGTCAGAGTGCTGCCTCACAGCGCCAGAGACTTGGGTTCATTCCTGACATTGAAGGTTCAACGTAGTGTAAGAAAATAACTGCAGATGCTGGTACAAATCGAAGGTATTTATTCACAAGATGCTGGAGTAACTCAGCAGGTCAGGCAGCATCTCGGGAGGTTCAATGGGTATTTATCGTCATGTGATCAGTCTGAAGAAGGGTCTCGACCCGAAACGTCGCCCATTCCTTCTCTCCCGAGATGCTGCCTGACCTGCTGAGTTACTTTAGAATTTTATGAATAAATACCTTCGATTTGTACCAGCATCTGCTGTTATTTTCTTATACTATTTATCGTCATGTCTGCAGTTAAACATCAAATTCATTTTGCATACACTGCCATGTGTGATGCCCTTTTATCGAGTTCAAAGTCCGGATTCTCGCGTGATCGTCGCTGAGTACTTTTGTGTGGAGTTTGCAACTTTGTGTTTCCTCCAAAAATCCAAAGAAATGGTGTTGGTGGATTGACTGACTAACTGTTGTTCCTGGGATGTGGGTAAGTGGTAGAATCTGGGGAGAGTTGATGATGAAATGGGGAGAATAAAACCTGTGATGAATATAAATGTGTAGTTGGTCAGTGCAGATTTTTGAGCCTACTGGCCTATTTCTGTGCCGTATCTGAAACCCTATCATTCCCCTGCCACCGGAGAAAAATATGGTCAGATAGAAACAAGCCATCAATTTACTGATATCCCAAGTGCTCAATCAAATCAGCCACAAACATTTTATATTCTAGAAAACGTAAACCGTGTTAATTGAATCACACTAGTTCTTACAATTTTGACACATTCTTTTGAATTGATGTTGCTCTCCTTCCAAGACCAATCTGTTCTTTCCAAGACGTAGTGCTAGTAACTCCGGCTGTGGTCCATAGTCTAGTGCACAGAATGATCTGGTCTGAATCTCTGATTGTAAGTTTGTTCGAAAAAGATTAGATAGTGTGGCACGGTGGGGCAGCAGTAGAGTTGCTGCCTTATTTGAGGCCCAGATTCATTCCTGACTATGGGTGCTTGTCTGCAAGGAGTTTGTACATTCTCCCTGTGACCTGCCGGGGCTTTCTCTGGGCTCCCTGATTTCCTCCCACACTCCAAAGACATACAGGTTTGTGGGTTAACTGGCTTGGTATAATTGTAAATTGTCCCTAGTGTTTGTAGGGTAGTGTAAGTTTACGGGCATTACTGTGGACTCGGTGGGCCGAAGGGCCTGTTTCTGCGCTGTATCTGAATGCATTCAAGAGAGAGCTAGATAGAGCTCTTAAGCATAGCGGAGTCAGGGGGTATGGGGAGAAGGCAGGAACGGGGTACTGATTGAGAATGATCAGCCATGATCACATTGAATGGCGGTGCTGGCTCGAAGGGCCGAATGGCCTCCTCCTGCACCTATTGTCTATCTCTAAACTAAACACAAAGGGTGGGTGAGGACAACCTCACTTTTCACATCATCTGAACAGATTATCTAAACATAGCACAAAAAGTAAGGAAATTTGTGTTTGGTAGATTATTTCTTTGTTGTAACAATGCTTCTTGGCAATAAATCTTATACCGTTGGAAAGCCTGTTTATTTCCCTATTAAATGGTGCCACATTTGTAAGGAACATGCATTTGTGGGATGAGCAGCAGAGCTGAGTATATGGGTTGCGCCCATGAAAAATTTGCCAAATCTTCTCTGCCAATGCCAAACAGCTTATTCTGCTGTTGCTATTGACTCTTGTTTTGAGCTTCTGGTACCCCCAGGTGCTGACAAGAATGGGATGCCATCCCACAACAGTGTGTGACCAGGCTGGTGACCAGCATGAGGAGGAGGTGCCAGGCTGTTGTGGCTGTGTATGGTTCTTCCACACGCTACTGAGGCTCCTGTTTATTAAATGAATAAATTGTTAAATTGCCAATATGTCTTGTTTCTTCAGACTTCAATCATCCAATCCAACAAACAACACCGAACAAGAGTCAATGGCAGAATAAGCTGTTTGGCATTGGCAGAGAAGATTTGGCAGATTTTTCATGGGCGCAACCCACATACTCAGCTCTGCTGCTCATCCCACAAATGCATGTTCCTTACAAATGTGGCACCATTTAAAAGGGAAATAAACAGGCTTTCCAACGGTATAAGATTTATTGCCAAGAAGCATTGTTACAGCAAAGAAATAATCTACCAAACACAAATTTCCTTACTTTTTGTGCTATGTTTATTTATATATATATATGTGGGGGGGGGGGGGGCAGTGGTGGTGGTAGTGATGTTATAAGCTAGCCTTATCGTACGGTTATATCCAGCAGGGGATAATCAGCAAATCATCTATCTATATACTAAAACATTTGTTTGTTCCTGAACTACAGCCAAAACGGTACACGATAGCGCGACAATTTTAGGCCCACCTTGCTCACCGTCGTCCCTTTGGTGCTAATGGAAGAAGTTTCATTGAAATCGGTGTTATATTTTTGAAGTTATTCACATTTTAAAGTTTAAATCTATCTCCTAGGGATGGAGGGGGGATACAGGGGGGAGAGGTGGGGAGGAGAGGGTACTGCACCAATGCAGGAGAGGTTTGGGCCCAACTTGGTCTAGTCTAAATAGTCAAGCAAGGTCCTAATTTTAACTGGAATCAACCTTTAAATTTTTTTATTTGTGTCATCACACAGCTGTTTGCCAATAGCGAGCAAATTTTAGTGCCACGTCGTTGTCCTCTGCATGATCCTTTACAGTGCATGTGTCATGCAGCATGTCACAGCTCAGGAGATGTTCCATAGCCTGGAATCAACCGTATGATCAGCCATGATCACATTGAATGGCGGTGCTGGCTCGAAGGGCTGAATGGCCTACACCTGCACCTATTGTCTATTGTATAACATATAAAGATCAAAGCCGGTTACAACATTGAAGGAGACGGTTCAGTTCATCGAGTCCGTGCCACTGCTATGAAAGGGCAACCCTGATAATCCCACCAATCAGCTTTTTTACCTCATCATGGGTCTAGAGCATTTTTTGTTCCTTCTCACTTAAACGGTTTCCCATTGTTGACAACAATTGAATCTGCTTCCACTACTGATCGATCCTGTCCCTGCATTCCGGAGGAGAAAAACTGCAGATGCTGGTTTAAATCGCAGGTTGACCCGAAATGCTGGAGTAACTCAGCGGGGCAGGCAGCATCTCTGGAGAGAAGGAATGGGTGACGTTTCGGGTCGAGACCCTTCTTCAGACTGAGGGAGAAGGGTCTGAAGAATGGTCTCGACCCGAAACGTCACCCATTCCTTCTCTCCAGAGATGCTGCCTGTCCCGCTGAGTAACTCCAGCATCTTGTGTCTGTAAACCTTCGATTTAAACCAGCATCTGCAGTTTTTTTTCCCCTGACAAAACACTCTTGATTCTCTTGTCCTTGTGTCCGTTTTTTAACTGCTGCTCCTAGGATCTATTTCTATGTGTTTCACATTTAGGCCCCATGGCTTGTATTGACTTTTCTCATACTTTCTACAGACTTGTGGCACGTCAGGTTACTCAGCACTAATCCTATCCACTTTTCTTTCCTTATGTTCTGCCTTTTGAAGTATTTTATTTATCCTTTTCGTTCAAGAGAGTTTCATCTTGGCTTTCATTGTTATTTAGTATTCATGAAGCAGAAATTTGGAACAAAATGAAGTAAATTTCACATTTGCTTTTGTGTTCCGCTGAGCTCACTGTAACATTGTTTGTGTTTGGCCCGTTTCTTGGCTTAAGTTCTATTGCAGTGATCCTATTTTTGTTTAATGCAGAAATAGAGCCACTTGGATCCCAGATTTCTTGTTTCAGTTGGCGCAAAAGTCCCAACATTCTTGCAGAAAGTGCACATTTTTTCGTGCCCGACTTCACAAAAATGTATTTGAACTAAAGTTCTTGGTATGTTTAAACTCTCATGCAATCCTGGCTTGAACGTTTTGGAGCTTAAGTTTCACAAACTGCCCAAAAGACACTAACATATAGCTGCATATAGACAATAGGTGCAGGAGGAGGCCATTTGGCTCTTCGAGCCAGCACCGCCATTCATGGTGATCACGGCTGATCATCCACAATCAGTACCCCGTTCCTGCCTTCTCCCCATACCCCCCTAACTTCTGCTATCCTTAAGAGCTCTATCCAACTCTCTCTTGAAAACATCCAGAGAATTGGCCTCCACTGCCTTCTGAGGCAGAGAATTCCACAGATTTACAACTCTCTGAGTGAAAAGGTTTTTCCTCATCTCCGTTGTAAATAGCCTACCCCTTATCCTTAAACTGTGGCCCCTGGTTCTGGACTCCCCCAACATTGGGAACATGTTTCCTGCCTCTAGCGTGTCCAATCCCTTAATAATCTTATGTTTCAATAAGATCCCCTCTCATCCTTCTAAATTCCAGTGTATACAAGCCCAGTCGCTCCAGTCTTTCAACATACGACAGTCCCGCCATTCCGGGAATTAACCTAGTAAACCTACGCTGCACGCCCTCAATAGCAAGAATGTCCTTCCTCAAATCTGGAGACCAAAACTGCACACAGTACTCCAGGTGCGGTCTCACTAGGGCCCTGTACAACTGCAGAAGGACCTCTTTGCTCCTATACTCAACTCCTCTTGTCATGAAGGCCAACATGCCATTAGCTTTCTTCACTGCCTATGTGTAGGAAGGAACTGCAGTTGCAAGTTTAAACCGAAGATAGGCACGAAATGAAACTCAGTGGGACAGACAGCATCTCTGGAGAGAAGGAAAGGGTGATGTTTTGGGTCGAGAGCCAACTTCAGACTTGTGTATATGTGTGTCCTTTGCTACATCTTTTCTGACAATATCATCTCAATGACAGGCAACCAAAGAAGCATTCTTACACATAATTTCAATTATAGAAGGGTGGGGAAGAATGGTTTTTTTTAAAGCTCTATTGTACTCTATTCAGAAACGTGTTTAATTGTGCTGTAGCTGGAACAATGGGTGATTGGTGACCAAATAACAAAGATTTTCTAGTGATTCCCGGACGTTGGCAAATGCTTTCAAAGTATTCTATTATTAATAAAGAGAGATGTGCAAAAAATGTGAAATGCGGGCATATCATTAGAACCAGAGAGCTGACGAGGCATGGCAAACGTATGAAATGATTATTTTGGCAAAATGTCTAAAATTGCTATCACAACGTTTGTTTTAAAAACAAGTTTTCAGTCAGAAGATAATAATGAATGTTCCACATCTTGCGACTGCATTGCATTAGTGAGGGAGGACCTCTTTGAAACATACAGGATAGTGAAAGGCTTGGATAGAGTGGATGTGGAGAGGATGTTTCCACTAGTGGGAGAGTCTAGGACTAGAGGTCATAGCCTCAGAATTAAAGGACGTTCTTTTAGGAAGGAGACGAGGAGAAATTTCTTTAGTCAGAGGGTGGTGAGTCTGTGGAATTCTTTGCCACAGAAGACATTAGAGGCCGTCAGTGGATATTTTTTAAGGCAGAGAGAGATAGATACATTCTTAATTAGTATAAGAAAATAACTGCAGATGCTGGTACAAATCGAAGGTGTTTATTCACAAAATGCTGGAGTAACTCAGCAGGTCAGGCAGCATCTCCGGAGAGAAGGAATGGGAGACGTTTCGGGTCGAGACCCTTCTTCAGACCGTAATTAGTACAGGTATCCGAGTTTATGGGGAGAAGGCAGCGGGAGAGATAGATCAGCCATAATTGAATGGCGGAGTAGACGGGCCAAATGGCCTAATTCCTCCTATCACATGACCATAGTACCACAGTGTTACGTAGTTGCAGGTGGCAGTGCTTTAGAATGCAGGCCTACCGATGGCAATGTTTTGTGATTCCAATTGCATTGTTGTCAGCAGAGAAGGTGGATCAACTGTGAATGGTTTACACATCCTTCATTATTTCCCTGTAAGCACCAACTTACATTGGTCATTTGCAAGTGCTTTTGCACCCATGTATTTCCAAACACCCACACAACTGGAATGAAAACTGCACATTTGGAGAAACTCGTTAGTGGATGCTTGTCCTGGCACTCTAGTGGTGTGGTTGAGTCCCAGTTCATCTTTGCCAGTTCACTTCTGACTTCTAAATTAAATAATTCTCCTCGGGGGAAGCTTCCTGCATCCATTTAAGATCTTCCCTCGGGCATTTGGGTTGATGTTGGATTACATACATAAGTTGACCTTGGCTTACACAAGGGAGAAAAGCAATTAATTTTAACCTATCCAGAGGAAACCAATGTATTCATCACACTGACTCTAAGTATATCCTCTTCAAGCGTACAATACTCAATCGTGGGTATACACAAGTGCTATTAACATAGGCTATCTTAAAAATATTAATTAGTTGGTACTGATTTTTGATATTGGATAGAAACTGCATAATTAGCTTGTTGAGCCACCATTCCAACTTCATACTCATTTGTTATTCATCTATCAACAATCTATGGCGCAGCGGTAGAGTTGCTGCCTTATAGAGCTTGCAGCGCCAGAGACCCGGGTTCGATCCTGACTACGGGTGCTGTCTGTCCGGAGATTGTACGTTCTCCCCGTGACCTGCGTGGGTTTTCTCCGAGACCTTCGGTTTCTTCCCACACTCCAAAGACGTGCAGGTTTGTAGGTAAATTGGCTTGGTGCATGTGCAAAATGTCCCTAGTGTGCTTAGGATGGTGTTAATGTGCGGGGATCGCTGGGCAGTGCGGACGATGGGCCGAAGGGCCTGTTTTTGCGCTGTATCTAAAAGAAACGAAACTGTTATGACAATAGACAATAGGTGCAGGAGGAGGCCATTCGGCCCTTCGAGCCAGCACCGCCATTCCATGTGATCATGGCTGATCATTCTCAATCAGTACCCCGTTTCTGCCTTCTCCCCATACCCCCTGACTCCGCTATCCTTAAGAGCTCTATCTAGCTCTCTCTTGAATGCATTCAGAGAATTGGCCTCCACTGCCTTCTGAGGCAGAGAATTGCACAGATTCACAACTCTCTGACTGAAAAAGTTTTTCCTCATCTCCGTTCTAAATGGCCTACCCCTTATTCTTAAACTGTGGCCCCTTGTTCTGGACTCCCCCAACATTGGGAACATGTTTCCTGCCTCTGACATGTCCAACCCCTTAATAATCTTATACGTTTCGATAAGATCCCCTCTCATCCTTCTAAACTCCAGTGTATACAAGCCTAGTCGCTCCAGTCTTTCAACATTATGCTCTTGTTTGCAGAATTATTTGAATGTGTTCTATCTTTTTTGCATAATGACCCATGGTAATTATGCAGCTGCTCATGCCTTGTGCCTGTGTTGTCCTTAGTGCAGTAATAGACTGACTGAGAGAGATGTACTGTTACCGTTCCTTCATTTCATGCAAAGCGATTTGGCTTGGTGAAGGATCAGAGCATGAGAAATCTTGTGTGGAACGGAGAGAATAGTCACTGTCTGCCGGGATGCATAGAGGAAGCTGATGCTACTGGTTATCTGGTTAACATTATTTCCTAAGTGGCTCGCTATACTCAAAAGGGACAAATGAAAGCTGACAGAATTCTAATATATCAATGTGGAAGTGTCAAGGTAAAGCACTCGACTAAAAAGTATCAATCCCGTCCCAATTAATATTTTGACTTAAGATATTTAGTGTTATAATAATTTTTCCAGTATTCCTTTTATCATATCATATCATATATATACAGCCGGAAACAGGCCTTTTCGGCCCTCCAAGTCCGTGCCGCCCAGCGATCCCCGTACATTAACACTATCCTACACCCACTAGGGACAATTTTTACATTTACCCAGCCAATTAACCTACATACCCTCCCTGAAACGTTAATTAAAATTAATTGCGTGTATTAAAATGCTGAAATTTGACGATTTTTAACTTTTTTTTAGAGAATGTTTGTCAAATATCATAGATTTTTAAAAATCTACTGTTAGAAATTTCAGATTGGGTGCTTGGCAGCATAGTAATTCCAGCACATCGGAATTTCTGTTCTTGTCTTGTATGGTTTAGTACTTGTGATGAGCATTTGGATTTCAGGGTTTTGGGGGGGGGGGGAGATGGTGAAACTGGACTGACCAGTCTACAGAGACTGGCAATTTGTGTGATGCTAAATGGACATAAAGCACATGCTGATTTTTAATTCAGTAATATCATCCTGTATACACCAAATTCTTGGGGATCTCTCGCCCCTAACTCCACAAAGTGGAATAAAACATTTTTGTGGGGAATCGAAAACCACCTGTTTAAGTAGGGGGGGCATGGTGGCGCAGCAGTAGAACTACTTACTGCCTTACAGTGCCAGAGACCCGGGTTCGATCCTGACCTTGGGTGCTGTCTGTACGGAGTTTGTACGTTCGCCCCCTGACCTGCCTGGGTTTTCTTCGAGACCTTCGGTTTCCTCCCACACTCCAAAGACATGCAGGTTTGTAGGTTAATTGGCTTTGTGATTGTGTAAATTGTCCCTAGTGGGTGTAGGATGGTATCTGTATCTCTAAATTGTAACATAGAGTCCTAACTTCTACACTCAACTCAATAACTGATGAGCGTGCTGGAACTTTATTCCCTAAAGTGCAGGTGGGTGAGGAGTGATCTTGGAGGTGTATAAAATCATGAGGGTAATAGGTAGGGTGAATACAGGGGGTATGGGGAGAAGACAGGAATGGGGTACTGATTGATAATGATCAACCATGATCACATTGAATGGCAGTGTGGCTCGAATGGCCTACTCCTGCACCTATTGTCTATTGTTAAATTGCTTGCTTGGGATTACAATTTTGGCCTGGAACTTTTGAGAACTTAAAACACTGAGTTTGTTTCTATCTATAGAAGAACCAAAAAATGACGACAAGTATGATATAAAATTATGAGTTTTGAACCTCCTCAACATCCTTTCTGTGGCTACATCAAATAACCAAATACATTTGTCCCCCTCGTCAGTCAAAAATAGCAAATTGCTTGGCCTTATGCCAATACACCTTTGAATAATGGTACATTTTGTTTTTAAATTAAAAGCTCAGAAAACTACCCCTTCACTATCTAAAGGTCTTCAGTCTCAGGTTAAAGTTGTCAATTGAGCTAACGAACACCGAGAGAGATGCAATTTCACGATTTGGGTCAATCTTCTTAACAAAGCCCCTAAATATTTTATCTATTCATTCAAGAGAGAGCTAGATAGAGCTCCTAAGGATAGTGGAGTCAGGGGGTATGGGGAGAAGGCAGGAACGGGGTACTGATTGAGAATGATCATCCATGATCTCATTGAATGGCGGTGCTGACTCGAAGGGCCGAATGGCCTCCTCCTGCACCTATTGTCTATTGACACTGTTGTGACAAAGCACTCCCTTTCTTCAACTTAATTCAGAAAGCATACGTGAGTTTTGGGGGACAGAAAAGTGATGTTTAAAAATGTGTTGGAAGTGGATTTCAAAATTGCCTTTTAAAAATCGGGATGTAGAAGAAAATCATAGGTCTGAAATTGGAAAGGACTAAAGGGTTGGGGGCCAATTGAATAACTCTTCCCAAACATCAACTGAGCACCACAGTTTGACTGTCCTCTCCCAGTGCTTCAGGCTACTGAGCTAAACTTGCTGTTGCTGATTGTTTTAAGTCTGCAATGAATGGTTGTTTGGCAGTGTACCAATGCTGGATTGGTGCCCAGCCTCAGGTAATGAATGGATTGTAATCGCAATAATGTTTATATCGCGAATGTGATAAGCTGCAGGCTTGCCTTGAATTCTTGTTGCATTTGATCTCCGTACCAAAGATCAAAATCTTTAGACGAGTTTGGATGTAAGGGCAAAGAACATTTTGGGTTCCACCAAAAAATAAAAGTAAGGGATCGTGTTTGTACAGAAGAGTTTGACGTTCTTAGGCGTACAGCTGGAAATTGCTCTTGTCTGAACTGGCAGGCACAGATGTGTAGTTAGTTAAGATGTTGCTGTGGTCTTTTGTTCATTAACCTGATACTTTATTAACGATTATGTCCATATCCTTGTATGCGGAGAATATTTTGGCTCTTTTGTGGTTTCCTATTGACAGGCATCGGGCTACCTCAACCTCTGACCTACATAGACTATTATTGTTATTATTGAACTATTGTTTTGTGTGTGTATATATATATATATATATATATCGAAACACATAAACAATATAATAACCAAGAAAAAACATCAGTGCACACACACACACACACACATACACACACACACACACACACACACACACACACACACACACACACACACACACACACACACACACACACACACACACACACACACACACACACGTGTGTGTATATATATATATGTGTGTGTGTGTAGGCACTATAATTGTTATTATTGAACTATTGTTTTGTGTGTGTATATATATGAAAAAATGTTATACAAGAAAAAACTTTATATATATATGAATATATATGTGTGTGTGTAGGCACTGACGTTTTTTCTTGGTTATTATATTGTTTACGTGTTCTGTCGTGCTGCTGCAAGTGAGAATTTCATGTTCTATCTGGGACATACGGCAATAAAACACTCTTTGCTTGTTTTTAAGGTATAAATATAAGGTCTTATTCTGTTAGATAAAATGGAAAATGCGGACTTCAAAATAGAATTTACTGGCTTTTTCTCAGAATGTGTAGAATTCATGTTAAAAAAAACCCTTTTGGTTAAATGTAACCTGCCACGAGTTATTGTCAGAATGCGTCTTATTGTTGAACTGCGGGTAATTTTTCATTTCACTACACATTTATGTGTATGTGACAAATAAACGACTATTGACTTTGCATTTACAACAACTGAAGAGTTTATTTTTTACTTGATTGCTTTGCATTGTTGAGGCCAATGCAATTCTAATGTTTGCTTCAGTGTCAAACGCTGGTGCTCAAAGGAAGCAAAGTAAATTATTAGTGTTTGGGTTTTTTTACAACAGGATTCCTTGGAGTGTGATTATAATTTGCTATTGTTTTGGCCTGTAATTGAGAGGCAATGTGCCATAGACCGTATATATTTTCACTGCGGGCCACTTGATTAAATTATATTCCATGTTGTATTCACTGGAGTTTAGGCTTGTATTGACTGGAGTTTAGAAGTCTGAGAGGGGATCTTATAGAAACATGTAAAATTATAAAAGGACTGGACAAGCTAGATGCAGGAAAAAATGTTCCCAATGTTGGGTGAGTCCAGAACCGGGGGCCTCAGTCTTAGAATAAAGGGGAGGCCATTTATAACTGAGGTGAGAAGGAAGATTTTCACCCATAGAGTTGTGAATTTGTGGAATTCTCTGCCCCAGAGGGCAGTGGAGGCCAAATCACTGGATGGATTTAAGAGAGAGTTAGATAGAGCTCTAGGGGCTAGTGGAATCAAGGGATATGGGCAGAAGGCAGGCACGGGTTATTGATCATGGACGATCAGCAATGATCACAATGAATGGCGTTGCTGGCTCAAAGGGCCGAATGGCCTCCTCCTGAACCTATTTTCTATGTTTACGCTTGGTGCTGTTTCATTTGAAAGGCATCAGTAGCTTTCCACTAATTAACGAGATTTCTGATCTTTACAAAATTCTGGAACAAGTATCTTTTGACGTTTTGGTGGAGCAGCATCTTTTGCGTGCCTGAAGTGGACAAGATCTGGGACCAGCCCCTCCATTTTGTGGTAAATAGCAACCTTTGGCATTGTCTCCCCCATTCCACTGAGCTCGCCCTTTCAGCAGGGAATTACCATTTCATGGTCAACTGTGTAGCTGGATTTTTCTTGGCATTTATTGAGAGATGGAATAAATGACCAGATTTTGCTGGTTTTGGGGGGAGAGGTCGGCGTGTTGTGAGTGAGATTTTGAGCGAGGAAATTTCACCATCTGGAAGAATTCATGAAATAATTCCAGATGGCAGTGAAGAGGAAAGAGTGGTATCAGAAAAAAAGTTTTCTTTTATCATTCCTTTCAGATTTTTTTTTAGATTTAGAGATACAGCGCGGAAACAGGCCCTTCGGCCCACCGGGTCAGCGCTGCCCAGCGATCCCCGCACATTAACACTATCCTACACCCACTAGGGACAATTTCTTTTTACATTTGCCCAGCCAATTAACCTACATACTTGTACGTCTTTGGAGCGTGGGAGGAAACCGAAGATCTCGGAGAAAACCCACGCAGGGGAGAACGTACAAACTCCGTACAGACGGCGCCCGTAGTCAGGATCGAACCTGAGTCTCCGGCGCTGCATTCGCTGTAAGGCAGCAACTCTACCGCTGCGCCACCGCGCTGCCCCTTTAGACTTTAGTTTTTCATTCCTTTTAGAGTGTACGAGATTAGCATTTGGGAAAGTTCCGCACCACTTCTTACTATAACGAAGGAAGGATTTTTCAAAGATTAGAAATCATTTCACATAAACAAGTGGGGAAGATATGTTAGCGAAAAAGATTCTTGACACTTGGGCAACGGAAAGATTGAAAATTAATTTTTTGGGGGGGAAAAGTACTTGAATAATCCTTGGGCGATTTTTTTTCTTGGGTGCTAATTATTTTATCCAGTGATTACATTAACGACATACATGACAGGCCAATAGAATTCCTCATTCGAGTCAGAACTGTATTGTTCTCGTTCTGACAGTCCCCAGAGACTGCCCGCCCGAGACTTGCATTAGCCAGCAGTGCTCTAGGCAGTAACACAGTTGTGCGTTGGTAATTTTAAAACATCATTACATTGCTGTTTGAACCCTGACATGCGCTTTTTTTTTTTTTAAACCATACTCAATTAACATTCTTGTGCATGTCAGACTAATAAGATTAGCATAGACTAAATTGGGTTTCGGCTGTCCAGTACTTTCCTGCAATGAATTATGGCATTCAATGACAGCATCTGAAGTGCATGGATGTCCACCGGTCTTTAATTGTTTTTAATTTCCAAAATTCCCCTTGCGTATGAATGCAATACTTACGTCGAACAATCCCTGTTCCAGACGTAACGTCGAACAATCCCTGTTCCAGACGTACACTGGCCCCATCCCCGAACTCTACCTCCGCTACATCGACGACTGCATTGGTGCTACCTCTTGCACCCATGCAGAACTCACTGACTTTATACACTTCACCTCCAATTTCCATCCTGCCCTTAAATATACCTGGACTATCTCTGACATCTCCCTCCCGTTTCTGGACCTCACCATCTCCATCACAGGAGAAAAATTAGTGACGGACATTTATTACAAGCCCACCGACTCGCACAGCTATCTGGACTACACTTCTTCCCACCCGGTCCCCTGCAAAAAGTCTATCCCCTACTCCCAATTCCTCCGTCTACGCCGCATCTGTGCCCGGGATGAGGTGTTTCAGACTAGGGCTTCCGAGATGTCCTCGTTTTTCAGAAAACGGGGCTTCCCCTCCTCCATTATAGATGAGGCTCTCACTAGGGTCTCTTCTACATCCCGCAGCTCCGCTCTTGCTCCCCATCCCCCCACTCGCAACAAGGACAGGATCCCCCTCGTTCTCACCTTCCACCCCACCAGCCAGCGGATCCAACATATCATCCACCAACATTTCCGTCACCTACAACAGGACCCCACCACTGGCCACATCTTCCCATCCCCTCCCCTCTCTGCATTCCGCAGAGACCGTTCCCTCCGCAACTCCCTGGTCCACTCGTCCCTTCCTACCCAAACCACCCTAACCCCGGGCACTTTCCCTTGCAACCGCACGAGATGCAACACCTGTCCCTTTACCTCCCCCCTCAACTCCATCAAAGGACCCAAACATTCTTTCCAGGTGAGACAGAGGTTCACCTGCACCTCCTCCAACCTCATCTATTGCATCCGCTGCTCTAGATGTCAACTCATCTATATCGGCGAAACCAAGCGCAGGCTCGGCGATCGCTTCGCTGAACACCTGCGCTCGGTCCGCATTAACGCCACTGATCTCCCGGTGGCCCAGCACTTCAACTCCCCCTCCCATTCCCAGTCTGACCTCTCTGTCATGGGCCTCCTCCAGTGCCATAGTGAGGCCCGCCGGAAATTGGAGGAGCAGCACCTCATATTTCGCCTGGGCAGTTTGCGGCCCGGTGGTATGAACGTTGACTTCTCCAACTTCAGATAGCTCCTCTGTCCCTCCCTTCCCCTCCTCCTTCCCAGATCTCCCTCTATCTTCCTGTCTCCACCTATATCCTTCCTTTGTCCCACCCCCGACATCAGTCTGAAGAAGGGTCTCGACCCGAAACGTCACCCATTCCTTCTCTCCCGAGATGCTGCCTGACCTGCTGAGTTACTCCAGCATTTTGTGAATAAATCGATTTGTACCAGCATCTGCAGTTATTTTCTTATACTTGCTGTGGTGGGATCAACATAAACCAAAAGTCTTGTCAATTCAAGCACGAAGTAGGTTTGAATTTACCTTTAAATCTTTAGAACTCTAAACAAAACTTAATAGGACGCAAACTGGCCGGTAATGACTTATTAGCCTGGAGTAACTATTTTGATATAGGAAAGTAGTCTGATGAAGTTTGGAGCTGTTGTTGATAGTTAAATGTTAAGTTTACTAAATTATACTCTCGATTCGAAACCATCTCATTTTCTTAAGTGTATTTCTGTCAAATTGGATAGATTTTTAACTAAACACCCAGAATAAAATTTAAACTCCAGCAATAGATAGACACAAAAAGCTGGAGTAACTCAGCAGGACAGGCAGCATCTCTGGAGAGAAGGAATGGGTGACGTTTTGGATTGAGGCCCCTCTTGTTCAAACTTAGTTTAAGAGAGTTAATCCTTACACGTGTTTGGGTAGAAGAGAACAGAATAATTTCTGACAAGTGCAGATTTGACCTCCGGAACTAATGATTATTCACGAAGATAGACACAAATGCCGGAGTAACTCAGCGGGTCAGGCAGCATCTCTGGAGAGAAGGAATAGGTGACATTTTGGGTCAAGACCCTTCAGACTATTCATATCCCAAAAGAAAGCTCCATCCTTGGTTATCATTCACAAAATGCTGGAGTAACTCAGCAGGTCAGGCAGCATCTCAGGAGAGAAGGAATGGGTGACGTTTCGGGTCGAGACCCTTCTTACACTATCCTATCCTATCCTTGGTTATCAGAGATAATAGACAATAGGTGCAGGAGGAGGCCATTCGGCCCTTCAAGCCAGCACCGCCATTCAATGTGATCATGGTTGATCATTCTCAATCAGTACCCCGTTCCTGCCTTCTCCCCATACCACCTGACTCCGCTATCCTTAAGAGCGATGTACAAAACACACGAAATTAAAGACTGTTACATTAATTGTAAGAAATACATGGTTTGTGTTGTTTTTTTTAATGCATGATGGTGTAGTGGTAGAGCTACTGACTTACAGCGCCTGAGACCCAGGTTTGATCCTGACTACAGGTGCTATAGGAAAATAACTGCAGATGCTGGTACAAATCGAAGGTATCACAAAATGCTGGAGTAATTCAGTAGGTCAGGCAGCATCTCAGGAGAGAAGGAATGGATGACGTTTCGGGTCGAGACCCTTCTTCAGGCTGACTACAAGTGCTGACTGTACAGAGTTTGTATGTTCTCTTTGTAACCTGTGTGGGTTTACTCCGGTTTTCTCCCACACTCGTACAAAGACGTACAGTTTGGTAGGTTTGGCATTGGTAAAATTGTAAATTATCCCTAGTGTGCATAGGATAGTGTTAATGTGTGGGGATCGCCAGTCGGTACGGACTCGGTGGGCCGAAGGGCCTGTTTCCACGCTGTATTTAAACTAAAACTACATTGTTTGATGTTCAGATTTTTGAAGGTGGCATGTGCTTATTTTGTCGTCTCTGTTAACGTCAGGATTGATGTTCATTGGCAGAGTTCAGGAAGGACATTCTTGCTATTGAGGGAGTGCAGCGTAGGTTCACCAGTTTAATTCCCGGGGTGGCGGGACTGTCATTTGATGAAAGAATGGATCGACTAGGGCTAGTATTCACTGGAATTTAGGGGATCTTATAGAAACATATAACATTCTGCACGGATTGGACACGCTAGATGCAGGAAAAATGTTCCTGATGTTGGGGGAGTTCAAAACCAGGGGTCACAGTTTAAGAATAAGAGGTAGGCCATTTAGGACTGATATGAAGACTTTTTTTTCACCCGGAGAGTTGTGAATCTGGAATTCTCTGCCACAGAACGCAGTGGAGGCCAATTCACTGGATGTTTTCAAGAGGGTTAGATTTAACTCTTGGGGCTCAAGGAATCGGGGGGGTATGGGGAGAAAGCAGGAATGGGGTACTGATTTTGGATGATCACCCATGATCACATTGAATGGCAGTGCTGGCTTGAAGGGCCGAATGGCCTACTCCAGCGCCTATGTTTCTGTTTCATGTACTCGTTTAAACTAATGATTTCTGTGGAAGAATAATGGTTATCGTCTGTTATCCTTCTGTTTAACCTCGTGTTATGTTCAAGTATGTTTGTTATTCTGCCTGGTGTTATTCAGCACCGATCCAAATAACACACCTCGAAATGAATAGGTGTAGCAAGTTGTTTTTCCAGCCCTTTTAATGAGATCTCTAGTTTCAAACATGCACAATTTTGATTCCTTCCATCGAAGGAAATAAGAGGTGAAGATTTTTTTTTTTCTCAATTCTTTTTTAGACTTTATCGCGGGGTTTTTTAACTCCTGTTTCATGTCAGTTGACCGTACACAACCTTTTCCATGTATTCTGTAAAGATGTTGAAGCAGGAGCAGGCCGCTCAGCCACCTATACATCCCTCACCAAGATTCAGCAAGATCGTGGCTCCTATTTTACCTCGGCACCCCACTCCTGCATTAATCTTCCTCGATTCCCTTTATCTGAAAATCTATTACAGATGCTCCTCGACTTACGATGCTTCGAGTTCACCATGGTGCAAAAGCGACACACATTCAGTAGAAATCGCGCTTCGAATTTTGAATTTTGATCTTTTCACGGGCTAGCGATATGCGGTACGATACTCTCTCGTGATGCCGGGCAACGGAAGCGAGCCGCAGCTCCCAGGCAGCCACGCCATCACCAGTGTATTTGGCTAATGTAAGTGTTCTGAGCACTTTTCAGTTAGGCTAGGCTATGATGTTGGGTAGGTTAGGTTGCTATGATGTTCGGTAGGCTAGATGGCTATGATGTTCAGTAGGTTAGGTGGCTATGATGTTGGGTAGGTTTAGATTTAGAGATATAGCGCAGAAACAGGCCCTTCGGCCCACCGAGTCCGCGCCGCCCAGCGATCCCCGCACATTAACACTATCCTACACACACTAGGGACAATTTTTACATTTTACCCAGTCAATTAACCTACATACCTGTACGTCTTTGGAGTGTGGGAGGAAACCGAAGATCTCGGAGAAAACCCACACAGGTCACGGGGAGAACGTACAAACTCCGTACAGACGGCGCCCGTAGTCAGGATCGAACCCGAGTCTCAGGCGCTGCATTCGCTGTAAGGCAGCAACTCTACCGCTGCGCCACCGTGCCGCCCTAGGTTAGGCGTATTAAATGCATTTTCAACTTATGATATTTTCGATTTACGATGTGTTTATGGGAATGTGACCCCATCGTGTAAGTCGAGGAGCATCTGTATTCTTAGCCTTGAACATAATCCGCGATCGAACCTCCACAACTCTCGGAGAGAGGATTCCAGAGATGACCTATCTTTCTCTCAATACAGATGCACCCTGGCTCACGATGCTTCGGCTTGCGATATTTGGACTTTGCGATGGTGCAAACGGTAGTGAGCCGCAGCTCGCTAACGATCACGTGTATTAAATGCATTTCGACGTACGATATTTTCGGTTTGCACCATAGCAACAGCACCTCATATTTCGCCTGGGCAGCTTGCAGCCCAGCGGTATGAACATTGACTTCTCCAACTTTAGATAGTTCCTCTGTCCCTCGCTTCCCCTCCCCCTTCCCAGTTCTACCTCTATCTTCCTGTCTCCACCTATATCCTTCCTTTGTCCCGACCCCCTGACATCAGTCTGAAGAAGGGTCTCGACCCGAAACGTCACCCATTCCTTCTCTCCAGAGATGCTGCCTGACCTGCTGAGTTACTCCAGCATTTTGTGAATAAATACCTTTGATTTGTACCAGCATCTGCAGTTATTTTCTTATAACATTTTGGAAGAGGTCTGCACCGTATTCCGAGCATGGGCATGATAAGAGGTATAGGGTGGATCGAAGAAACATGCTCTGGGAGCCTCCTAGAAAACGTATAACATCCCACCAACTCGTGAGAAGCCATGGCTATTCAAAATGTTAAAGCGGCTCTCTGGATGGAACCGACACCTCATCTATTTTGTCAGGAGGCCACAGAATCGGAGGGTTTAGTTTAGTTTAGAGATGCAGTGCAGAAACAGGCCCTTCGACCCACTGAGTCCGCACCGACTAGTGGTCCCCGCACACTAACACCATCCCACACACACTGGGGACAGTTTACATTTATACTAAGCCAATTAACCTACATACCTGGACGTCTTTGGAGTGTGGGAGGAAACCGGAGATCTCGCAGAAAACCCACGCAGGTGACGGGGAGAACGTACAAACTCCGTACAGACAGCACCTGTAGTCGGGATCGAACCAGGGTCTCGTGCGCTGTGCGGCAGCAACGATACCGCTGCGCCACTGTGTCACCTTGGAAGACTGGAAGAAACATTCTCTCTTCCAAACTACCCATTCAACAGAAGATAGACACAAAGCTGGCATAACTCAGCAGGACAGACAGCATCTCTGGAGAGAAGTAATGGGTGCCATTTCAGGTCGAGACCCTTCTTCAGTCTCGACCTGAAACGTCACCCATTCCTTCTCTCCAGAGATGCTGGCTGTCTTGCTGAGTTACTCCAGCTTTTTGTGTCTCTCTTCGGTTTAAACCAGCATCTACAGTTCCTACCATTCAACAGCCCTGGCAAGCACCTCCTACCAATCTGAGTCTTAGCGTCACCTACATTGAGTTCGGAAGGTTAACAGGCAGGTTCAGCAGGCTGCTAAGAAGGCAACTGGTATGTTGAACCTCATTGCTAGAAGATTTTAGTTCTAGAATAAAGATACGGTTATATATGGGGCAGGCAGCATCTCTGGAGAGAGGAATGGATGACATTTCGGGTCGAGACCCTTCTTCAGTCTTGACCTGAAACGTCACCTATTCCTTCACTCCAGAGATGCTGCCTGTCCCGCTGAGTTACTCCAGCATTTTGTGTCTATCTTTGGTTTAAACCAGCATCTGCACTTCTTTCATACACACACAGTTATATGGGGCCTAGGCAGGATAACGCTTTGGAGGATTAGGTATACCTTTTGTCCCTTTACCTATAAATAATACAGAAGATCGCTACAAAATCATGAGAGGAATAGATCGGGTAGATGCACAGAGTCTTTTACCCAGAGTAGGGGAATCGAGGACCAGAGGACATAGGTTCAAGGTGAAGGGGAAAAGATTTAATAGGAATCTGAGGGGTAACTTCTTCACACAGAGGGTGGTGGGTGTATGGAACAAGCTGCCAGAGGAGGTAGTTGAGGCCGGGACTATCCCATCGTTTAAGAAACAGTTGGACAGGTACATGGATAGGACAGGTTTGGAGGGTTATGGACCAAGCGCAGGCAAGTGTATCTGGGACTAGTGTAGGGGACATTGTTGGCCAGTGTGGGCGAGTTGGGCCAAAGGGCCTGTTTCCACACTGGACCACTCTATGACTCTATGACATGGATATTTATCCAGTGTTCTTTTCCAGTACATGGAATTTAGACGGATGAGAGGGGATCTTATCGAAACGTATAAGATTATTAAGGGGTTGGACAAGTTAGAGGCAGGAAACATGTTCCCAATGTTGGGGGAGTCCAGAACCAGGGGCCTCAGTTTAAGAATAAGGGGTAGGCCATTTAGAATGGAGATGAGGAAAAACTTTTTCAGTCAGAGAGTTGTGAATCTGTGGAATTCTCTGCCTCAGAAGGCAGTGGAGGCCAATTCTCTGAATGCATTCAAGAGAGAGCTAGATAGAGCTCTTAAGGATAGCGGAGTCAGGGGGTATGGGGAGAAGGCAGGAACGGGGTACTGATTGAGAATGATCAGCCATGATCACATTGAATGGTGGTGCTGGCTCGAAGGGCCGAATGGCCTCCTCCTGCACCTATTGTCTGTTGTATATTGTCTATTGTCTATTGTCTACTGATAATGTGATGGGGAGTTGCAGCTGATAAACCGTGACCACACTTACAATTTAATATGTTATAAATTCCATTATATTTACAGTGAAAACTGCCCGTATTAGTCATAGGTAGACACCAAAAGCTGGAGTAACTCAGCGGGACAGGCAGCATCTCTGGAGAGAAGGAATGGGTGACGTCTGGGGCCGAGACCCTTCTGATCACGTTTGACTCTCCCACGGTTCCCTGTGGCTATCAAACTGTACAACTCCTCCCCCTTCTGTCGTGGGGTAGACTGACCCCCCCCCCCCCCAATCTTCTTTGCACACACCCAATCCTTTCCATTCGTCACTTTAATTTCATGTTTCATGTATTTTGTGTTTTTTTACGACTGTTGGCAGATCAATATCGCTCCTGGGATAAATAACGTTCTATTGAATTGTATCGTAACCAAAGACTATAGACTATACTTTGTAAATTTGTTTTGTGGGTTCAATGAATGAACGGAGCCCATATTTAATTGGCCATCGCTAATTGCCCTCGAGGAGGGGTGTTGGTCTGTAGCCTTGACCTGGTGCAGTTCTTGTGGTGTGTGTAGACGCATCCAGAACCAGGGGCCACAGTCCAAGAATAGAGGGGAGGCCATTTAAAACTGAGGTGAGAAAAAAACTTTTCACCCAGAGAGTTGTGAATTTGTGGAATTCTCTGCCACAGAAGGCGGTGGAGGCCGATTCACTGGATGGATTTAAAAGAGAGTTAGATAGAGCTCTAGGGGCTAGCGGAATCAAGGGATATGGGGAGAAGGCAGGCACGGGTTACTGATTGTGGATGATCTGCCATGATCACGATGAATGGCGGTGCTGGCTCGAAGGGCCAAATGGCCTCCTCCTGCACCTATTTTCTATGTTTCTACCCCCACCTCTATCTCTCCTGTAGCATCTGCACCATAGAACATTGAGCTGCTCCTCTGTTAACCAGGTTTATTTAATGGCTACAATGTCCCAGTCACACATACCTAACAGGCAGAATTTTGGAGGCAAATCTGCATTGTCTTTTTCTGTTGAGTGGTGACCAGAAGACTGACTCGGAATCACACTTCCCCCAGCACCTACCATCGCTGTTTCTATCCATGATGTTGCTGGGGAGGAAGCTGAAGAGTTTTGACTCGGCAACAGTGAAGGAACGGTGCCGTTTTGCGGCTGGGTGGCGCGTGGCCTGGAGGTCCCAACCTGAAACCTCACCTCCCCACCTTCTTCAGAGATGCTGCCTGATCTGCTGAGTTACTCTGGCACCTGGCCCCTTTCTGCAAACTGGCACCTGCAGTTCCAGCTGGCAGAGATTGTTGGCTTGAAAGATGCCGTCAGGGAGAGTTGGCGCAGTGCATCCTGTAAGATGGTTCAAACTGCCGCCACTGTTGGGCAAGTGAATGGAGTACATCTCACCTTCTCGCTAACAATGATCTGTTCTCCAGTTTCCTTGCCCATCATTCCCTTTGATGTCTCGTTTTCACACATTACCCTTCCTTATCTCTGTGTGTCTCCCTCTCCCCTGACTCTCAGTTGGGCGAAGGGTCTCGACCCGAAACGTCACCCATTCCTTCCCTCCAGAGATGCTGCCTGTCCCGCTGAGTTACTCCAGCCTTTTGTGTCTATTGTCACATGTGCTAGGTATGATTCCGACCAGAGAATGGTTTCCCCGCCGGTTCCCTGTAACTCCAGTTTACCCAGGCCTCCTTGATGCCAGACTCTATCAAATGCTGCCTTGATATCAAGGGGAGTTGCGCTCGCTTCTGGAGTACACCACTTTTGTCCTGGTTTGTGCTAATGGGGTCAGTTGCTGAATGACCTCCCAATGTTGGGGGAGTCCAGAACAAGGGGCCACAGTTTAAGAATAAGGGGTAGGCCATTTAGAACTGAGACGAGGACAACATTTTTCAGTCAGAGTGTTGTGAATCGGTGGAATTCTCTGCCTCAGAAGGCAGTGGAGGCCAATTCTCTGAATGCATTCAAGAGAGAGCTAGATAGAGCTCTTAAGGATAGCGGAGTCAGGGGGTATGGGGAGAAGGCAGGAACGGGGTACTGATTGAGAATGATCAGCCATGATCACATTGAATGGTGGTGCTGGCTCGAAGGGCTGAATGGCCTCCTCCTGCACCTATTGTCTATTGTCTATTGACTTCGCCAGCATCCAAACTGAGTTCCTGTGAGCAGGTTGTAGCTAAGCAAGTGCCACTTATCTACTGTATTCTGTGCACCTGATGTCGCCTGCTGTACATCGGTGAGATCAAGCATAGACTAGGCGACATTTCTCCAAACACTTGGACTCGGTCTTCCAAGGCGCTCAATGTTCCATGGTACAGATGCTACCAGTTGATTTTGGTAAGCCTAAGGTTTGGCTGATGTCTCTAACAGTTTCATTCTTGTATCTCAGTCTCATAATGGCTCTTTTGACTTTCATTGGCACAACTTTGGTCCTCATGTTGATAAACAGCAATAAAAGTTTCCAAAGGTGATGGAAAGACTGGAGGAAAGACTAGGTGCTGAGAGCTCTCTTATACCTGCATGAAGGAGGCAATTAAACACACCTGAGCGATTACAAACACCTGTGAAGCCATGTGTCTATGTATAAACACAGCTGTAATTTCTACATGGTGAAACCAAAATGTATAAAAATGGCCTTTAATAAATCTGACAATGTGCACTTTAGCCACATGTGATATTTTCTATTACAAATCTCAAATTGCAGAGTACAGAGGCAAATAAATACATGATGGGTCTGTGTCCCAAACACTATGGAGGGCACTGTAGCTCTGGTGGGTAGCATTAAGGACAATTCCTAAAAGATTTTATAAATACATAAGGGGGAAAAGGGTAACTAGAGAGAGAGAGAGAGAGAGTGTGTCCTCTCAGGAATCAAAGCGGTCATCTCTGTGTGGAGCCACAGGAGATGGGCACGGTCCTCAATGAGTATTTCTCTGTGTTTACCAAGGAGGATATTGGAGCAGTCACTGAAAGTGTCTTGTGAGCAGTCAGGGTTACTGCCGAAGAAGTACTGAAGGTACTGTCGTGTATGAAGGTAGACAAATCTCTAGGGCCTGATCAGATATATCCGAGGACATTGTGGGTAACTAGAGAGGAAATTGCGGGAGCCCTGGTGGAATTGTACGAGTCGTCCTTACTTAAATACAGGAGAGGTGCCGGAAGACTGGAGGGTGGCAAATGTTGTGCCTCTTTTCAAGAAGGGCTGCAGGGAGAATGCTGGGAACTATAGGCCGGTGAGCTCAACATCTGTAGTTGGTAAGTTACCGAAGAGTATTCTGAGGGATGGGTTATACAGGCATTTGGACGGGCAAGGGGATTGCAAGCCACCCAAGCAGAATACGAGGTACTGTTCCGCCAGTTTGCATGTGCCCTCACTCTAGCACGGGACACGGCCCAGGATGGGAATAGAATTCGGCTAATCAGGTCTACTCTGCCATTCAATCGTGGCTGATCTATCTCTCCCTCCTAACCCCATTCTCCTGCCTTCTCACCATAACCCCTGACACCTGTACTAATCAAGAATCTATCTCTGCATTAAGAGTATTCATTGACGGCCTCCACAAGCCTTCTGTGGCAAAGAATTCCACACATTCACCACCCTCTGATTAAATAAATTCCTCCCAGTCCCCTTCCTAAAGAAACGTCCTTTAATTCTGAGGCTACAACCTCTGGTCCTAGACTTTCTCAAAGATCCATAGTATAAGAAAATAACTGCAGATGCTGGTACAAATCGAAGGTATTTATTCACAAAATGCTGGAGTAACTCAGCAGGTCAGGCAGCATCTCGGGAAAGTTCAGTCTGAAGAAGGGTCTCGACCCGAAACGTCACTCATTCCTTCTCTCCCGAGATGCTGCCTGACCTGCTGAGTTACTCCAGCATTTTGTGAATAATCTCTCAAAGATCCTCTCCACATCCACTCTATCCAGGCCTTTCACTATTTTGTATGTTTTATTGAGGTTCCTTCGGTACATGTAAATACATAATCACTCTCTGATGGAAGAGAAGAGGGAAATTATTTTCCATTACCTTTGAATTGCCTAAATCTGTTTCCTGAAGGCACTTAAATGTATGCAACTGTAATTGTTGAGCCTTCTAATCTGTGTTTGAGGTTTTTATCCAGTACACTGCATGTAGACCTATAATAAGTGGACTTCAGCTGGGCCTCTGAATGTATTCCAAACATGAAATAATTGCTAGTGCCACACTGGAGTCCTGACTAATTTTAGAATCACAATTGCACAGCGTAGAAAGAGATCCTTCAACAAACTCTGCCCACGCCAACATGGAAACATAGAAAATGGGTGCAGGAGGAGGCCATTTGGCCCTTCGAGCCAGCACCGCCATTCATTGTGATCATGGCTGATCATCCACAATCAGTAACCCGTGCCTGCCTTCTCCCCATATCCCTTGATTCCGCTAGCCCCCAGAGCTCTATCTAATTCTTTTAAAATTCATCCAGTGAATTGGCCTCCACTGCCTTCTGTGGCAGAGAATTCCACAAATTCACAACTCTCTGGGCGAAAAAGTTTTTTTTCTCATCTTAGTTTTAAATGGCCTCCCCTTTATTCTTAGACTGGCCCCCTGGATCTGGACTCACCCGACATTGGGAACATTTTTCCTTCCTCTGGTTTTGCAAATTGCAATTCTTCCTTCCTGAGGATTTGAGTTTAGGAGCAGGGAGGTTCTGCTGCAGTTGTACAGGGCCTTGGTGAGACCGCACCTGGGGTATTGTGTGCAGTTTTGGTCTCCTAACCTGAGGAAAGACGTTCTTGCCTTAGAGGGAGTACAGCGAAGGTTCACCAGATTGATCCCTGGGATGGCGGGACTTTCATATGAAGAAAGACTGGATAGACTGGGCTTGTACTCGCTGGAATTTAGAAGACTGAGGGGAGATCTTATAGAAACATATAAAATTCTTAAGGGGTTGGAGAGGCTAGATGCGGGAAGATTGTTCCCGATGTTGGGGGAGTCCAGAACCAGGGGTCACAGCTTAAGGATAAGGGGGAAGTCTTTTAGGACCGAGATGAGAAAACATTTCTTCACACAGAGAGTGGTGAGTTTGTGGAATTCTCTGCCACAGAAGGTAGTTGAGGCCAGTTCATTGGCTATATTTAAGAGGGAGTTAGATGTGGCCCTTTTTGCTAAAGGGATCAGGGGGTATGGAGAGAAGGCAGGTACAGGCTACTGAGCTGGATGATCAGCCATGATCACATTGAATGGCGGTGCAGGCTCGAAGGGCCGAATGGCCTACTCCTGCACCTATTTTCTATGTTTCCTTTTGTCTCACACCTGTTTTTGAAAATATCTGGCCTTTGTCCAACCATCTGCCTATCAGTGCCCCCCCCCCATCTGCGTTCACCTACTATCCACCATGTTTTGTTCTGCCTCTCCACTCTCGCATCTTACTTCCCCAATCCTCTACAATCAGTCTACAAGAAGAATGGTCCTGACCTGACACGTCACCTATCCATGTTCTCCAGAGATGCTGCTTGAACCCCCCCCACCGAGTTACTCCAGCACTTTGTCTCCATTTTTGAAACCCACTATCTGCAGTTCCTTGATTCTACCTGCAACATAACTGCTGGGCACACACCTCTAATCTGGAAAAACAGCCCCCCACCCACTACCACCCTCTGTCTTCCAACACAAACCCCAATGTTTGTCCAATCTTCTATTGGATTCTCTGGATTCCAGGTGGGACTGGGGTGGGGATAAACCTTGCTGAGGTCCACCTTCGCACCCCACCCTATTAATACTTTGTCACCTCTTCAAAGAAAAATCTAAAGTCAAATTTGGCAAGACACCCCGACCTTCAGAATACCGTTCTGTTATTTTCCCACCAGTCATGTATGCTTTATAATGCCATGGGTCTGCACCTCAATTAACTCTTAATTTGATCTTTCACATCTATATACCAAAACTCTTGTTTGTTTGTTTGTTTGTTCCTGAACTACAGCCAAAACGGTACACGATAGCGCAACAATTTTAGGCCCACCTTACTCACCGTCGTCCCTTTGGCGTTGGATAGCGTTAGTGTGCGGGGCTCGCTGGTCGGCGTGGACTCGGTCGGCTGACGGGCCTGCTTCTGTGCGGCACGGTGGCGCAGCGGTAGAGTTGCTGCCTTACAACGAATGCAGCGCCGGAGACCCGGGTTCGATCCTGACTACGGGCGCCGTCTGTACGGAGTTTGTACGTTCTCCCTGTGACCTGCTTGGGTTTTCTCCGAGATCTTCGGTTTCCTCCCAAACTCCAAAGATGTAGCATAATTGGCTGGGCAAATGTAAAAAAAAAAATTGTCCCTAATGCGTGTGGGATAGTGTTAATGTGTGGGGATCGCTGGGCGGCGCAGACCCGGTGGGCCGAAGGGCCTGTTTCCGCACTGTATCTAAATCTAAATCTCGAAACGAAACCAAGGTGACTTTGAAGCCGGCATCACTTGGGTGGGGGAGGGATGGAGAGAGGGGGAATGCAGGGCAAAAGTGGGTGCAGGCACATTGATGCATCCAAGTGAATTGGTGGCCTCTTAAGGACAATGTGATTTTTGATTGTGCAGAATTATACAGTACGTTAGCAGGTGACAAACAATACTGTGGTTTCAGAAGTGAGGCAGCAACTGCTGTGGCCACAGATGGACCATTCCACCGAATGTTCTGGAACATTCATGTCGGAAGCACATTTGCGCATCGTTTTTATAATCTATTGGAGTTAATTGCACAAATTTGAACACTGGCCAGGTAATAAAGATGAGAACTATGGTTCGGTACAATAGTTAATAAGCTTATTAAGCATTACTGCTTATGTTTATGGTTGCTTAGTGCCTTTGGATGTAAAGCAATTAGTGCGCACATTAGCTTCAGTTATTGAAACCTTGTTCTATTAGATGAAATGGTTACCATGGCGATGTTGGGAAGTATGGAGATTTCACCTGTGTGGTGTTGATTTTTCCAAGATGTTTACTATCGGAACTCTCTTGTGTGTAGTTTAAGGATAAGGGGGAAGTCTTTTAGGACCGAGATGAGAACGTTTTTTTTCACACAGAGTGGTGAATCTGTGGAATTCTCTGCCACAGAGGGTAGTTGAGGCCAGTTCATTGGCTATATTTAAGAGGGAGTTAGATGTGGCCCTTGTGGCTAAAGGGATCAGGGGGTATGGAGAGAAGGCAGGTATGGGATACTGACTTGGATGATCAGCCATGATCATATTGAATGGCGGTGCAGGCTCGAAGGGCCGAATGGCCTACTCCTGCACCTATTTTCTATGTTTTCTATGTTTCTAGGCACGACATTCACAGCCTGTGTTTCATAATCTTTGATGCCAGACCACTTCAAAGTTAGCAGATGAGCAAAGCAAGAAATGTAGGAAGGAGGTAGACACAAAATGCTGGAGTAACTCAGCAAGTCAGGCAGCATCTCTGGAGAGAAGGAATGGGTGACAATAGACAATAGGTGCAGGAGGAGGCCATTCGGCCCTTCGAGCCAGCACCGCCATTCAATGTGATCATGGCTGATCATCCACAATCAGTACCCCGTTACTGCCCTTTCCCCATACCCCCTGACTCTGCTATCCTTAAGAGCTCTATCTAACACTCTCTTGAAAGCATCCAGATAATTGGCCTCCACTGCCTTCCGAGGCAGAGAATTCCACAGATTTACAACTCTCTGCCTGAAAAAGTTTTTCCAAGATCACTAGGTCAATTCCTGGAATGGCGCGACTGTCGTATGTTGAAAGACTGGAGAGACTGGGCTTGTATACACTGGAATTTAGAAGGATGAGACGGGATCTTATTGAAACATATAAGATTATTAAGGGATTGGACACGCTAGAGGCAGGAAACATGTTCCCGATGTTGGGGGAGTCCAGAACCAGGGGCCACAGTTTAAGAATAAGGGGTAGGCCATTTAGAACGGGGATGAGGAAAAACTTTGCACTCAGATTTGTGAATCTGGGGCAGTTTTGGCCAATTCTCTGGATGCTTTCAAGAGAGAGTTAGATAGAGCTCTTAAGGATAGCGGAGTCAGGGGGTATGGGGAGAGGGCAGGAACGGGGTACTGATTGTGCATGATCAGCCATGATCACAGTGAATGGCGTTGCTGGCTCGAAGGGCAAAATGGCCTATTCCTGCACCTATTGTCTATTATCTATTGTCTACATAATTAATTGGATTCAAAATAATTAAGAAAAATAGTTCAAATTTTCTTCCGTGGAAGGGAGTCAGAAATACTCTGAATGTTGGGATAGTGGAACCAGATTTGATAATGACATTCAAAGTCATTGGGTGAGTATGTAAAGGTGGCAGATACATGCCACCTTCTGCTTGGACCTACCTGATCTCCCGGTTGCCAAACACTTTAATTCCCCTTCCCATTCCCACACTGACCTTTCTGTTCTGGGCCTCCTCCATTGTCAGAGTGAGGCCAAACGCAAATTGGAGGAACAGCACCTCATATTTCGCTTGGGCAGCTTACAGCCCAGCGGTATAAATTTGATTTCTCTAACTTCAAGTAACCCCTGCATGCCCTCTGTCTCTCCATCCCTCCCCCACCTGTCGTAATCCTAGCTTCAAAGTATTCTTGTTGAGTCTCATTGTGTGTAACTCGTTTTCACCTGGACCACGGCTAATATTGGTCTGTTTCCTTTATCTCCGTCACTTTTTTTTTGCATATCTTTCATTCATTTGTTCCACATCACCGTCTATATTTCTCGTTTCCCTTTCCCCTGACTCTTAGTCTGAAGAAGGGTGTCCTGAGATGCTGCCTGACCCGCTGAGTTATTCCAGCTTTTGTGTGTCTAACTACCTACCATTTGGCAAAAAATAAATAAAATTGGGCGGCAGTTTCAAAGGACAATAGCACTTTTATCTTTTCTGTGGATGCCATGTCATGAAAGAATTGTGGGTGGAGACCAGAGCAATTGCTGTACTGGTGGTATTGGTTGGCATTTCAAAAGAGTTCTTAGCTGAATAGTTATATAAAAAAAGTTGTCTGGCTCCGATTGATACGAACACTAGCAAAAGAAAACGATCGGGCCCAACATAAACATTCTTGTCGATGCCTGGTACCGATGCATATCACTCTTTATGAATTGTTCAACAAAGTCCTTTTATTCATTCCAGCCACTCGCTATTTTATATGATGGATTCTTTTTTTTTTTTAAGTACTTACAGTGTACTGTATGAGTTTTAAAACACATTCCTTTGTAATGCTGCCAAACAGCCTTTGATTTCTGAATGGGAAGATGGTTTATATTTGCTTTAGGAATTAATGTACGTTTTAGGTTACATGCGCGTTCTACCAGATTTTCATTGAAACATTGTGCGGTGCTCCCTGTGAAGATTTATCACTTAAACCCCGGTGCCAAGTTAAGTAAAGCTGGTTGGTTTGAAAAGCTGCCCGTCAGGTATTTGAATGCTTTCCTCCACAGAAGACTAAATGGGAATCCCGGCATACTGCCAACATTCATTTGATCAATTCCTCTGTCCCATGTGAGCTTAGCATACTTTCTCTCCTTTCCTATTTTGTCTTGCTAGGCAGATAGTGGAGTCTGTTTTCCTGTTAGCCTGATGATGGCATTCACATGAGACCCCTTGGAGAGCACTCTGCTGCCGACATGCTGACTGACTACTTGTCTCTCCATTGGGAGCCTAGTGTAATTGTGGTCCAGGAGGGAGAGCTGAGCCAGCCAAAAGCTAACTCTGTCCCGATCACAGATCCATCTGCAGAATACTTGATTTCCAAGTCTCAGTTTGGTGCTGTGTAGACATTCATGTACTGAGTCGGTACAATCGCCGATTGACTCTTAACTCAAATTATAAACATGGCCCCAAATAAATTCCACAGCATTTAGTGTTCCTGAACTTGCAGTGAGATGAGATCCTTTTTTAAAAAGAGACCTCATTTCAAAGATTTGCACCGCTTAAAGCCATCTTGATTATGTAATAAGTTCATAAGCGATAGGAGCAGAATTAGGCCATTCTGCCCATCAAGTGGCACTAGTGTAGCTGGGACATGTTGGCCGCTGTGGGCGAGTTGGGCCGAATAGCCCGTTTCCACACTGTATCACTCTACGACTCTTAAGTCTGCTCTGCCATTCTAATCCATCTCTTTTTTTTCTAACCCCATTCTCCTGCCTTCTCCCCTGACGCCCATACTAATCAAGAATCTATCTGTCTCTGCCTTAAAAATATCCATTGACTTGGCCTCCACAGCCTTCTGTGGCAATGAATGCCACAGAATCACCGCCCTCTGACGAAAGAAATTCCTCCTTATAAAAATAGAGGTTTCCCTTCTCCTGGGCCCAAGGCTACATGAGCAATGTGGAAGATTTCCTCATCAGGCTGATGGCTGCAAAGCGTGGAGCCTTGGGCCTCCCTGAGGGTGGCTGCAGGAGAGAAGCATTGAGCAGGAGTTGGTGTTGCCAGGTGAGGTCAGAGGTGCATCACAGTCCATCTGAAACACATTATAGAGATGGCCTACCAAACCCGGCAAGCTTTTAAATGCTAAACGTTAATGTGCGCCTGAACGTTACATCTCAAGAGCTCAATTGTGCTTTTAAAACAAAAATACTGGTGTGATGTTGCATGTTTACGTTACAAGAGAGAGTTACATTTAGCTCTTAGGGCTAAAAGAATCAAGGGATATGGGGGAAAAAGCAGGAATGGGGTGCTGATTTCAGATGATCAGCCACGATCATATTGAATGGTGGTGCTGGCTCGAAGGGCTGAATGGCCTAATCCAGCACCTATGTTTCAAAGTTTCTAAGCACGAGTCCCACATGGTTGAATTGGGAAGTGAGGTTTTTAAATCTCTCTCGCCAGAGGAAAACGCTCAACATTCATCTGAACAATGCGCAGCCAAACCGAACCAGCACATGCCATACGTGTTTAGTTTAGTTTAGAGATACAGCGCGGAAACAGATCCTTTGGCTCACCGAGTCCACACCGACCAGCGATCCCCGCACATTAGCGCAATCCTACACACTCGAGGGACAATTTACATTTACACCAAGCCAATTAACCTGCCAACCTGTGGAGTGTGGGAGGAAACTGACGATCCCGGAGAAACCCCACACAGGTTACGGGGAGAACGGACAGACTCCATACAAGCAGCACCCGTAGTCAGGATCGAACCCGTGTCCCTGGCGCTGTAAGGCAGCAACCCTGGTCCACTCGTCCCTTCCTACCCAAACCACCCCATCCCGGGCACTTTCCCCTGCAACCGCACGAGATGCAACACCTGTACCTCCTCCCTCAACTCCATCCAAGGACCCATACTGTCTTTCCAGGTGAGACAAAGGTTCACCTGCACCTCCTCCAACCTCATCTATTGCATCCGCTGCTCCAGATGGCAACTTATTTACATCAGCGAAACCAAACGCAGGCTCGGCGATCGCTTCGCTCAACACCTGCGTTCGGTCCGCCTTAACCAACCTGATCTCCCGGTGGCTGAGCACTTCAACTCCCCCTCCCCCTCCCACTCCCAGTCTGACCTTTCTGTCATGGGCCTCCTCCAGTGCCATAGTGGATGGAGTCAAGGTAGGTGGAAATAAGTTCGGTGGGACATGAGCAGGCAGAGACAATGGGTCTGCCGGGACAGTTCTGTTTATGGATTTTAGGTAGGAGGTAGAATTGGGCCGTGCGGGGCTGAGAAATATGTGATCAGCAAACACGTCTGCCCTTGAGCAGTCTAGGCCACAAAGTGTGGGACTATTATAACCAACCTGATCTCCCGGTGGCTGAGCACTTCAACTCCCCCTCCCACTCCCAGTCTGACCTTTCTGTCATGGGCCTCCTCCAGTGCCATAGTGAGGCCCACCGGAAATTGGAGGAACAGCACCTCATATTTCGCCTGGGGAGCTTGCAGCCCAGCGGTATGAACATCGACTTCTCTAACTTTAGATAGTTCTTCCTCTATCTTCCTGTCTCCACCTATATCCTTCCTTTGTCCCGGCCCCCCTGACATCAGTCTGAAGAAGGGTCTCGACCCGAAACGTCGCCCATTCCTTCTCTCCTGAGATGCTGCCTGACCTGCTGAGTTACTCCAGCATTTTGTGAATAAATACCTTTGATTTGTATCAGCATCTGCAGTTATATTTTCTTATATTAAACCGCATGTGTTTGTCACTTGTGGTACAGCTCAGGAAATCAGCTAGCTCCTTTTCTTACAGTTTTTATTATGAAATAGCAGTAAAAATAGTAACACTTGCATTTGTGGGCTTGCTGAAAAGACTTAACCATCAGTTACTTGAGTCGTTTATTCACAAGCTGCTGGAGTAACTCGGCAGGTCAGGCAGCATCTCAGGAGAGAAGATAACGGGTGACATTGAGTTGCATCATCGAAAATAACTTGTGCATAAAGTACCTCAGCACAACCTGTGAACTGGTACCACTGGTGTGTGGGATTTGTTTTGACCAGGTTTAGTTTAAAGATACAGTGTACTCCTGCAATATGCTTGTACTGTAGCTGAGATTCACATCTAACATGTATCTTAAGGGGTTGGACAGGCTAGATGCAGGAAGATTGTTCCCGATGTTGGGGAAGTCCAGAACAAGGGGTCACAGTTTAAGGATAAGGGGGAAGTCTTTTAGGACCGAGATGAGAAAAAAAAAATTCACACAGAGAGTGGTGAATCTGTGGAATTCTCTGCCACAGAAGGTAGCTGAGGCCAGTTCATTGGCTATATTTAAGAGGGAGTTAGATGTGGCCCTTGTGGCTAAAGGGATCAGGGGGTATGGAGAGAAGGCAGGTACAGGTTACTGAGCTGGATGATCAGCCATGATCATATTGAATGGCGGTGCAGGCTCGAAGGGCCGAATGGCCTACTCCTGCACCTATTTTCTATGTTTCTATGTATCTAAGTGCTTATGTATACTTGTACTGATGACAAATAATGTGCCATTACCACATTTCACGTTTCTATAGTTTCTTCCTGGTTGCATCCAATTTATGCATTGGGCGGTGCAGAGATAGAGTTGCTGCCTTACAGCGCCGGAGATCCAGGTTCGATCCCGACTACAGTCGCTGTCTGTACGGAGTTTGTACGCTCTCCCCGTGACCACGTGTGACTTCCCCATGATCTTCGGTTTCCTCCCACACTCCAAAGACGTACAGGTTTGCAAGTTAATTGGCTTGGATTTGTGTACTCAGTATAAGTGTAAATTGTCCCGGCTTGTGCTAATGTGCGGGGGTTCGCTGTTTGGTGCAGACTCGGGCCGAAGGGCCTGTTTCAGCACTGTATCTCTAAACTACACTAAACAGCAATCAACCCAATCCACTCCCAAGTGCGAAACCTTCCAATTTCTGTGTATTTTTTCCTTGCCTCCCTTTCTATCAAGTGCACTGGAAACTTTTTTTGATTAGCTTCACGCCTTTCTCTCTCCCCTTCATATCTGTCTGATCCTTATTGATCTCACTATGTTCAAGATCATAGCTCTCAAGTCTTCAATGCAATGCAGTTTATCTCTATGTTATCAGCTTACTAGGCTGTCGAGGCTTGGACACCACTCGGTTTTTATTCTTTCTTATTCAGTACCGTTGGGGATGAATTGACTTGATTCGAGCCCATTGCTGGAGAGGGTGGATTCATAGTTATTTAGCAAAGCATTCATCGCGATTATTCCCTCGACAGAGCTCTGTAAAAAATACATCAGTTAAAGTCATCAAAAAAACGAGCAAATAGGAATATTAGAAACAGATGTAAAGTGTTGATTTACCAAAACGCTCCAGAAGGAATGAATCATTGTGAATGAATGAATCGATTCCCTTAAGAGGAATGCAGAAGTAGCATTGTACATGGCATGAATTTTAAATGCTCAGGTGAAATCTGCAACGCTAAGGCCTGAGTGGAAGATGTGTCGAAAAGCAGCCTGAATATAGGGGGGCGTGCCAGAAAATAGGCAATGCTATTTATTCACAAAATGCTGGAGTAACTCAGCAGGTCAGGCAGCATCTCGGGAGAGAAGGAATGGGTGACGTTTCGGGTCGAGACCCTTCTTCAGACTGATGTCGGGGGTGGGACAAAGGAAGGATATAGGTGGAGACAGGAAGATAGAGGGAGATCTGGGAAGGAGGAGGGGAAGGGAGGGACAGAGGAGCTATCTGAAGTTGGAGAAGTCGACGTTCATACCACCGGGCCGCAAACTGCCCAGGCGAAATATGAGGTGCTGCTCCTCCAATTTCCGGCGGGCCTCACTATGGCACTGGAGGAGGCCCATGACAGAGAGGTCAGACTGGGAATGGGAGGGGGAGTTAAAGTGCTGGGCCACCGGGAGATCAGTTGCGTTAATGCGGACCGAGCGCAGGTGTTCAGCGAAGTGATCGCCGAGCCTGCGCTTGGTTTCGCCGATAAATAGAATAGGCAATGCTAAGTTGGGCCTAAGGTGCGATTTTCCAAATGGACAAGAGAGTCAACAAGATATCACGGCAGTGAAATATTTTGTGCTGAGCTATTGTTAAATGCGTGGCATTTTTTAATTGTAGAGAATCATGGAATCTTACAGCCCACGAAAAGACCCTTCAGCTCAGGTTGTCCGTGCTGAGGTGCCTACCTGAGCTGGGAAACAATTGGTGTTGAGAGCGAAGATAGACAGAAAATGCCGGCGTAACTCAGCGGGACAAGCAGCATCTCTGGAGAGAAGGAGTGGGCGACGATTCGGGTCGAGGCCCATCTTCAGACTGAGTCAGGGGGGAGGGAGAAACCGAGATAAAAGTGTAAGGTGTGAAAATGCGACAAAGGGGGCGGGGATGAAGGAAAATGTAGAATAGGTCATCGTTAGCTTGGGGAAGATAACAACAAAGCACACGGATAAAATGTAAACAAGGAGTCAGACTGGTCAGATAATTGGGAAGGGGAAGGATGGAGAGAGAGAGAGAGAGAGAGAGAGGGAAAGCAAGAATTATTTGAAGTTGACGAAGTCAATGTTCATACCGCTGGGGTGTAAGCTGCTCAAGCGAAATATGAGGTGCTGCTCCTCCAATTTGCACCGGACCTCACACTGACAGTGGAGGAGGCCCAGGACAGAAAGGTCAGATTGGGAATGGGAAGTCAAGTCAAGTCAATTTTATTTGTATAGCACATTTAAAAACAACCCACGTTGACCAAAGTGCTGTACATCAGTTCAGGTACTAAGAAACGAACATACAATGGCACACAAACATAACAGCACATACATAAACAGTTCACATCCCCCCCCCCCCCCACCCCCCCTCAGAGGGCCTCAAACGCTAGGGAGTAGAAATAGGTTTTGAGCCTGGACTTAAAGGAGTCGATGGAGGGGGCAGTTCTGATGGGGAGAGGGATGCTGTTCCACAGTCTAGGAGCTAGTATTTAGTAACCGGGAGGTCAAGTTGGTTAAGGCGGACCGAGCGGAGGTGTTCAGCAAAACGATCGCCGAGCCTGCGCTTGGTCTCGTCTATTTAGAGGAGTCCATACCTGGAACAGCGGATACAGTAGGTGAGGTTGGAGGAGGTGCAGGTGAACCTCTGCCTCACCTGAAAGGACTGTCTGGAGTCGAGGAAGGGGGAGCTGTTGCTTCTCCTGCGGGGAGGGGGTGGTTTGGGTGGGAAGGGACGAGTGGACCAGGGAGTTGCGGAGGGAACGGTCTGTGCGGAAAGGGGTGGAGATGGGAAGATACCTTGTTGGGGTTATTGCAGCCAGCTCGTATCCCAGTGATTGGGGAATAGAGAACCTTTAGATTAAAAAATGACCAAATCAAATGGGAAGAGTAAACTTGATATTTGAATTATGGTTTGAATTTGACATTTGGTCTCGAAAAATTGTTACCGCCAGTAATTTTGCAAAGTAACAATTGGGGAAAAAAAGAAAAGTTTAAAGTCACTCCTGTATTCTTTCTGGCAATTGATATAATAGGCGCACATATAAATGCATTCTTTTCCATGGACCTTTCACTTCTACCTTCTTTTCACCTGTAAAAGTTCACTTCCTATGATCCTAAGGCTGGATCACAACTTGCATAAGTAGATAAGGTTATAAGTGATGGGAGCAGAATTAGGCCATTCGGCCCATCAGGTCTACTCTGCCATTCAATCATGGCTGATCTATCTCTCCCTCCTAACCACATTCTCCTGCCATCTCTCCGTAACCTCTGTCACCCGTACTAATCAGGAATCTATCTATCTCTGCCTTACAAATATCCACTGACTTGGCCTCCACAGCCTTCTGTGGCAGAGAATTCCACCCTCTGACTAAAGAAATTTCTCCTCATCTCCTTCCTAAAAGAACGTCCATTAATTCTGAGGCTGCGACCTCTGGTCCTAGACTCTCCCACTAGTGGAAACATCCTCTCCACATCCACTCTATCCAACCCTTTCACTATTCTGTACGTTTCAATGCGGTCCCCCCTCATTCTTCTAAATACACTCCAGTGAGTACAGGCCCAGTGCCGACAAACGCTCATCATATGTTAACCCACTCATTCCTGGGATCATTCTCGTAAACCTCCTCTGGACCCTCTCCAGAGCCAGCACATCCTTCCTTGGATATGGGGCCCAAAATTGCTCACGATACTCCAAATGCGGCCTGACCAGCGCCTTATAGAGCCTCAGCACTATAGATAATACTTTGGTACAACATGGTTTTAAAGATGTGTATTTGCGTCTTAGAGAATTGTGCTTTTACATAGAAACAGCAACATAGAAAATAGGTGCAGGAGGAGGTCATTTGACCCTTCGAGCCAGCACCACCATTCATTGTGATCATGGCTGATCCACAATCAATAACCCGTGCCTGCCTTCTCCCCATATCCCTTGTTTCCACTAGCCCCGAGGGCACCATCTAACTCTCTTTTAAATCCATCCAGTGAATTGGCCTCCACTGCCCACAAATCCACAACTCTCTGGGTGGAAAAGTTTTTTCTCACCTCAGTTTTAAATGGTCTCCCTTTTATTGGCCCCCTGGTTCTGGACTCTCCCAACATTGGGAACATTTTTCCTGCATCTAGCTTGTCCAGTCCTTTCATAATTTTATACGTCTCCGTAAGATCCCCTCTCATCCTTCTAAACTCCAGTGAATACAAGCCCAGTCTTTCCAATCAATCAATCTGGATCCGTATGCAGTTGGCATTATTGGAGAGGAAATAATTATGGAAAGGCTGTCACTTTTATTGAATAACTAGACCAAGTGGACTCGTTGGGCCCAAACCTCCTGCATTGGTGCAGCACCCTCCCCCCCCCCCCCCTCCCCCTCCCTGCTGTACAGTTCAGTCAAATGTTGGTCGTACTGTACGTGTCTTTTGATTCTGATGGGATTTAATTGAGTCTCACTGACAGCTCAATGATGTTGATGGTTGATTGCAACGCAGTGTTTCTGCTTTTAAAATATGGATGAAGGGCAGTGGTTGTTGGAGCAAAGAAACTGGGACAAAGTAGGTGCAAGAGGTGAATCTTTCCCAAAGCAGAGGAGACAGAAATTTTAGAAGACGGACACAAAATGCTGGAGTAACTCAGCGGGGCCAGGCAGCATCTCTGGAGAGGAGGAGTGGGTGACATTTCTGGTCGCCACCCCTCTTCAGAGTCTTCGCCCATTCCTTCTCTCCAGAGAGAGATGCTGCCTGTCTCGTTGAGTTACTCCAGCATTTTGTGACCGTCTTTGGTGTAAACCAGCATCTGCAGTTCCTTCCTACACAGAAAGTTTAGAAGGTTGCACCTTGCCTCATTTTTCATGAAATGTGATTGCTGATGGCAGGCAAAAGAAAAATACTGTTGTATTGCAAAACTCCATGGCTCCTGATGAATGAGTAGGCTTATAAACATGAGACTGATGGATCTCCACGTCTGCAGGAGAGAATATCAAGTGCCATTAAATCTTGACCGCGTGTGCTAGGGTTTTTAATAAAAGGCATTTCAGTTAAGTTTATTGTCACGTGTACCGAGGTACAGTGAAAAGCTTTTGTGGCGTGCTATCCAGTCAGCGGAAAGACAATGCATGATTATAATCGAGCCATTTTACAGTGTAATGCGGGGAATAACGTTTAGTGCAAGGTAAAGCCAGCAAAGTCCGATCAAGGATAGTCGGAGGGTCACCAATGAGGCAGATAGTAGTTCAGCACTGCTCTCTGGTTGTGGTAGGATGGTTCAGTTGCCTGATAACAGCTGGGAAGAAACTGTCCCTGAATCTGGAGGTGTGCGTTTTCACACTTCTATACCTTTTGCCCGATGGGAGAGGGGAGATGAGGGAGTGGCCAGGGTGCGACTCGTCCTTGATTGTGCTGCTGGCCTTGCCGAGGCAGCGTGAGGTGTAAATGGAGTCAATGGAAGGGAGGTTGGTTTGTGTGACTGTCTGGGCTGCGTCCACGATTCATTGCAATTTCGCTGCGGTCTTGGATGGAGCTGTTCCCAAACCAAGCTGTGATGCATCCTGATAGAGTGCCGTCTCTGGTGCATCTGTAGAAGTTGGTGAGAGTTGTCGGGAACATGCCGAACTTCCCAAGCTGCCCAAGGAAGAAGAGGTCGTTGGTGTGTTCTCTTGGTGTTTGCTTCAATGTGGGTGGTCCGGGAGAAGAAGCATTTGAGGAATATTTAACAAATGCCCTTATTGTGTAGCTCACAGTCCAGGGATTCGCTGTTTGTGTATATTCAAAATATTTGCATTATTTGAGCTAGATTACTTTTTATTACCAATGAAGTAATGGGTGATGGTTTTATACCGGGAATATATAGCACAAGTTCTCTGCAGTGGGCATGAGACTGCTCGTTCAATGAACATTTGTTTCAATTAAACATTCAGCTACTCATCTGATTTGGTTTGGATTGGTGTCCAGATAAGATTTTTGTTGAAAAAAGTGTTGGAAAAATATTATTTTCCATTTTACAAAAGTATTAAGATTCCCCTGTATTTTCCCAGCTGCATAAGAATTTCATAGGAATTTCATAGGAAAGGGAGATCTAGGAGACTTATGTCCACACTGGTTATAAGTCAACCTATTTTTGTTATTCCCAAGTTTTAAGGTCTTGGTCTTTTTACGTAGAGATTCTAACCATTGCAAGCACACAAGTAGTGAGAAGGTCGTTTAGCTCCAGACAATTGCATAACACTCCTGCAATTGTTTATATTATGTTAATGTGCAACAGTGGTATCTCATCCACTTACTTGTGTGTTTTGCTTCTATGACTCGTTTGGAAGATTACGTTTTAGATTTCGATTTTTTTAGATTTAGAGATACAGCGCGGAAACAGGCCCTTCGGCCCACCGAGTCCGCGCCGCCCAGCGATCCCCGCACATTAACACTATCCGACACACACTAGGAACAATTTTTACATTTACCCAGACCTGTACGTCTTTGGAGTGTGGGAGGAAACCGAAGATCTCGGAGAAAACCCACGCAGGTCACGGGGAGAACATACAAACTCCGTACAGACAGCGCCCGTAGTCAGGATCGAACCTGAGTCTCCGGCGCTGCATTCGCGGTAAGGCAGCAACTCTACCGCTGCGCCACGTTTGGAAAACTTAGCAAATGAGTGCGGCCATTTTATTTCTTTTTGAGCTAGTGATATTCTTTTCGATTTATTTTCATCATTGCTCCATTGGGACAGATTTTGCTCCCTATTAAATGTCGAAGATTAGATGGTCATCTTTAGTTTAGTTTTTAAGTTTAGAGATACAGAGTGGATATGGGGCCTTCCGCCCACTGAGACTGGGGTGTCCAGCTATCGCCCGCACACAGTGGTTTTCTCCACCACACTACGGACAATTTACAGAAGGCAGTTAACCTGCACATCTTTGGAGTGTGGGAGAAAACCGGAGCACCCGGACAAAACCCACGTGGTCATGGGGAGAACGTACAGACTCCGTACAGACAACGCCTTTGGTCAGGATCGAACCCGGGTCTCTGCAAGGCAGCAACTCCACCACAGTGCCATCCCACTCAGGAACTTAAAACAACAATAGACAATAGGTGCAGGAGGAGGCCATTCAGCCCTTCGAGCCAGCACCGCCATTCAATGTGATCATGGCTGATCATTCTCAATCAGTACCCCGTTCCTGCCTTCTCCCCATACCCCCTGATTCCGCTATCCTTAAGAGCTCTATCTAGCTCTCTCTTGAATGCATTCGGAGAATTGGCCTCCACTGCCTTCTGAGGCAGAGAATTCCACAGATTCACAACTCTCTGACTGAAAAAGTTTTTCCTCATCTCCGTTCTAAATGGCCTACCCCTTATTCTTACACTGTGGCCCCTTGTTCTGGAGTCCCCCAACATTGGGAACATGTTTCCTGCCTCTAACGTGTCCAACCCCTTAATAATCTTATATGTTTCGATAAGATCTCCTCTCATCCTTCTAAATTCCAGTGTATACAAGCCGAGTCGCTCCAGTCTTTCAACATATGACAGTCCCGCCATTCTGGGAATTAACCTAGTAAACCTACGCTGCACGCCCTCAATAGCAAGAATATCCTTCCTCAAATCTGTTCACGTTTTAAACCCTAATTCTTCCTAGCTGTCGGAGTTTTACTTTAGCTGAGTTCTCGTTGCAGAGTGCAAGTCTGGGTATCGAGGTCTTCGTCTGCAGGGAACTGTTCTGATCTCTCTATCGGCTCGCCAATATTGTCATAATTCATCATGATTAATATTGATTTTAAGGAGTAAAATATTAGAATTGTCCCATTGACCTCTAAATCTACAAATATAACCAGTGAATCTGTGGAATTCTCTGCCTCAGAAGGCAGTGGAGGCCAATTCTCTGAATGCTTTCAAGAGAGAGCTAGATAGAGCTCTTAAGGATAGCGGAGTCAGGGGGTATGGGGAGAAGGCAGGAACGGGGTACTGATTGAGAATGATCAGCCATGATCACATTGAATGGCGGTGATGGCTCGAAGGGACGAATGGCCTCCTCCTGCACCTATTGTCTATTGTCTATAATTACCTTTCTGGGACTACAGCCAGGCCTAAAATATCTCCTGGGCTTTGGTTAAACTGCCAGGTCACTGTATTGTATTTTATATATTTTTAAAAACTTTTTCCTTGTGATAATTTAAGAGCTATTTGAGAGAGGTGTACAGCTTTGTATGCTTCACATGGCAAAATATTGTAGACCTCAGACAGATGTATATCTTAATATCTTAAATGAGTAAAAAGAATATTGAGCCAACATTATTCCATTTCTTTCCTGGCATAGAAATCCCACTAAGAGCTTAAAGTCTCTTTTTCGTTGCATTTTGTGACGCTGGACTTACTTGATTGCGTGAGGTTTTTTTTCTATAAACTTCTATTTTAGTTTCGGTGAATGAGGTAGAAGTCCCCACGCCAGAGTAGACAATGCATTGGAGTGCTGGGAGTATACCGGAGCACCCGGAGAAAACCTTTGCGGTCATGGGGGTGAACGTGAAGAAAGTGAAGCAGCGAAGAAAGCCAATGGAATGTTGGCCTTCATAACAAGAGGAGTTGAGTATAGGAGCAAAGAGGTCCTTCTGCAGTTGTACAGGGCCCTAGTGAGACCGCGCCTGGAGTACTGTGTGCAGTTTTTGTCTCCAAATTTGAGGAAGGATATTCTTGCTATTGAGGGCGTGCAGCGTAAGTTTACTAGGTTAATTCCCGAAATGGCGGGACTGTCTTATGTTGAAAGACTGGAGTGACTGGGCTTGTATACACTGGAATTTAGAAGGATGAGAGGGGATCTTATCGAAACGTATAAGATTATTAAGGGGTTGGACACGTTAGAGGCAGGAAACATGTTCCCAATGTTGGGGGAGTCCAGAACAAGGGGCCACAGGTTAAGAATAAGGGGTAGGCCATTTAGAACGGAGATGAGGAAAAACTTTTTCAGTCAGAGAGTTGTGAATCTGTGGAATTCTCTGCCTCAGAAGGCAGTGGAGGCCTATACTCTGAATGCATTCAAGAGAGAGCTGGATAGAGCTCTTAAGGATAGTGGAGTGAGGGGGTATGGGGAGAAGGCAGGAACGGGGTACTGTTTGAGAATGATCAGCCATTATCACATTGAATGGCGGTGCTGGCTCGATGGGCCGAATGGCCTACGCCTACACCTATTGTCTATTGTCAAACTCCGTACAGACAGCGCCCTGGGTCAGGATCGAACCCGGGTCTCTGGCAACTCTACAGCTGTGCCAACCCACTCAGGAACGAAGATCCTTAAAATAACAGATAAAGTATTTGGGGGTGGTGTCAAGATGATTGATCCAAATCTTGAAATTGATCAGCCATGATCACAATGAATGGCGGTGCGTTCAGGCTCGAAGGGCCGAATGGCCTCCTCCTGCACCTATTTTCTATGTTTCTGTGCATCTCTGCATAACTGAATTTTGAAAAGTTGGATATGTAAGAGTCTAAACTGTGCGTCATGGACAGGTGATGCTGAGCAGTTTGAACTGCTGCTGGACTGTGTGTGGTGAAGCTCCTTCAGCTGAGCTCTATGCACTGAGATCCTGGATTGATGAGGATATAACAACGTCTTTCTTCAGGCCAGACGGCCTGTGACTTCGGAGAGAAATCTAAAGATGTCTTTTTGTGCTGGAAGCTAGGAGACACTGAGTTTAGTTAGAGAGACAGCGCGGAAACGGGCCCTTCGGCCCACCGAGTTCGTGCCAACCAGCATTCCCTGCACATTAACTCTATCCTACACACGCCAGGGACAATTTACAGAAGCCAATTAGCCTACAAACCTGTACGTCTTTGGAGTGTGGGAGGAAACCGGAGCACCCGGAGAAAACCCACGCAGGTCAAGGTTTCGAGGCTTTCATGGTTTCAAGGTCAGTTTATTGTCACGTGTACCAATTAAGGTACAGTGAAATTCAAATTACAATACAGCCATACTAAAAAAAGCAACAAGACACACAACTACATGAAAGTTAACATAAACATCCACCACAGCGGGTTCCCCACGTTCCTCACTGTGATGGAAGGCAATAAAGTCCAATCTCCTTCCTCTTTATTCTCCTGCTGTTGAGGCAATTGAACCATTCACAGTGAAACTCCCGCGGCTTGGGGTTCCCAATGTCGGTCTCTAACCAGAGACTGCGGGATCCACGATGTTAAAGTCCCGCAGGCTCCGTGGTTGGAGCCCCAAAGACGACCCCCAACACGGATCACGAACTCCGTGATGGTAAGTCCGCAGGCTCCCGCGATGGAGATCCCGGTCGATCACCAGCAAAGGCCGCCAGCTCCACGATGTTGGGCTGCGCGGAAACAGGGTCCGCGCCGACCAGCGATCCCTGCACATTAACACTATCCTACACCCACAAGGGACAATTTTTACATTTTCGAGCAATTTAACCTACAAACCTGTACGTCTTTGGAGTGTGGGAGGAAACCGAAAATCTCGGAGAAAGCCCACGCGGGTCACGGGGAGAACGTACAAACTCCGTACAAACGCCGCCCGTAGTCGGGATCGAACCCGGGTTTCCGGCGCTTCATTTGCTGTAAGGCAGCGACTCTACCGCTGCGCCACCGTGACTCAGTCTTCGATGTTCTTCAGTGTTAGCTGTACTCATCAGGGGACTTGGACAGTATATCATTGCATTCTTAATTTTGAGGCAACTACAGAAAGTTAGGGGGTGTGTTGATCATTGCAGAATATCCAGGCTTGCACTCAGAAGGATGAAATGCTGCCCAGTTTTTACGTTTTTGATCCGTGAAATTTTTACAAAGATAATGATCGTGAATGTAATGACAATGCTTCAACTCACGAGACGGGTCAGGAGGAAATGGGAGGCTATGTGGGCTTTATTTGTATGGTGTGACTAAACAAAGAAAACATAGAAAATAGGTGCAGGAGGTGGCCATTTGCCCCTTCGAGCCAGCACCGCCATTCATTGTGATCATGGCTGATCATCCACCATCAGTAGCCCGTGCCTGCCTTCTCCCCATATCCCTTGATTCCGCTAGCCCCATGAGCTCTATCTAACTCTCTTTTAAATTCATCCAGTGAATTGGCCTCCACTGCCCTCTGTGGCAGAGAATTCCACAAATTCACAACTCTCTGGGTGAAAAAGTTTTTTTTCTCACCTCAGTTTTAAATTTTATTCTTTGGTCTTAGACTGAGGCCCCTGTCTCTGGTGAGTGGAACTGTTGCGTTCCGGCAGTCTGCAGCTTGGATGTTGTACAGGCTTTGCTGCATGCATATCTAGACTCAAGCTTCTCTGAAGTAATTGCAAACATCGCCACTTATAATACAATAACGAAAGAGAAGTAATTTGAATTGATTGGGCCTACGACAACTCAGAGGAATTCTTGTAGGGCTGAGATGATTAGTCTCCAACTATAATTATTTTTTTCTCTGGGTGACTGGTTTAGTTAAGTTTAGATTTTAGATTTAGAGATACAGCGCAGAAACAGGCCCTTCGGCCCACCGGGTCCGCGCCGCCCAGCGATCTCCGCACACTAACACTCCTACACGCATTAGGGACAATTTTTACATTTGCCCAGCCAATTAATACAGCCTACATACCTGTACGTCTTTGGAGTGTGGGAGGAAACCAAAGATCTCGGAGAAAACCCACGCAGGTCACTGGGAGAACGTACAAACTCCGTACAGACGGCGCCTGTAGTCAGGATCGAACCTGAGTCTCCGGCGCTGCATTCACTGTAAGGCAGCAACTCTAGTTTAGAGATACAGCGCGGAAACAGGCCCTTCGGCCCACCGAGTCTGCGCCGACCAGCAATCCCCGCACACGAACACTATGCCACACGCACTAGGGACAATTTACTCGTATACTGAGCGAATTAACCTACAAACCTGTACGTCTTTGTCCAGCCTTTCCTTCCATTTAGCCATATCAGGAACTCTGCAAAACATTTCCAGAGTTACAAATTCAAAAACATTATTACGTGTACTCGTAACAAAAGACCCAAGATTTCTTTCATTTTAGTTTTAGAGATACAGAGCAGAAACAATAGACAATAGGTGCAGGAGGAGGCCATTCAGCCCTTCGAGCCAGCACCGCCATTCAATGCGATCATGGCTGATCACTCTCAATCAGTACCCCGTTCCTGCCTTCTCCCCATACCCCCTCACTCCGCTATCCTTAAGAGCTCTATCCAGCTCTCTCTTGAAAGCATCCAACGAACTGGCCTCCACTGCCTTCTGAGGCAGAGAATTCCACACCTTCACCACTCTCTGACTGAAAAAGTTCTTCCTCATCTCCGTTCTAAATGGCCTACCCCTTATTCTTACAGGCCCACCGAGTCCGCACCGACCAGCGATCCCCGCACACTAACACTATCCTACACACACCAGGGACAATTTTCATATTTCTACCAAGCCAATTAACCTACAAACCTGCACGTCTTTGGAGTGTGGGAGGAAACCGAAGGTCTCGGAGAGAACCCACGCAGGTCACGGGGAGAACGTGCAAACTCCGTGCAGACGGCGCCCGTAGTCAGGATCGAACCCGGGTCTCTGTCACTGCAAGCGCTGTAAGGCGGCAACTCTACCGCTGAGCCACCGTGAGTGGAAATTTGCTCTTCATTCCAATTTCCTTTGAAAACTGTTGGGTGACGGCAGTGTATTGTCGGCTTTATGTAGTCTTGATACCAAATGTTGCCTCAGGAATGTTACTGTTGACTGTGTCTAATCAAGCACAATGAAACTGAAACCCCCAAAAAAAGCATCTGTTTGCGATTTTCTCCTGCATAAGTACTGCGCAAAAACATTTAGCTCTCCCTCAATTGAAGGCACTGATAGTGGGCTGATCGGATGGGAAACGGCGGGATATAATAGTCCTTGTAGTGTAAGAAAATAACTGCAGATGCCGGTACAAATCGAAGGTATTTATTGCACAAAATGCTGGAGTAACTCAGCAGGTCAGGCAGCATCTCGGGAGAGAAGGGATGAGCGACGTTTCGGGTCGAGACCCTTCTTCAGACTGATGTCAGGGGAGGGGGCGGGACAAAGGAAGGATATAGGTGGAGACAGGAAGATAGAGGGAGATCTGGGAAGTGGGAGGGGAAGAGAGGGACAGAGGAACTATCTAAAGTTGGAGAAGTCAGTGTTCATACCGCTGGGCTGCAAGCTGCCCAGGCGAAATATGAGGTGCTGTTCCTCCAATTTCCGGTGGGCCTCACCATGGCACTGGAGGAGGCCCATGACAGAAAGGTCAGACTGGGAGTGGGAGGGGGAGTTGAAGTGCTCGGCCACCGGGAGATCAGGTTGGTTATAATAGTCCCACACTTTGTGGCCTAGACTGCTCAAGGGCAGACGTGTCCGCTGATGATATATTTCTCGGACGGCCCAATTCTACCTCCTACCTAAAATCCATAAACAGAACTGTCCCGGCAGACCCATTGTCTCTGCCTGCTCATGTCCCACCGAACTTATTTCCACCTACCTTGGATCCATCCTATCCCCCCTGGTTAAATCCCTCCCCACCTACATCCAAGACATCTCACACGCTCTCCATCTCCTCGATAACTTCCGGTTCCCAGGCCCCCACTCCCTCATCTTTAAAAAAAAAAAATCATTCTGAAGAAGGGTCTCGACCCGAAACGTCACCCAGAGATGCTGCCTGACCTGCTGAGTTACTCCAGCATTTTGTGAATAAATGCCTTCTATTTCTCAGTGGCTATGTTTAAGGCAGAGATAGACAGATTCTTGATTAGTGCGGGTGTCAGGGTTTATGGGGAGAAGGCAGGAGAATGGGGATGGGAAGGAGAGATAGCTCAGCCATGATGGAATGGTGGAGTGGAGTTGATGGGCCGAATGGCCTAATTCTGCTCCTAGATCTTGTGGACGTATGCTACCTCATCCAAGATGGAAATGTTGAAGGAGGCTCTGTTGAATCTGGAGGCTGGTGACGTGAAAGGCGAGAACAAGGGGAATCCTCTACTTATTCTGGGTGAGAGGGGAAGTGTTTGAAATGGAAGGGACCCTCGCGAGAGACCTCTGAACTATGGTGCCACACTCAGCTATGTTGATGCATTTGGCGATGAATGCGGCCCATTGCATTTTGAATGGAAGCATTATCTGGAGCAATTATTTCCTTCCTGCTTTTGAAAAAATCTGCAAGAAAATGTAAGCACTTTAGTCATAACACTTGGCTACGATTAGTTCCTTGTAATGCCCTTGTAAGAGCGATGTAGTTCTTACATCGAGAGATTGAAAACCACATTGTTTCAGCATATGTTTTGCGTTGTTTTGAGCTGGGTGTAGAGCATTTGTGTTGGTTCCTGTGTGCGTAGATGTGTGCTGTTGTTTGTGCATTGGCCTACGTTTTCCCAAGCATGTATTAGAAGGTGAGGGTATTAAAAATTTCAAAAAGAGAACTAAGATAATCTTGAGTACTGGTGTATAGGTTTGAAAAAAATCTTTCTCGCTCCTCGAGCTTTCTTCTGACTTTGTCCCCCCGAGGGTATTAACGTCATACCGAGGAAACCATCAACAGATGGCAGTCACCTACTCTCACTGGCCATCGTTTATGATTTTGGGGGAGGGGTGGAGAATTACCACAAATGAAATCCAGTCCTGTCTCGATTCCGCTCGCTCGCATGTGGCGTTGGAAGCAAATAACAACAGTTGTATTCTGGGGGATTCTGGCTACTGTTTTTAAGCCAGACGTGACTCCATTCTCACGGCACGGCGGCGCAGCGGTAGAGTTGCTGCCTTACAGCGAATGCAGCGCCGGAGACTCGGGTTCGATCCTGACTACGGGCGCCGTCTGTACGGAGTTTGTACATTCTCCCCGTGACCTGCGTGGGTTTTCTCCGAGATCTTCGGTTTTCTCCCACACTCCAAAGACGTACAGGTTTGTAGGTTAGTTGGCTGGGTTAATTAAATGTAAAAATTGTCCCTAGTGTGTGTAGGATAGTGTTAATGTGCGGGGATCACTGGGCGGCGCGGACCCGGTGGGCCGAAGGGCCTGTTTCCGCGTTGTATCTCTAAATCTAAAAAAAAATCTAAATCTAAACAATCTAGCCTTCCAGTATTGGTGAGAATGAGTCGGGAGGAACTGCAGATGCTGGTTTACACCAAAGATGGACACAAAATGCTGGAGTAACTCAGTGGGACAGGCAGTGCCCCTGGATTCCTTCTCTCCAGAGATGCTGTCCGTCCCACTGAGTTGTGTCTATCTTTGGTGAAAATGAGGTTGGTTAAACTGGGAAGAAAATACTGTGCCAGCTTTTCTCTGCACCAGCCTGACAGCAGTTTTATGTATTGAACTATTTCAACACGTAAAATCAATGTTTCATTCTTGGCATTTATTTTGCTGTGTCAAGTTGGTGACGCAGCAGTAGTAGAGTTGCTGCCTTACAGCGAATGCAGCGCCGGAGACTCGGGTTCGATCCAGACTACGGGCGCTGCCTGTACGGAGTTTGTACGTTCTCCCCGTGACCTGCGTGGGTTTTCTCCGAGATCTTCACTTTCCCCCCACATTCCAAAGACGTGCAGGTATGTAGGTTAATTGGCTTGGTAACATGTAAAAATTGTCCCTGGTGGGTGTAGGATAGTGTTAATGTGCGGGGATCGCTGGTCGGCGCGGACCCGGTGGGCCGAAGGGCCTCTTTCCGCCCTGTATCTCTAAACTTTAGAACGGAGATGAGGAAAAACGTTTTCAGTCAGAGAGTTGTGAATCTGTGGAATTCTCTGCCTCAGAAGGCAGTGGAGGCCAATTCTCTGAATGCATTCACGAGAGAGTTAGATAGAGCTCTTAAGGATAGCGGAGTCAGGGGGTATGGGGAGAAGGCAGGAACGGGGTACTGATTGAGAATGATCAGCCATGATCACATTGAATGGCAGTGCTGGCTCGAAGGGTCGAATGGCCTCATCCTGCACCTATTGTCTATTGTCTATTCTTCAGACTGGGTCTCGACCTGAAACGTCACCTATTCCTTCTCTCCAGAGATGCTGCCTGTCCCGCTGAGCTACTCCAGCATTTTGTGTCTATCATTGGTATAAACCAGCATCTGCCATTCAATAGACAATACACAATAGGTGCAGGAGGAGGACATTCGGCCCTTCGAGCCAGCACCGCCATTCAATGTGATCATGGCTGATCATTCTCAATCAGTACCCCGTTCCTGCCTTCTCCCCATTCCCCCCTGACTCTGCTATCATTAAGAGCTCTATCTAGCTCTTTCTTGAAAGCATTCAGAGAATTGGCCTCCACTGCCTTCTGAGGCAGAGAATTCCACAGATTTACAATTCTCTGAGTGAAAAAGATTTTCCTCATCTCTGTTCTAAATGGCCTACCCCTTATTCTTAAACTGTGGCCCCTTGTTCTGGACTCCCCCGACATTGGGAACATATTTCCTGCCTCTAACGTGTCCAATCCCTTAATAATCTTATCTTTCAATAAGATCCCCTCTCATCCATCTAAATTCCAGTGTATACAACCCTAGTCCCTCCAGTCTTTCAACATACGACAGTCCCGCCATTCCAGGAATTAACCTAATGAACCTACGTTGCACGCCCTCAATAGTAAGAATGTCCTTCCTCAAATTTGGAGACCAAACCTGCACACAGTACTCCAGGTGCAGTCTCACTAGGGCCCTGTACAACTGCAGAAGGATCCTCTTTGCTCCTATACTCAAAAAGAGAACTAAGATAATCTTGAGCATTTCCTAACTTGACACCATTCAGATAATAATCTGCCTTCCCGTTCTTACCACCAAAGTGGACAACCTCACATTTATCCACATTAAACTGCATCTGCCATTCCTTCCTACATATAACTAAATTTAGATCAATCCGAGTAAAGATGAAAATGGTGTCTACCCAAAACGCCACCTATCCATGTTCTCCAGAGATGCTGCCCAGGGTTGCCAACCGTCCCGTATTAGCCGGGACATCCCGTATTTTGGGCTAAATTGGTTTGTCCTGTACGGGACCGTCCTTGTCCCGTATTCGGGGCGCTGTCGGCCGGGACAGCGTAGGCAAACGGAGTGCGTTCGGGGAGCGAAGCCGAGTGTATTCGCCTAACGGAGATTGTATAGCACTCGGCCCCGCTCCCCGAACACACTCCGTTAGCCTACACTGTCCCGGCCTACGGGCCGCTGTAGGCCAGGACAGTGTAGGCTAACGGAGTGCGTACGCCTGACGAAGGTTGGGTAGCAACCTGCCTCCCGGCCCGGGCGGCCGCCATTGGTGGGAGCGGGCACACGTGGCCGCTGATTTAAATTTTTTTTTTTTAATTCAAATATTAAAATAATATATACAATACAATAAAACCAAAACACAACCCACCACCAGAATACTATACAAACAAATATACCAATTGAAACTATTATACAATTATATTACAATCCCCATCCAGGACACATCCAATCCCCCGCGGTGCCCAGCGGTCCCGGAAATCCCCCAGGGTGCCCGTGGACAGCGCGTAGTCCCTCTCTAACACCACCCGGGCACGGACGTAGCCCCGGAAAGGGGGTAGGCAACGTGGCCGCTGGCTGGGTGATGTCGCGCGGGGCGGTGACGTCACCTTGTCCCGTATTTGGGAGTGAGATAGTTGGCAACCCTAATGCTGCCCTGACTTCTGAGATACTGTAGCACTTTGTGTCTTTTTTTTCTGAATCAAATATCCATGCTTCAACTCTTTTATTTCCCCCCGCAATGTAATGTATGAAGTTTAGATTTTTTTTTTAGAGATACAGCGCAGAAACAGGCCCTTCGGCCCACCGGGTCCGCGCCGCCCAGCGATCCCTGCACACTAACACTATCCTACACCCACTAGGGACAATTTTTTACATCTGCCCAGCTGATTAACCTACATACCTGCACGTATTTGGAGTGTGGGAGGAAACCGAAGATCTCGGAGAAAACCCACGCAGGTCACGGGGAGAACGTACAAACTCCGTACAGACGGCGCCCGTAGTCAGGATGGAACCTGAGTCTCCGGCGCTGCATTCGCTGTAAGGCAGCAACTCTACCGCTGCGCCACCGTGCCGCCCTAGTTAGGGATTTCCTTTTGTAGTGTTGCACCTCGCCTGTAGGAACGAAGCTCATTCTCAAAAGTAGTACAAAATCTCAATCAGATAGCTCCATTAACGTTGGATTCACTTCATGGCCTCGGCAGGAAATTACTTGATGCACGTAATCTCAGCATCAATGAAGGTAGACACAAAAGGCTGGAGTAACTCAGCGGGTCAGGCAGCATCTCGGGAGAGAAGGAATGGGTGATGTCACCCACCCATTCCTTCTCTCCTGAGCGGCTGCCTGACCCGCTGAGTTACTCCAGCCTTTTGTGTCTACCTTCCATTTGGACCAGCATCTGCAGTTATTTTCCTACAGAACCTCAGCATCATTGAATGATGCCGATGGTTTTACAGCCATTTTGGAAAGCCCTTTCTTGCAACTTCCATTCTGTTTCTAAAGTACAGTCTTATGGACACGTTAGAGGCAGGAAACATGTTCCCAATGTTGGGGGAGTCCAGAACAAGGGGCCACAGTTTAAGAATAAGGGGTAGGCCATTTAGAACTGAGACGAGGAAAAACTTTTTCAGTCAGAGAGTTGTGAATCTGTGGAATTCTCTGCCTCAGAAGGCAGTGGAGGGCAATTCTCTGAATGCATTCAAGAGAGAGCTGGATAGAGCTCTTAAGGATAGCGGAGTCAGGGGGGTATGGGGAGAAGGCAGGAACGTGGTACTGATTGAGAATGATCAGCCATGATCACATTGAATGGCGGTGCTGGCTCGAAGGGCCAAATTGTTTATATTGTCTATTGTCTATATAATTTTAAATTATTGGGTAATTGTAATCAGGAACCCAATTTCTGTGACTTCAGGGAAATCATTTCCTTTCCCTTTGTTGGGCTTTGTAAGCTGGTGGCAGTAAGTCCCTCCCAAGAGATTATCCCATCTGACCTGTGGAAAATATATTTATAAATATCTCTGCAGGAGTGGTATCCGTTGCCTCTGTTTCTAATTGACAGCTAAGGAAGTTAATGTTTTCTCAATGTACATTTTATTTGCCTGCAGCTAAACTTTTATCAATGTGATTCAGACCGCATCTGTGTGTGTGTGTGACATCTCGGGTCTCTCAATACTGGTGTGCACAATACTGTAGGGACTCGCGGAGGGGCACAATATAATTATTATGTCATCTAATAATTGGAAGTTGACTGCACTAAAGAATCAACTGCATGTTAGCATTGTAGCGTCGGTGACATTGTATTAATGGCTGGCTTTGTTTAAAAGATTTCTGGGCGATCCAGTTTGAGATGCACAACAATGGTACATCAGGAGTAATCAGCTCGTGCTCGCGTGAGAGAGGTTATTAAAAACAAAACTTTATTCAATAAGTCAGCCGTGTTCTCTGTGGGGGAAAATTAGAAATCTTTTCACACAAAAAACAACGATTAATGCGAGTTTATTGTTGTTTCTGAATATGGGCAATGTATTGTGATTTAAAAGATCTGACATTTCAAGCAGTCAATTGCTTACGTGAGGGTTTTGTTTCTGCAAACAGCTCGTCTGCTTTCACTTGCACTCCTTGTTGAATTGGTTAACATACACTTGCTATAGTTGTATCGTTTCATCAGATATTCACCATAACACTATCTATAATTAAACCAATGGGATGTGCAATGTATCAAGAGAGTTTTCAGAGTAGAGAGAGTTTTTTTTTTGCCATATATCCCAGATATAGAACAATCAAATTCTTACTTGCAGCAGCACAACAGAATATATAAAAAATATATTCACAACAGAATATATAAATATTGTAAACAATATAATAACGAAGAAATAAAAAGTCCAGTGTGTGTGTATATATGAATATACACATACATATACCTATGAGAAAATAACTGCAGATGCTGGTACAAATCGAAGGTATTTATTCACAAAATGCTGGAGTAACTCAGTAGGTCAGGCAGCATCTCGGGAGAGAAGGAATGGGTGACGTTAATGGTGCAAAAAGACAAGACCAGTGCCTCCAACTGTGTAGTTCAGAGCTTATTTGGAGGTTGCAGTGTTTAGTAGCCTGATGGCTTTAGGGAAAGAAGCTGTTCCTATAGACAATAGGTGCAGGAGGAGGCCATTCGGCCCTTCGAGCCAGCACCACCATTCAATGTGATCATGGCTGATCATTCTCAATCAGTACCCCGTTCCTGCCTTCTCCCCATACCCCCTGACTCCGCTATCCTTAAGAGCACTATCTAGCTCTCTCTTGAATGCATTCAGAGAATTGGCCTCCACTGCCTTCTGAGGCAGAGAATTCCACAGATTCACAACTCTCTGACTGAAAAGGTTTTTCCTCATCTCCGTTCTAAATGACCTACCCCTTATTCTTAAACTGTGGCCCCTGGTTATGGACTCCCCCAACATTGGGAACATGTCTCCTGCCTCTAACGTGTCCAACCCCTTAATAATCTTATATGTTTCGATGTGATCCCCTCTCATCCTTTTAAATTCCAGTGTATACAAGCCTAGTCTTTCAACATACGACAGTCCCGCCATAGAGATGCAGAGATCAGCCGTGATTGAATGGCAGAGTAGACTTGATGGGCCGAATGGCCTAATTCTACTCCTATAACGTGTGAACTTGTGAACGTGTGAACAGTCAAACTTGTTTTTTTTCTCTTGCAATCTGTAATGAACCTACAGCCTGCTTGTGACATGTTATTGATTTTAAGGTAGTGCGGCAGTAATGAATCATGCCGGCTAATGTAAATTTATTTTTCTAATGTTCTAGAAGGTGGCGCAGCATTAGAGTTGCTGCCTTACAGTGCCAGAGACCCGGGTTCAATCCCGACCACAGGTGCTGTCTGTGTGGAGTTTGTACGTTCTTCCCGTGACCGCGTGGGTTTCCTCCCACACTCCAAAGACGGACAGGTTTGTAGGTTAATTGGCTTGGTATAAATGTAAATTGTCCCGAGCAGTGTTAATGTGCGGGGATCGCTGGTCGGTATGGACTCGGTGGGCCGAAGGGCCAGTTTCCGCGCTGTACCTAAAACTAAAACCAAAGTCTGTTATAAAGGGGTCTGTTAAGGAGGGGTTAATGTTCGACACATAACAAAACCGCCTAGGAAAGGTTCTTGCCCACCTGCAAACTTCAATTATCTGAGCAATATAGTTTAGTTTAGAAATAGGATCCCGGCACGAAACGGCATCTATCCATTTTCTCAAGAAATGCCGCCTAACCCGCTGAGTTACTCCAGCGTTTTGTGTCTATCGTTGGTCTAAACCAGCATCTGCAGTTCATTTTTATTAGACGCCATTGATCTTGCTCTGACCACTTCCTTCACTCCGCTGCTCCAGATGTCAACTTCTCTACATCGGCGAAACCAAGAGCAGGCTCGGCGATCGTTTCACGCAACACCTTCGCTCGGTCCGCCTTAACCAACCTGATCTCCCGGTGGCTGAGCACTTCAACTCCCCCTCCCACTCCCAGTCTGACCTTTCTGTCATGGGCCTCCTCCAGTGCCATAGTGAGGCCCACCGGATATTGGAGGAACAGCACCTCATATTTCGCTTGGGCAGTTTGCAGCCCAGCGGTATGAACATCGACTTCTCCAACTTTAGATAGTTCCTCTGTCCCTCTCTTCCCCTCCCCCTTCCCAGTTCTCGCTCTGTCTTCCTGTCTCCACCTATATCCTTCCTTTGTCCCGCCCCCCCCCACCTGACATCAGTCTGAGGAAGGGTCTCGACCCGAAACGTCACCCATTCCTTCTCTCCTGAGATGCTGCCTGACCCGCTGAGTTACTCCAGCATTTTGTGAAATAAATACCTTCGATTTGTACCGGCATCTGCAGTTATTTTCTTACACTTCCTTCAATTCACTCCTTTAAAACATACCTTTAACCAATTTCTATTTAATCACTTCCGCTCTTACCTCGTGTGGCCAGGTAGCTTTGGGTCATCGTTGAAAGTTCCTATGAAGCAGCATGCCAAGTGTCTCAATCCGAAACGCCGCCCATTCCTTCCCTCCAGAGATGCTGCCTGACCCGCTGAGTTACTCCTGTTTTTTGTGTCTATCTATGCTATTTCATACCATGTTAAAGATGCTATATAAATGCAAGGTGGGTTTGAAGGTTTAGCAATAGTGAAAGGTGAGATCATGGAGTGATTGGGAAGTATGGATGACATATTTCAGATTTGGAACAACACATTTGAAACATGGATTCAGGTGATTTTTCTTGACCAGAGTCATGTTTTTTATTTTAAACTTGATCAAGTTGGGCCCAAACCTCTCCTGCGTTAGTGCAGCATCCTCTCCTCTCCCACTCCCACTCCCCCTCCCCCTCCCCCTCCGCTCCTCATCCCTTCCCCTCTCCCTCACATCCCCTCCCACCCTCTCCCACTCCCTCCTCCCCTCCCCTTCTACCCCTCCCTCCACCCCTCTCCCCACCCCCTTTCCCTCCCCTCCACTCCATCCCCCTGAGCCCCCTTATCATCTCCCTCCCTCCCTCCTTCCCTCCCTCCCTAGGAGATAGATTTAAATTTAAAATGCAAATAACTTTAAAAATATAACACCGATTTCAATGAAACTTCTTCCATTAGCACCAAAGGGACGACGGTGAGTAAGGTGGGCCTAAAATTGTCGCGCTATCGTGTACCGTTTTGGCTGTAGTTCAGGAACAAACAAACAAGAGTTTTAGTATATAGATTATCAAGAGACTACCTGAGGGGTTTGGGGTGTGAAACTATGCGTTGGTCATGGAAAAGAGAAAGATATTTGCCGGCAAAATAATGAGAAAAGAGAAATTAAATTACAATACAATACAATATGTCTTTATTGTCATTGTACAGGGGTACAACGAGATTGGGAATGCTCCTCCCATACGATGCAATAAATTAATTAGCTAGTCAGTGTTAATTTAAACAACCCAATGAAACAAATTGGAACAGTTTTAAAACAGAATAAAGTGCAAGTAGGTCTGTGTCGGATCACTGTGCGATGTGACCATCCGGCTCGGCAGGACCGGTTCATAGCAGCTATGGCCCTGGGGATGAAGCTGTTCCTGAGTCTGGAGGTGCGGGCGTAGAAGGCCTTGTATCGTCTGCCCGATGGTAGAAGTTCGAACAGACTGTTGCAGGGGTGTGAGGAGTCTTTGTGGATGCTGGTGGCTTTTCTGAGGCATCGTGTGTTGTAGATGTCCTCCAAGGCTGGTAGCTGTGTTCCGATGGTCCTCTGAGCTCTATGGACTACCCGCTGAAGAGCTTTCCTCTCTGCCTCCGTGCAGCTGAGGTACCACACAGGGATGTCATGTGTTAGGATGCTCTCTATGGTGCAGCGGTAGAAGGTCGTCAGCAGCTGTTGGGGTTGACCAGACTTCTTCAGTGTTCTCAGGTAAAACAGTCGTTGCTGTGCCTTCTTGACCAGCGCAGCAGTGTTATTGGACCATGTTAGGTCCTCCGCATGCAATAGCATTGCAGACATTAAGGTATGGTCCTAGCAAAATCAAAGATAGACGCAAAAAGCTGGAGTAACTCAGCGGGCCAGACAGCATCTCTGGAGAAAAGGAATAGGTGACGCTTCGAGTCGAGACCTTCTTCAGACACTTCGACCCGAAACGCCACCTATTCCTTTTCTCCAGAGATGCTGTCTGACCTGCTGAGTTACTCCAGCTTTTTGTGTCTACCGGGTTTAATCCAGCACCTGCAGTTCCTTCCTAAGCACTCCTAGCAAGATTATCTGTAATGTAAAATATTACCGCTTCAAGCTCTCCAGTGTAGCATCCTTGGGACTGGGTTGGTGCTGGGCTACCAAAAAAGCCCCTGGTTATCTTGCACTGAGCAAGACCACTGTTCTTTTTAAAGATGATGGGACTAGGGTTGCCAACTGTCCCATATTAGCCGGGACATCCCGTATATATTGGGCTTAATTGTTTGTCCCATATAGGACCACCCTTGTCCCGTATTAGGCCCGGGGTGCGCTGTAGATCCGGACAGTGTAGGCCCGGAGGCCCTGGTGTCACCTAACAGAGGTTGCCTAGCAACCCGCCTCCCGGTCCGGACGGTCGCCAATGGTGGAGCGGGAGCACGTGGCTGCTGGCTGGGTGTGGTCACGTGGGGCGCGGGGCGGTGACGTCACCTTTTGTCCCTTATTTGGGAGTGAGAAAGTTGGCAACCCCTAGATGGGACGGTTGTGGGAAATAATGCTAGAGGGTTCCAAGAATGGCCTGTAACCCAAAGTTTCTGTAATTTTGAAATGCTCTCCGTTGAGATTGAAGAAAAATTGCAGTGATTAATTAACTACATGAAAGCACGGGTGTGATTTAATCGTAATCATAATCATACTTTATTAGCACGGTAGCGCAGCGGTAGAGTTGCTGCTTTACAGCGAATGCAGCGCCGGAGACACAGGTTCGATCCTGACTACGGGTGCTGCACTGTAAGGAGTTTGTACGTTCTCCCCGTGACCTGCGTGGGTTTTCTCCGAGATCTTCGGTTTCCTCCCACACTCCAAAGACGTACAGGTATGTAGGTTAATTGGCTGGGTAAATGTAAAAATTGTCCCTAGTGGGTGTAGGATAGTGTTAATGTACGGGGATCACTGGGCGGCACGGACTTGGAGGGCCGAAAAGGCCTGTTTCCGGCTGTAGATATATGATATATGTTTTGCAACATACGAGGAATTTCATTTGCCATACAGTCACACCAATAAAAAGCAACAGAGCACACAAAATACATTTTACCATGAACATCCACCACAGTGACTCCTCCACATTCCTCACTGTGATGGAAGGCAAAAAATGGGTGGAACTAATCAACTACGGTGGGAACATCCTCTTTGAAGCAAAATAAATATCACCCCCTGGAGAACAGTGTTGGGGGGGTTTCAGCTGCTGACATCCTGGCTGGATTTCTCTGGAAACAGCTTCATTTAGGTTTCAAAATATTTTTCAACAAGACAACATCGGTCATGAGGAATGGCATCTGAAAAGTAATATTGGTGGATGTAGAGAGAGTCGAGTGTTTTATTGTCGTGTGTCCCAGATAGAACAATGAAACTCTTACTTGCAGCAACACAACAGAATATGTAAACATAGTGCACTGTAAACAATATAATAAACGAGAACAAAAGGTGTGTGTATATATATATGCACACGCGCACATGCACACGCGCACATGTACACACACGCATACACACACACATATACACGCACATACATACACACAGACATACACACACGCACACACGCATACACACACACGCATACACACACACGCATACACACGCATACACACACATGCACACATGCATACACACACACGCATGCATGCACACATGCATACACACACGCATATGCACCCACGCATACACACACACACATACGCGCACACACATACACACACAAACACACACGCATGCACACACACGCATACACACACACGCAAACACACATACGCATACACACATACGCATACACACACATATATATACGCATATACATACATATATATATATATACATGTACACTCATACCCACACATAAATAAAATACATACATTACAGCCCAGTGGTATTAATATTGATTTCTCTAACTTCAAGTAACCCCTGCGCTCCCTCTCTCTCCATCCCTCCCCCACCCAAGTCGCCCAAGGTTCTTATTCTCACCTAGCAAACAGCTAACAATGGCCTGTTTCCTTTATCATCGTCACTTTGTTGCCTATCTTTCATCCATTTGTTCCGTATCTCTCTACATCATCGTCTATATCTCTCGTTTCCCTCTCCCCTGACTAATCTGAAACCCGAAATGTCACCCATTCCTTCTCTCCGGAGATGCTGCCTGTCCCGCTGAGTTACTCCAGCTATTTTTTGTCTATCATTCATATGTATGTATACCTACATATGCATCATACACATGTGTGTCTCATACGCACACACACACACATGTATGTATTGAACATTAGAAGTGATTTAATTATCAGTTATTTAACCATATTCAAACTACTGTAAGGCAATGTGATTTTTTACTTCGGCATATAAAACTATATTGTACTGTAAAGTGCGGTCATTTTATTTTTGGAGTCCTTTCTGATCGCTCAGCATTACGGGAACTGCGACAGTCTTTGCATCAATCCGGGTTTTGTCTTTCCTTCATACAAAGAACAAGGGAACACTGTGCTGAAAGCCGATGGTTCAGACGCTTTCTGTCAAATATCACCGCTCTGATCGTATGAAATATGACCAATTTGATTAGCGTCACTGTACACTGAAGGGAGATTGAGGCTGGGGTCTAAAGTTTCATAACATGATTACCGGGGACTATATTTACAATTTCACCTGATCCCTTTCCTGTTGCACCAAGTATATCATATTGTAGTCGCTAAGTAGCACGCCTGCTTGATAAAGGCAGTAACGAAGTGGAACTATCACTTATGACTCAGCTTCACACTACAACATTTATTGTGGGAAGATATCGAGTTGCCCCCAAAAAACTGAGGATACCTAAACTGCTTGGGTTGAATCAAGTTTGGAGAAGGATCTTGACCCGAAACATCACCTACTCCTTTTCTCCAGAGATGCTGTCTGACTGGCTGAGATGCTGAGCTTTTTGTGTCCGTCTTGGGTTTGATAAATCACAGTGGAGGAAGGATATAGGTGGAGACAGGAAGATAGAGGGAGATCTGGGAAGGAGGAGGGGAAGAGAGGGACAGAGGAACTATCTAAAGTTGGAGAAGTCAATGTTCATACCACTGGGCTACAAACTGCCCAAGCGAAATATGAGGTGCTGTTCCTCCAATTTCCGGTGGGCCTCACTATGGCACTGGAGGAGGCCCATGACAGAAAGGTCAGACTGGGAATGGGAGGGGGAGTTGAAGTGCTCGGCCACCGGGAGATCAGTTTGGTCAATGCAGATCGAGCACAGATGTTCATCGAAGCGATCGCCGAGCCTGCGCTTGGTTTCGCCGATGTAAATAAGTTGACATCTAGAGCAGCGGATGCAATAGATGAGGTTGGTGGAGGTGCAGGTGAACCTTTGGTCCCGCCCCCCTGACATCAGTCTGAAGAAGGGTCTCGACCCGAAACGTCACCCATTCCTTCTCTCCCGAGAAGCTGCCTGACCTGCTGAGTTACTCCAGCATTTTGTGAATAAATACCTTGGGTTTGATGAAGCTGGATTACATTTACCAATTTAATCCAAAGTTAAGTGTCGACGCTGTTGCAGTTATTTTACTGTCCCAAAAAGGCAAAACCTTGAGGTTTTTGGCTTTGAAAGCAAATACGAAGTTTCAAACGATGTTTACATTGAGCATAGGTAGACACAAAATGCTGGAGTAACTCAGCGGGTCAGGCAGCATCTCGGGAGAGGATGAAAGGGTGACGTTTCGGGACGAGACCCTTCTTCAGATTGATGTCAGGGGAGGGGGCGTGACGAAGATATTTTTGTTGGCACAGAATTTTTTTTAATTAAAAAAAAAAGATTTTTAGTGATACAGTGCAGAAACAGGCCTGAAGTGAGATAAATTAATATTCATACCACTGGGCTGTAAGCTGCCCAAGCGAATTTTTTTAGATTTAGATTTAGAGATACAGCGCAGAAACAGGCCCTTCGGCCCACCGGGTCCGCGCCGCCCAGCGATCCCCGCACATTAACACTATCCTACACCCACCAGGGACAATTTTTACATTTGCCCAGCCAATTAACCTACAAACCTGTACATCTTTGGAGTGTGGGAGGAAACCGAGGATCTCGGAGAAAACCCACGCAGGTCACGGGGAGAACGTACAAACTCCGTACAGACGGCGCCCGTAGTCAGGATCGAACCTGAGTCTCCGGCGCTGCATTCGCTGTAAGGCAGCAACTCTACCGCTGCGCCACCGTGAATGGGAACTGTTGTGAAAAATCACGGAATGAGAACTGTTGTGTCGACCTTTGAATTGAGCATCATGGATTTGTTCTAAGTTAGGAGAACCTGTTTGAAGTAAGTCTGTAGTACCTCATTCTTTCCTTGCATAATTCATCGTTTCATTTTATTGTCACTTCACAAAACCTATTGACTTTTGCCAGCTTGAGCGGAGTCTTGAAACTGATTTACATTCACCCCTGTGGTCACAAACAGTCGGTCACCTGCAACCTCCGCTGAGCTATACGGATTCATGAGCCTCAATTTACATTGACCAGATGGATCTCTGTGAAAGGAACTGGTGGTAGGAAGACTCAGCTGGGCTGAAGGGGTGGAGTTAAAGACATTTGCCTTGGATTTGAGGAGCTCTGGAAGTCTTGCTTCTTCAGCCTTTTGTGTCGAGACTATAATCTTCAATGGTGTCAAGTTAACCGTGGCTGCTTGGATATAAGTGAGAAAAATAAAGCATCATTTGAACGTACGCTCTCCTACGCCCAGGAGCTAAGGCCGTAGATGGAAGGTTACACACCCTGGAGTAACTCAGCGGGTCAGACAGCATCTCTGGAGAACAGGAATAGGTGATGTTTCGGTCGAGCAAGGCCGTGTTAAATTTCCACCGATGAAATGATTTTCCTTGGCATACGTTGAAAAGTGCGCACCGTATTGATAAAATATAATTATGTTTCATTGTTTACTGCATTTAATTTTTGTAGTGCAGGGCTGATTTAAGATATGAAGTGGAGAGGAAAGGTTTGGTGGGGGGGGGGGGGGGGGGAGTGCAAAATTGAGAATTTTAACGTGATAAATTAGACAAAATTACCAATCACTGATTTACGATGAATTACAGACCAAAGGGGGAAATTTGGTAATGTAATTCTTGAGCTTTAATATATGGGTTGCTTTACCAGAAGGAGAAGTGTAAAATGCATGTTCTAAAAGCACGTATTTTTAAAATAAGATGTCACCAACATCGTTGAACATTTTTTTTACCCTTATAGATACAACTAGGTGGACCGTGGAATGCCAGCAATCTTAAATGATTTCTTTTTTTTTTTTTTTTTTTTTGGACAATTGGTAACCTATTGGCCATTATTGTGGTGGAGGGAAAATAGTTGTTAGGGCCTGCCAGATTCAAAGTTCATCTAAAGTCTCCTGATATTCACCTTTTCATAGCGTGGACTCAGTCGGCTGTCGCGCTGTATCTCTAAAGTCTAAACGTCACTGAGATAACCTTACTTGACATAAAAAGAATACATTGTCACCTTTCCCTCAGGCAACAATGAGCCAATCTGTATTTCCGTGATCGTCGTCTGCTGTGATCTGTCGTTATCACACCTTGCCCACCCATCTTGCTAGGCTCCGCCTCCCCTGACTGTTAGTCGGAAGAAGGATCTCAACCCGAAACGTCACCCATTCCTTCTCTCCAGAGATGCTGCCTGACCCGCTGAGTTACTCCAGCATTTTGTGCCTATGGTGTAAACTAGCACCTGCAGTTCCTCAATGGGCACTAAAAGCTGGAGCAACTCAGCCGGTCAGACAGCATCTCTGGAGGAAATAAGATGTCAGGTGGCATTCCGGGTCGAGACCCTCCCTACACAAAAGAATCCGTAAGTTCCCCAGGACAATTCTTGCAAAGAGCGGGCAGAAAATCTTCCCGAATGGGGAAATTCAAGTGTTGAATATGTCTGTTGAAAGTTCTCGTGCAAAATGACTGTTGTGGTTTCAGATCTAGTAAAGTGCGAGCTGTAATCTGACTTGTGTGTTTACCTTTGCAGAGCCATCAGTGAATCATGTGGGTGTAAGAAAACCCGTCTGGCTCCAGTTCCATTAAGGTAATCATTGTGTCAGTGCTGTCGAAAATTGTGCCTTTTAATTTCAGTGGTTGTGATCCCTTTGATGATATAGGCGTGTTGTTTCATTGAAACTATAAACTTCGTAAGCTGAAGGACAATTTGACATACTGTCAAAATTTCAGTTTCCATATATATTGCCTCACAGACTAAAATTCTATATCTTTCTATGTTTTTAAAAATTGCCAAACTACTGTGGTTTCTGAATGCTTGATTAATATTGGTTTCTAAGTTAACAAATGAGCAACTGATATATAAAAAATGTTTTTTTCTGCTAAAGCAGTTGTTTTAATGTATATTATCTGCCCTTCGAACTCCCCATCTTGTCTGGCATGTGTAATTGAAACTGGTTACTGAACGCAACGTTAACAATAGACAATAGGTGCAGGAGGAGGCCATTCGGCCCTTCGAGCCAGCACCGCCATTCAATGTGATCATGGCTAATCATTCTCAATCAGTACCCCGTTCCTGCCTTCTCCCCATACCCCCTGACTCCGCTATCCTTAAGAGCTCTATCTAGCTCTCTCTTGAATGCATTCAGAGAATTGGCCTCCACTGCCTTCTGAGGCAGAGAATTCCACAGATTCACCACTCTCTGACTGAAAAAGTTTTTCCTCATCTCCGTTCTAAATGGCCTACCCCTTATTCTTAAACTGTGGCCCCTGGTTCTGGACTCCCCCAACATTGGGAACATGTTTCCTGCCTCTAACGTGTCCAACCCCTTAATAATCTTATACGTTTCGATAAGATCCCCTCACATCCTTCTAAGTTCCAGTTATCCCAACGTTCTGGGATAAATTGCTAAATCGGGCAAATCCTGAATATTCTGGGCAAAATACTTAAGATTTTTTGAAAAACTTGTAAAGTCCCTGGCCTCTTAATTGGGCCAGACATTGGCTTGCTGAAATTTAGCGTTAAAATGTTTAAATCAGCTATCAACCATCTTGTACCAATCAAGAGCCAGAACTAAAGCCCAAAGCTCCATGGATAATTGTATGGGCTGAGAAACCAGACAAAAGGAATAAATGATGCCTCTTCATAACGATTAGTAATTAAACCTTATCTGGGCAATTGCACTAGGCAGAGTGTATACTCTTTGTTATGGATAGGGGTGCCAACTTCCTCACTCCCAAATAAGGGACAAAGGGTGACGTCACCGCCTCGCGCCCCACGTGACCTCACCCAGCCAGTGGCCATGTGCTCCCGCTCCACCAATGGCGGCCGCCCGTGCCGGGAGGCGGGTTGCTATGCAACCTCCCTTAGGCAGTGCCTGGGCCTCCGGGCCTACACCGTCCGGGACTACAGCAACGTCCGGGCCTACAGTATCCGGGCCTGATACGAGACATGGGTGGTACCGTACGGGACAAACCAATTTTAGCCCAAAATACGGGATGCCTTGGCTAATACGGGACAGTTGGCAACTGGAACCAACAGGAATGGCATCTACATTTTTTTCTCTCTCTCATGCAATTCAAAACTTAATTTGAAGCCTTTCTATCATCAACAACTGTGTAGACTTGTGGAGCTGGAAAATGTTTTATATTCAAGGCTATGTATTACTGAAGGAAAGGTGAATTAAAAATAAAGACATCAAGCATAGACAACCTCTGTAACTGGAGCCTGAGGCACCCTCCATCACTCCAAACTGCCCAGCTGGAACTGGAAATGTGGTAAAATGCACGTGGTATCGGGCTAAGTTAGAAAACCATTCTTGCCAAATAACAAGTGAATGTTGTAGGATCAATACAGAGTGTTGCAGCTCCAGCACTTTATCTTTTCCCAGTGTTCAGCCGTGTTTTGCCATGTGATGACCCTTGGTTCTGAGAGATCTGGCACTTGTACCATTCAGCAATACAAGATTCAAGATTCAATTTAATTGTTGCATATGCCAATTAAGGTACAGTGAAATTTGAGTCACCATACAGACATACTAAGTGAAAAGCAACAAGACACACACAGCCACATCAAATAAAATTTAACATAAACATCCACCACAGTGGATTCCACATTCCTCACTGATGGAAGGCAATAAAGTTCAACCATCTTCCTCTTTGTTCGCCCGCGGTCGGGGCTGTTGAACCGTCTACAGTCGCCGCTGCCGACTGTCCGAGGCCCTCGCGTCGGGATGATCGAAACTCCCGCGTCGGGACGATTAAAACACTCTCCGCGGCATGGAGCTCCCGAGTCGGCCTCTTCATCATCATATCATCATATATATACAGCGCGGAAACAGGCCTTTTCGGCCCACCAAGTCCGCGCCGCCCAGCGATCCCCGCACATTAACACTATCCTACACCCACTAGGGACAATTTTTTACATTTACCCAGTCAATTAACCTACATACCTGTACGTCTTCTTACCAGAAACCGCGGGCTTCACGGTGTTGAAGTCATCTGTGTATAAGAAGTGCATGTGTGATTTTGCATGTGCAAAATTGACGTTGCATGTTAATGTAAAAATGATTAAGGAGATTTCACCATGTGTGAGAGAGAGTTTGCAATCTTTTGTTCTGCAGTTTCTTTATAAATTGGGCTGAGTGGGGGCCGAAATACCAAACAACTACCCAATTGCATGCATTTATTTATGTGAAGGAGAATGTTGGAACTTCCTGGAATATGATCCCTACTGTTATAAGATATTGTATTGCAGTTGAAACTGGTTTAAAATATGTTGTGTAATGCATACGTTATTACTGTGAATTTTTTATTTCTTAAAGTGATGCTGGTGTGACATGATGGATTAATTTCGAGAAATTGCATTTTTATCTATTAACTAGACCAAGTGGACCCGTGGGCACAAACCTCTCCTGCATTGGTGCAGCACCCTCTCCTCTCCCCTCTCCCCTCCCCCCTCTCCCCTCCTCCCTCTCCCCCCCTCTCCCCTGCCCCCCTCCCCCTCTCCCCTTCCCCCTCTCCCCTTCCCGTCCCCCCTTCCCCTCCCCCTCCCCCCTTCCCCTCCACCCCTCCCCCCTTCCCTCCCTAGGAGATAGATTTAAACTTTAAAATGTGAATAACTTTAAAAATATAACACCGATTTCAATGAAACTTTTCCATTAGCACCAAAGGGACGGCGGTGAGTAAGGTGGGCCTAAAATTGTCGCGCTATCGTGTAGCGTTTTGGCTGTAGTTTAGGAACAAACAAACGAGAGTTTTAGTGTATAGATATCTGGAGAGATGTATTCATAGGTATAGATGTATATTCATACATATTCATCTGTTTATTCATATTGTATATTCATAGATGTATATTCATCTATATTCATAGATATATTCATAGTCAGAAGAAGGGTCTCGACCCTAAACGTCACCCATTCCTTCTCTCCTGAGATGCTGCCTGACCCGCTGAGTTACTCCAGCATTTTGTGAAATAAATACCTTCGATTTGTACCGGCATCTGCAGTTACACTATTTTCTTACACTATTTATAGGTAGATGTTTGGTGTACAATTGGTTGAAGATCAGCCTGCAGAAGGGTCTCCACCCGAAACGTCACCCATTCCTTCTCTCCACGGATGCTGCCTGAGCCGCTGAGTTACTCCAGCATTTTACGTCTATCTTCGGTGTAAACCAGCATCTGCAGTTCCTCCCTACGCAATTTGTTGAAGGCATGGCCATGATTGGTGCATGCGTAGTCACAGGAGGGTCTGATCGGGGGCAGAATGCAAATCCGATGTTATACACGGGCATTGTTGGCTTTCATCCAGATGGAATGGAACAATAACTCCCAGAAAACTCGCGAAACTACAGGAAAACATTCATCATGTGCGAATGGCTGTATTTTAAATGTGCCTTTTGATGTTTCAGAGATGGAAGGGTAAAAGATCTAGTGAAGAAGTATGTCTGGGTGCAGGTCAAGGCATGGGTGCTTTTGTACGAAGCAGACGTTTAGTACTAGCTTCCCGCATTCGATTGTGAGCCTTCCAACAGCCCTCAAACCTGTTGTTTCACTCCCCCCCCCCCCGCCCCGGGCTTCTACCATTGCTTGGCAATGTGCACGAGTTGATCTTTGCATAACGGTCAGGCAAATATTATTTCAGGAAATGTATTCACTTAAAATTGCTATGAAATTCCTTCATGAGGTAATTTCCTTCAGTCGAAGCAGTTGGTCTCACTTTAGGGGCCTTGTGTGGGAGCTGCAGATTTCCTCTCTTTAACGTGCACTGCTCATTCATGAGGGGAGGACAATGGAAATAAATGTGGCTTTCTGTTTTAAAGCAACACCCAAGTTGAAGATGTGAATATATATACCTTTTTTGAAAAAAAGACCTTTGTCTGAAGAAGGGTCTCGACCCGAAACGTCACCCATTCCTTCTCTCCTGAGATGCTGCCTGACCTGCTGAGTTACTCCAGCATTTTGTGAATAAATACCTTCGATTTGTACCAGCATCTGCAGTTATTTTCTTATAGTACCTTTTTTGAAAGATGTGATCCATTGAAGTGGGTTCTTAGGAATCAAGAATAATGGGACGTGTGTACAGATTCACAAGAGTTGTGCTCCCATTACTATGTGTAGTCTGCTGGCAAGCACCTGAATTGTGTTTGCTATTTATCATTCATTTACTCGAAGCCTCTTGCTTTGAGTAAAGCCACAAAGCCGGGTGGCGCAGCGGTAGAGCTACTGCCTTACGGTGCCAGAGTTTGATCCCTTGAACTTCGTCCCCTTTGATGTCTCGTTTTCACACATTACCCGTCCTTCTCTCTGTGTCTCAGTCTGAAGAAGGGTCTCAACCCGAAACATCACCCATTCTTTCTCTCCAGAGATGCTGCCTGACCCGCTGAGTTACACCAGCATTTTGTGAATAAAAACCTTCGATTTGTACCGGCACCTGCAGTCATCTTCATACATTTTATGTCTATCTTCTGTTTGACCCGCGTGGGTTTTCTCCCAGATCGTCAGTTTCCACCCCACACTCCAAAGGTTAATTGGCTTGGTATAAATGTAAAATTGTCCCTCGTGTGGGGTGGCGTTAGTGTGTGGGGATCGCTGGTCGCTGCAGACCCGGTGGGCCAAAGATCCTGATTCCACCCTATATCTCTAATATCAACTAAACTTAATTTCCACCAAACCAAATTTACACGCTGCAAACAAAGAAGTGCTTTAAGGGCAATGATCTCTCGAAGATTGATCCCTGGGATGGCAGGACTTTCATATGAAGAAAGACTGGATAGACTCGGCTTGTACTCGCTGGAATTTAGAAGACTGAGGGGGGATCTTATAGAAACTTACAAAATTCTTAAGGGGTTGGACAGGCTGGATGCAGGAAGATTGTTCCCGATGTTGGGGAAGTCCAGAACAAGGGGTCACAGTTTAAAGATAAGGGGGAAGTCTTTTAGGACCGAGATGAGAACGTTTTTTTTCACACAGAGAGTGGTGAATCTGTGGAATTCTCTGCCACAGAAGGTAGTTGAGGCCAGTTCATTGGCTATATTTAAGAGGGATGTGGCCCTTGTGGCTAAAGGGATCAGGGGGTATGGAGAGAAGGCAGGTACGGGATACTGAGTTGGATGATCAGCCATGATCATATTGAATGGCGGTGCAGGCTCGAAGGGCCGAATGGCCTACTCCTGCACCTATTTTCTATGTTTCTATGAAAACTAATTTTGCTGTAATATTTAAACTTATTATTATTACAAAAGAGAAGGAGCAAGTTATCTTTGCCCTTTACCAATTTAAAAAAAAAAGATTTAAACTAAGTACTTGTCTCTTACATCATTGGACTTAATTGTTTCTTTTGTTAGACCTCAAAATGTATGTAAATTCTCACCGCGCAGTAAATGACCTGAGTGGATTTTCTGCTTTAAATTGATTCGGGCCGCGTTAGGCTCACTGGCGTGGAGTTTGAATGTGTTTAAATTAGCAGCAAGATTTGTCAATGGAGACCATTCACTTTTTGTTTGGTTCAACCCCGGCAGAATGTGCGGCTTTTGCATTTTTGTTTGTCCAGACAAAGCTGTTGGCTCACTTACTGACAAGCACCTGCTATTCTCTGCTAATGGCTTTTTAATTGGTCATTGAATAATTGTTTGTTAAAACACCGGACAGATGCATGAAATCTGTATCTTTGAAACGGACGTCTTTATTTTACTTCCCAGTGTTTCCTCTTTTGAGGGCCTCTTTTGTACCTGGCGGCATGGCCGGCTATTTATCCCTCTGCTCTTAATTGTAATTGCCTGCCTCTGCTGCTGCTTTGTGCCAAATGCCAGGCAGCTGTGGGCAGTGATGGTCTCGATCTGGCGTGGGCACATTATTTCAAGAGACAGGGTCAGACCTTAGTTGGATTGGGAGGAAGCTGAGGAAAGTCCAGGAACAGCAACACTGGCATATCCCCAAACCTTTCCTCTCGTCACTTTAATTTCACCTTTCATGAATTTTGAGTTTTTCTGACCGCCAACAGATCAATTTCCGGGGATAAATAAAGGTCTATATCGTGTCGTGCTAATTTTAACTGTGTAGGAAGGAACTAAGGTTTATCTGGTTTAAACCGAAGATAGACACAAAATGCTGGAGTAACTCAGCGGGACAGGCAGCATCTCAGGAGAGAAGGAATGGGCGACGTTTCGGGGCGAAGATTGAGGGGGGATCTTATAGAAACTTGCAAAATTCTTAAGGGGTTGGACAGGCTAGACGCAGGAAGATTGTTCCCGATGTTGGGGAAGTCCAGAACAGGGGGGTCACAGTTTAAGGATAAGGGGGAAGTCTTTTAGGACCGAGATGAAAAAGTTTTTTTTCACACAGAGAGTGTTGAATCTGTGGAATTCTCTGCCACAGAAGGTAGTTGAGGCCAGTTCATTGGCTATATTTAAGAGGGAGTTAGATGTGGCCCTTGTGGCTAAAGGGATCAGGGGGTATGGAGAGAAGGCAGGTACGGGATACTGAGTTGGATGATCAGCCATGATCATATTGGATGGCGGTGCAGGCTCGAAGGGCCGAATGGCCTACTCCTGCACCTATTTTCTTTGTTTCTATGTTTCTATGTCGAGACCCTTCTTCAGACAGAGTTGGGGAGAGGGAGACAAGGAAGGGCACTGTGTGAAAACGAGACATCAAAGGGAACGAAGTTCATGGAAAATGTCTTGTCATCATTTAATAAGATCACGACTACTTGGGTTAGCAGTTCCATACTTTAATCTTTCCCCGCTGGCCTTCAATCTTTCCCACCTCTCTTTATTTGCCCCCCCCCTCCCATTGACAACAACATAACCAATGACCACTCACACCTTGGTCAGTCTGGTATCAGGATCTTGCATTGAACCCTCGTGTGCTAAGAAAAACCAACACAAAGTGCTTGAGTACAAGACATGGTGGCGCCACATTTGGAGCGCTGTGTTCAAGTTTGGTCACCCTGCTGTAGGAAGGATAGACCCAAGAAGCTGGAGTAACTCAGCAGGACAGCCAGCATCTCCGGAGAGAAGGAATGGGCGACGTTTCCGGTCGAGACCCTTCTTCACACTCGACCCGAAACGTCACCTATTCCTTCTCTCCAGAGATGCTGCCTGTCTCGCTGAGTTACTCCAGCTTTTTGTGACTAATTTTAACTGGCCAGTTGTGCTTTTATTGCCTTGAGCGTATCTCGGTAGAGATGTCCTGTTTGCCAGGCATATGGGAGAGTATTAGTTACTGTTGAGCACTGTTGTTCAGACACCTGATATGGGCAGCACGGTGGCGCAGTGGTAAGAGTTGCTGCCTTACAGCGAACGCAGCGCCGGAGACTCGGGTTCGATCCTGACAATGGGCGCCGTCTGTACGGAGTTTGTACGTTCTCCCCGTGACCTGCGTGGGTTTTCTCCGAGATCTTCGGTTTCCTCCCACACTCCAAAGACGTACAGGTATGTAGGTTAATTGACTGGGAAATGTTTTAAAAAAATTGTCCCTAGTGTGTGTAGAATAGTGTTAATGTGTGGGGATAGTGGGGATAGTGGGAAGACAGAGGATTGGGACTCTTTTAAAGAGCAACAAAAGTTAACTAAAAAGGCAATACGAGGAGAAAAGATGAGGTACGAGGGTAAACTAGCCAATAATATAAAGGAGGATAGCAAAAGTTTTTTTAGGTACGTGAAGAGGAAAAAAATAGTCAAGGCAAATGTGGGTCCCTTGAAGACAGAAGCAGGGGAATTTATTATGGGGAACAAAGAAATGGCAGACGAGTTAAACCGTTACTTTGGATCTGTCTTCACTGAGGAAGATACACACAATCTCCCAAATGTTCTAGGGGCTGGAGAACCTAGGGTGATGGAGGAACTGAAGGAAATCCACATTAGGCAGGAAATGGTTTTGGGTAGACTGATGGGACTGAAGGCTGATAAATCCCCAGGGCCTGATGGTCTGCATCCCAGAGTACTTAAGGAGGTGGCTCTAGAAATAGTGGAAGCATTGGAGATCATTTTTCAATGTTCTATAGATTCAGGATCAGTTCCTGTGGATTGGAGGATAGCAAATGTTATCCCACTTTTTAAGAAAGGAGGGAGAGAGAAAACGGGTAATTATAGACCAGTTAGTCTGACATCAGTGGTGGGGAAAATGCTGGAGTCAATTATAAAAGACGAAATTGCTGAGCATTTGGATAGCAGTAACGGGATCGTTCCGAGTCAGCATGGATTTACGAAGGGGAAATCATGCTTGACAAATCTACTGGAATTTTTTGAGGATGTAACTAGGAAAATTGACAAGGGAGAGTCAGTGGATGTGGTGTACCTCGACTTTCAGAAAGCCTTCGACAAGGTCCCACATAGGAGATTAGTGGGCAAAATTAGGGCACATGGTATTGGGGGTAGGGTACTGACATGGATAGAAAATTGGTTAACAGACAGAAAGCAAAGAGTGGGGATAAATGGGTCCCTTTCGGAATGGCAGGCAGTGACCAGTGGGGTACCACAAGGTTCGGTGCTGGGACCCCAGCTATTTACGATATACATTAATGACTTAGACGGAGGGATTAAAAGTACCATTAGCAAATTTGCAGATGATACTAAGTTGGGGGGTAGTGTGAATTGTGAGGAAGATGCAATAAGGCTGCAGGGTGACCTGGACAGGTTGTGTGAGTGGGCGGATACATGGCAGATGCAGTTTAATGTAGATAAGTGTGAGGTTATTCACTTTGGAAGTAAGAATAGAAAGGCAGATTATTATCTGAATGGTGTCAAGTTAGGAGGAGGGGGAGTTCAACGAGATCTGGGTGTCCTAGTGCATCAGTCAATGAAAGGAAGCATGCAGGTTCAGCAGGCAGTGAAGAAAGCCAATGGAATGTTGGCCTTCGTAACAAGAGGAGTTGAGTATAGGAGCAAAGAGGTCCTTCTACAGTTGTACCGGGCCCTGGTGAGACCGCACCTGGAGTACTGTGTGCAGTTTTGGTCTCCAAATTTGAGGAAGGATATTCTTGCTATGGAGGGCGTGCAGCGTAGGTTCACTAGATTAATTCCCGGAATGGCGGGACTGTCGTATGTTGAAAGGCTGGAGCGATTGGGCTTGTATACACTGGAATTTAGAAGGATGAGGGGGGATCTTATTGAAACATATAAGATAATTAGGGGATTGGACACATTAGAGGCAGATAACATGTTCCCAATGTTGGGGGAGTCCAGAACAAGGGGCCACAGTTTGAGAATAAGGGGTAGGCCATTTAGAACGGAGATGAGGAAGAACTTTTTCAGTCAGAGGGTGGTGAAGGTGTGGAATTCTCTGCCTCAGAAGGCAGTGGAGGCCAGTTCGTTGGATGCTTTCAAGAGAGAGCTGGATAGAGCTCTTAAGGATAGCGGAGTGAGGGGGTATGGGGAGAAGGCAGGAACGGGGTACTGATTGATAGTGATCAGCCATGATCGCATTGAATGGCGGTGCTGGCTCGAAGGGCTGAATGGCCTACTCCTGCACCTATTGTCTATTGTCTAATGTGCGGGGATCGCTGGGCAGCGCGGACTCGGTGGGCCGAAGGGCCTGTTTCCGCGCTGTATCTCTAAATCTAAAAAAATCTAAATGTAAACGAGCATTTTGCTCCTCCTACCAACTTGCCAGACAAATGCTTGGCACGCAAAAACACTCGAGGGAGATGAACCGAGTTCCACCCAACTTTGTCAGCGTGATGGCAGAAAATTGTCGTTTAAACACAAATCTGTATATAGTTTGAGGTTTAATGGTCTTTCCTTTGAATGTTGGAGGTAATTATCTCAATATTAGTTGTGTTACATTATTAACCCTGAGTGACGACTTTTTTTGCGCAGTGAGAATTTTTGTTTCAAGACCGGCAAACCCTTGAGCAGATCCAAGGATTTAAATTTTTTGGAAATTTAACCTGCAAACAATGGCCCTGCACAGGACGTTTGCTGTCTTATAAATAGCTGTTTAATTCAAACAATGGGAGGATACAAACCTCACCAGGAAAGTCGATCAGGAGTTTTTATTAATTAGTTTACCAAGTGACTAAGTATTTTGTTCCCTCCGTAACTCCCTGGTCCACTCGTCCCTTCCTACCCAAACCACCCCATCCCCGGGCACTTTCCCCTGCAACCGCAGGAGATGCAACACCTGTCCCTTTACCTCCCCCCTCAACTCCATTCAAGGACCCAAACAGTCTTTCCAGGTGAGACAGAGATTCACCTGCACCTCCTCCAACCTCATCTATTGCACCCGCTGCTCCAGATGTCAACGTCTCTACATCGGCGAAACCAAGCGCAGGCTCGGCGATCGCTTCGCTCAACATCTGCGCTCAGTCCGCGTTGGCCAAACTGATCTCCCGGTGGCCGAGCACTTCAACTCCCCCTCCCATTCCCAGTCTGACCTTTCTGTCATGGGCCTCCTCCAGTGCCATAGTGAGGCCCACCGGAAATTGGAGGAACAGCACCTCATATTTCGCCTGGGCAGTTTGCAGCCCAGTGGTATGAACATCGACTTCTCTAACTTTAGATAGTTCCTCTGTCCCTCTCTTCCCCTCCCCTTTCCCAGATCTCCCTCTATCTTCCTGTCTCCACCTATATCCTTCCTTTGTCCCGCCCCCCCTGACATCAGTCTGAAGAAGGGTCTCGACCCGAAACGTCGCCCATTCCTTCTCTCCTGAGATGCTGCCTGACCTGCTGAGTTACTCCAGCATTTTGTGAATAAATACCTTCGATTTGTACCAGCATCTGCAGTTATTTTCTTATACAAATGGAGATGAAGTGTGTATTTCGTGTTCTTGTTCTATGTCTGTATAAAACTTGAGTCTTCAAGGTACAACAGAAGTCTTTATTACATTAACTCAATGCTGGCAGCAAGACAATTAAAATGGCTGCAACCACACGATCTGGCTGCACACTCACACACTGTACAACCGAGATAACCATGTACAAAACATCTCCCTTTGTCCTGGCAGTGCCACCTGCTGCACTGGAGGAGCAACGGGTCCTCCCACCCCACACGGGTCCACTAAACATCACAGTGTAGGAAGGAACTGCAGATGCTGGTTTAAGCTGAAGGTAGACACAAAAGGCTGGAGTAACTCAGTGGGACAGGCAGCATCTCTGGAGAGAAGGAATGGGTGACGTTTCAGGTCGAGACCCTCCTTTTGACTGATTCAGTCTCGACCCGAAACGTCACCCACTCCTCTCCAGAGACTGAATCAGTCTGTAGAAGGGTCTTGACCCAAAATGTCACCCATTCCTTCTCTCCAGAGATGCTGCCTGTCCCGCTGAGTTACTCCAGCATTTTGTGTCTATAATGGGAGATGAAGTGTCGTGTGAACAACTTTAGATTTGGTAGTTAGTGTTCCAATTGTGCTGTGTTAAAATGCCTTTCAGAAATTTGAATTTCATCATTTTGCATTTGACAAGCAGTCTGAATGGATCATTTGTGCAGACTGCTTTGCACATCATTGGAATGATTTAAAAATGCTACATAAATCAATGGTACTTTAATGTCGCGTGCACCTTGATGCAGTGAAATTCTTTTCTTCAGGCAGTTCTGTGACAATCCTATATATTGGGCAGAATCATACTAAGTATAACGAGTGGTGCCAACTATCTCACTCCCCAATACGGGACAAGGTGACGTCACCGCCCCGCGCCCCACGTGACCTCACCCAGCCAGCGGCCGCGTGCTCCCGCTCCACCAATGGCGGCTGGTTGGCGGGTTCCACGCAATTTCCATTAGGCTGCGCCGGGGCCTCTGGGCCTACACTGTCCGAAAGGTAGATTTAGATTTAGAGATACAGAGATACAGCACAGAAACAGGCCCTTCGGCCCACCGGGTCAGTGCCGCCCAGCGATCCTCGCACACTAACATTATCCTACACCCACTAGGGACAATTTTTATATTTGCCCAGCCAATTAACCTACACACCTGTACGTCTTTGGAGTGTGGGAGGAAACCGAAGATCTCGGAGAAAACCCACGCAGGTCACGGGGAGAACGTACAAACTCCGTACAGACGGCGCCCGTAGTCAGGATCGAACCTGAGTCTCCAGCGCTGCATTCGCTGTAAGGCAGCAACTCTACCGCTGCGCCACCGTGACGTCCTGTGTGTCACGTGGCTGTGTGTAGGTGGCTGTGATGTTGGGTAGGTTAGGTGGCTGTGATGTTGGGTAGGTTAGGTGTATTAATTGCATTTTCAACACGATACCTTTAATTTACGATGGGTTTACTGGACCGTAACCCCATGGTAAGTCGAGGAGCACCTGTACGGGGAACATGCTGACAGAGTAAGTAGTTGAGGCATATACAATAACCATATTTGGACAGGTACATGGATATGATAGGCTTAGAGGGATGAGGGCCAAATGTAGACAATCGGGGTGAGAATAAATCTTGGTCGGCATGGACAGATTGGTCCTAATGGCCATTTGCATGCTGTACGATTTTATGACTATCTTTCATCTCAGTTGAGGGCGATACATGTGGGGGCATGGGCAGGGTAGCGAGCTTGCTAGAAAAATGGGACAGAGCGTCTACCACTGATGGGATGGGAGGATGCGTTTGCTGTCCATACATTATGGCTCTGTAAACTCATAAGCACTTGACTGTCCTCAAAGTGTCCACTGTGGGTACAGGGTTTCAAAGCCGCACGAGGCTCGACTAGCCCCGACCAGGGGTAGATCGCCCGGCCAGGGGAGCTCAGGTTCTTCCCCCCCCCCCATGGGAGCAAGATCCTCCGGTCAACGGAAGGTCAGGCCCCCGACCGCGGGAGGACAAAGAAGGGAAGAGATTGAACTTTTTTTTTCGCCTTCCATCACAATGAGGAATGTGGAGGAGTCACTGTGGTGGATGTTCATGTTAAAATGTGTTTTGTGGGTCCTGTTGCTTTTTATTGGTAATGACTGTGTGGCAAATGAAATTCCTCCTATGTTGCAAAACATACTTGGCTAGTAAAGTATGATCATGATTATGATCTTGCTCTCCGTACACAATGACTTATCCATCCACAGTGGAAGGCAAATCCATCTCAGTCATCTTTGATTTTGCAAAGATTCTCCTGTTGCACAGCAATACCACGATCTGAGCAGCCACGCCAGCCTTCTTCCATTAGACCTCAAGGTTGAATCGTTCCTCGAATTACACCATAATCCTGCTGTCTAGTATGCCCAAGCATAACAGTCCTCCTGTGACGCTGAAACTCCATTACCAGTTTGACAGCTACAATAAACATAAACGGTCTTCCTTTTCACATTTCACTTGTTGAAAAGCGCTTGAGAAATGGCCAGTCTATCTAAACTGTCTGACGACTAATTGCATCAATGTCTCTGCAGAAGGTTTCCAAACAAACCATTCAAGTATCATATTAAACCTCCTACATTTCAATAATTGGAGAATAAAGCGTCTTTATGAAGGAGTATAACTTTGCTAACTGGCTTCGGGTTTTCCTGGCAAGGTCCATTTATGGAAGATATCAATTGGCATGGATACCTTCACTGTTTTTTTGATCTATGGTATAGAATGTAAGAAAATAACCACAGATGCTGGTACAAAGTGTCATATTTAACAAGTGCTCCACTGCTCAAATGATTCGGACAAAATATTATTAAATTTAAATATTCATTGTCCCCCCCCCCCTCTCCATGATTCGCTGAGTATTTTCAATACTTTGTGTTTTACTGAAGATTCGGGTGTTATTTTGTTTATTGCCATTGCAATTGCGCAAAATATCATGCTGACAACCGAAGATGGAAAGGTTTTCCAGAAACTTTAATTGCTTAATAAAATCAAGTTTCTTAAAAAGCAGAAATTGCCACCCACACTTGGAGTCACGTACTCATTTTGACCCAACCATTAACAATCTACTTTGCATAGGCCACCGGGTAAAATAGTACACATTTCTGCCACGTTCACATCATCTCACCTCGATATTTCTGATAAGCAGACATGCTATGTGTAGGAAGGAACTGCAGATGCTGCTTTACAATGAAGATATTAGACACTAAATGCTGGAGTAACTCAGCGGGTCAGGCAGCATCTCTGGAGAGAAGGAATGGGTGACGTTTCGGGTCGAGACCCTTCTTCAGACTGAGAGTCAGGGGGGAGGGAGACAAGGAAGGGCGAGTTATGAAAACGAGACATCAAAGGGAACAAAGTTCATGGTAAATGTAGAATAGATCATTGTTAACTATAATGTAAGAAAATAACTGCAGGTGCTGGTACATATCGAAGGTATTTATTCACAAAATGCTGGGGTAACTCAGCAGGTCAGGCAGCATCTCAGGAGAGAAGGAATGGGCGACGTTTAGGGTCAAGACCCTTCTTCAGACTGACGTGTGCTAGTTGAGAACGAGAAGCGACTTGGGTGGGGGAGAGGGAGGGAATGTCGAGCCTACTTGAAGTTAGAGAAATCATAATTCATACTGCTGGGCTGAGAGCTGTCCAAGCAAAATATGAGGTGCTGTTCCTCCAATTTCCATTTGGCCTCACTCTGACAATGGAGGAGGCCCAGGCAGAAAGGTCAGTGTGGGAATGGGAAGGGGAATTGAAGTGTTTGGCAACTGGGAGATCAGGTAGGTTCAGGCGGACTGAGCGTGAAGATATGACGTGAGCAGAAGCTTGCCTCCCTTTGACTTCTGTATCTCAAGGGTTTTCCTGGCAAGGTCCATTTATGGAAGATATCAATTGGCATGGATACCTTCACTGGTTTTTTTGATCTATGGTAGAATATAAGAAAATAACTTCAGATGCTGGTACAAATCGAAGGTATTTATTAACAAAATGCTGGAGTAACTCAGCAGGTCAGGCAGCATCTCAGGAGAGAAGGAATGGGTGACGTTTCGGGTCGAGACCCTTCTACAGTGAAGAAAGGTCAAGACCCGAAACGTCACCCATTCCTTCTCTCCTGAGATGCTGCCTGACCTGCTGAGTTACTCCAGCACTTTGTGAATAAATATGGTATAGAATATGTTCATTATGACAATTAACATTTTGCTGATGGATAGCACGCAACAAAAGCTTTTTCTCTACCTCGGTACACATGACAATGAACTAAGCTGAACCAAGTCGAAAATGTGGTTACCACTTTGAAAGATTCTTAAGTTCTTGCAAATATTTGATGTTATTCCCTTCCAGAAGGGGAGTTTCTTTCATAGAAACATAGAAGGTAGGTGCAGGAGTAGGCCATTCAGCCCTTCGAGCCAGCACCGCCATTCAATGTGATCATGGCTGATCATCTAAAATCAATCCCCCGTTCCTGCCTTCTCCCCATATCCCTTGATTCCGTTAGCCCGAATGCTAGAAAGGGCTTCCTATCCGACAAACTGAGTACAGGTCTTCCCCCTACAGGTAAATAATGGCCAGCTTGTGTAGAGGACTGTGCATGTGAACAGGTGTGTTAGAGACAGGTGGGATGGATTTTTCCACCTGCTATTTTATGGAAATTCAGTTCACTGCATTATCTGAAGGATTGACTTAACTGCCCGGGTTTAACTACACATTGGCCAATTTTTTATTTAAGTGTATTGTCAGATGACTGCATTTTGACTTGCAAACTGGTTGGGTTATTTAGTAAGTAACAGAATGCTGTCCGATCCTGGAGGGATGCGTATGATCTCCATATTTTCTGATCTTTACATTCGATTGTCATTTAGATTTAGATTTAGAGGTACAGCGCAGAAACAGGCCCTTCGGCCCACCGGGTCCGCGCCGCCCAGCGATTCCCGCACATTAACACTATCCTACACACACTAGGGACAATTTATTTTATTTTATATATTTTTTACATTTGCCCAGCCAATTAACCTACATACCTGCACGTCTTTGGAGTGTGGGAGGAAACCGAAGATCTCGGAGAAAACCCACGCAAGTCACGGGGAGAACGTACAAACTCCGTACAGACGGCGCCCGTAATCGGGATCGAACCTGAGCGCTGCATTCGCTGTAAGGCAGCAACTCTACCGATGCGCCACCGTGCCATAGCAGTTTTTAGCCCTTTTTTAGTTCAGGGGTGCAGCGCGGAAACAGGCCCACTTGACCAGCGATTCCCCGCACATTAGCACTATCCCACTCACTAGGGACAGTTTTTACATTTATACCGAGCCAATTAACCTACAATCCTGTACGTCTTTGGAGTGTGGGAGGAGACCAAAGTTCTCGGAGAAAACCCACGTGTATATCTGCTTCACCATCTCATTTCCCTTTCCCCTGACTATCAGTCTGAAGAAGGGTCTCGACCTGAAATGTCACCTATTCTTTTCTCCAGAGATGCTGTCTGACCCGCTGTGTTACTCCAGCTTTTTGTGTCTGTCTTCAATGAATATTACTTGGTTTAAAAACATTTTTACGGCTAACTTAGTGGGCGACTGATGCTCGAGTATATCCACCTTTCACCATTTTATTATTTTCCATGCTAGTTGATTAGTGGGGTGTGATATCTCGAACCTTAGTTTCTGGATCTGTGTTGAAAAGCATTGGTGTACAGATGCTCCTCGACTGACGATGGGAGTTACGTTCCCATAAACCCATCGTAAATCGAAAATATCGTACGTCGAAAATGCATTTAATAACCTGATCGCTTGGCTGACTGTGAGCTGCGGCCTGCTGCCGTTTAGTTTAGTTTAGAGACACAGCGCGGAAACAGGCTCTTTCGGCCCACCGGGTCCGCGCCGACCAGCGATCCCCACACGTCAACACTATCCTACACCCACTAGGGACAATTTACACATACACCAAGCCAATTAACCTACACACCTGTAAGTCTTTGGAGTGTGGGAGGAAACCGAGGATCTCGGAGAAAACCCACGCAGGTCACGGGGAGAACGTACAAACTCCGTACAGACAGACAGCGCCCGTAGTCGGGATGGAACCCGGGTCTCCGGCGCTGTAAGGCATCAACTCTACCGCTGCGCCACCTTGCTTCGCTGCGAGGGGAAAGTCAACAATTCAAAGGGCAGAAGGAAAGTCAGTAACTGGTGCTTTGTTGACCCATTTGCTTCCATTTGTCGAGGTTGAAGTTTGTTGTCAAGGTAATGGGTTAGGTATTTTTCGTGGCTGTTGTAAATGTAACAGCTGCTGTTTCTCTACTTTAGTGCTGCCCATTTCTGGATGACAACACTGCTGCTGGGCAACTATTGTTTAAAAAAAAACCTTTTTTCAGGTCAGATGTGCTGCCTACCCTTGTCATTACGGACCTCTTTGTAATGGATTTTGGTTCTCGTGAACCGAGGAGTCCATTCTCAGTGGCACGTTGGGGGAGAGAGTGCAGTAATGCACTCTTGCAGAGCATTGCATTATCATAGAGACACAGCATGGAAACAGGCCCTTCGGCCCAACTCGCCCACACCGGCCAACGTGTCCCAGCTACACTAGTCCCACCTGCCAGCGTTTGGCCCATATCCCTCCAAACCTGTCCTATCCATGTACTTGTCTAACGGTTTCTTAAGCGATGGGATAGTCCCAGCCTCAACTACCTCCTCTGGCAGCTTGTTCCATACACCCACCACCCTCTGTGTGAAATAGTTACCCCCTCAGATTCCTATGACATTTTTTCCCCTTCACCTTAAACCCATGTCCTCTGGTCCTCGATTTCCCCATCTCTGGCCAAGAGACTCTGTGCAACACCTGTCCCTTTACCTCCCCCCATAACTCCATCCAAGGACCCAAACAGTCTTTCCAGGTGAGACAGAGGTTCACCTGCACCTCCTCCAACCTCATCTATTGTATCCGCTGCTCGAGATGTCAACTTCTCTACATCGGCGAGAACAAACGCAGGCTCGGCGATCGTTTCGCTCAACACCTTCGCTCAGAACGCCTTAACCAACCTGATCTCCCGGTGGCTGAGCACTTCAACTCCCCCTCCCACTCCCAGTCTGACCTTTCTGTCATGGGCCTCCTCCAGTGCCATAGTGAGGCCCACCGGAAATTGGAGGAACAGCACCTCATATTTCGCCTGGGCAGCTTGCAGCCCAACGGTATGAACATTGACTTCTCCAACTTTTGATAGTTCCTCTGTCCCTCTCTTCCCCTCCCCCTTCCCAGATCTCCCTCTATCCTCCTGTCTCCACCTATATCCTTCCTTTGTCCCGCCCCCCCTGACATCAGTCTGAAGAAGGGTCTCGACCCGAAACGTCACCCATTCCTTCTCTCCTGAGATGCTGCCTGACCTGCTGAGTTACTCCAGCATTTTGTGAATAAATACCTTCGATTTGTACCGGCATCTGCAGTTATTTTCTTACACTACTGTGCATCTGCCCGATCTATTCCTCTCATGATTTTACATGCTGATAAAACCCTCGGACATGGGTGGTGGCAGCAACAAAGCGATGTGCTGTGTATACAATGCATGGCACTGCACCTGTATCTCCCTGGTGGCGAGCATCTCAGCCACTGAGGGGCACCTGGTGTAACGCTGCACCCTCCCTCCCCTGTTCCACCATCCCTTCCTCCGGTGTACCCAACGAGCTGGTGCCAAGTGGCGTGCCACCTCCTGCCAGAGCGGAGAGGTTGAGCAGCAGGAAGGTGGTGTGAGCACTGGGCCTGTCTCTGCTGCACGTGGCTAGGCCTGTAATTCCTGGCCTGTGAATTCCCCCTGGTTTGAACCAACCTCCCTCCCTCCCTCCCTTTCCCTTTCCCTTTCCCTTTCCCTCCCTCTTTCCCTTTCCCTTTCCCTCCCTCTTTCCCTTTCCCTCCCTCTTCCCCTTTCCCTTTCCCTCCCCCTCTCCCTCCCTCCCTCCCTCCCTCCCTCCCTCCCTCCCTCCCTCCCTCCCTCCCTCCCTCCCTCTTTCCCTCTTTCCCTCTTTCCCTCCCTCCCTCCCTCTTTCCCTCTCCCTCCCTCTTTCCCTTTCCCTTTCCCTCCCTCTTTCCCTTTCTCTCCCTCTTTCCCTCCCTCCCTCCCTCCCTTTCCCTTCCTCCCTCTTTCCCTTTCCCTTTCCCTTTCCCTCCCTCTTTCCCCTTCCCTCCCTCCCTCCCTTTCCCTCTCCCTCCCTCTTTCCCTTTCCCTCCCTCCCTCTTCCTCCCTCTTTCCCTTTCCCTTTCCCTCCCTCTTTCCCCTTCCCTCCCTCCCTCCCTTTCCCTTTCCCTTCCCCTCCCTCCCTCCCTTTCCCTTTCCCTTTCCCTTTCCCTTTCCCTTTCCCTTTCCCTTTCCCTTTCCCTTTCCCTTTCCCTTTCCCTTCCCCTCCCTCCCTCCCTCCCTCCCTCCCTCCCTCCCTCCCTCCCTCCCTCGCCTTGGGTTAAACTAGTTAATATTCACCCCCACAATGGAGACAAAATGCCGGAGTAACTCAGCGGGACTCTCCCATCTCTGCTTCGAAAACTGAAAACTGCCCTTCACACAGTTCTAAGCCCCCCCCCCCGGTTTCTCTTCCCACAAATGCTGCTGGACTGGCTGAGTTTAGTTTTTTTAGTTTAGCTCAGAGATACAGTGGGGAAACAGGCCCTTTGGCCCACCGAGTCTGCACCAACCAGTGATCCCCACACATTAACACCACCCTACACACACCAGGGACCATTTTACATTTATACCAAGCCAATTAACCTACAAACCTGTACGTCTTCGGAGTGTGGGAGGAAACCCACGCAGGTCACGGGCAGAACGTACAAACTCCGTACAGACAGCACCCGTAGTCAGGATCGAACCCGGGTCTCTGGCGTTATAAGGCTCTACCGCTACGCCACCGTGCCAAGTTTTTCCACCAGTTTTGAATTTTATTTCAGAATTCAGCTTAAGCAGTTTTATTTTTACCTCACAAAGGAAACCAGGGGTTGTATCACTGCCAACTATTATTTTGAGGTTACTTTGCTACTGCCAAGTTGTGAAATTACCCATATTGCTTGCCTTGAAAACATCTGGCTGGGAGGTCTACTTTTCAAATCATTAAATTTGCAGAAAGTTTTGAATTTCTTTTGGTTAACGTTCAGTTTGTTTGTCCTTCAAAATTCCGTGTTCTCGAAAGCGATCGTGAAATTTAATGTGTAGGAAGGAACTGCAGGTTTAGTTTTTTTTTAGATTTAGAGATACAGTGCGGAAACAGGCCCTTCGGCCCACCGGGTCCGCGCCGCCCAGCGATCCCCGCACATTAACACTATCCTACACACACTAGGGACAATTTTTTTAAACATTTACCCAGTCAATTAACTTACATACCTGTACGTCTTTGGAGTGTGGGAGGAAACCGAAGATCTCGGAGAAAACCCACGCAGTTCACAGGGAGAACGTACAAACTCCTTACAGACGGCGCCCGTAGTCAGGATCGAACCTGAGTCTCCGGCGCTGCATTCGCTGTAAGGCAGCAACTCTACCGCTGCGCCACCGTGCGGAGCTGTGGAGGGGATGGTACTTGCAGAAGGGGGTGGGGAGGAAAGATATGACCAGAGTGGGACGTTATATGTTGTGGACATATATTGTCTCAATGACAATTTGCGCCTCTATTTTCGCTGGCTTGCAATTAGCGATGTGGAATTTTCCCGCTTGCACTTGTTGTCATAAGAAGTTGTTAATGCTGGGCTGTGGAGCAAAATGTAGTGCTGGAGGATAGGCACAGAATGCTGGAGTAACTCAGCGGGACAGGCAGCATCTCATATCATATCATATCATATATCTACAGCCGGAAACAGGCCTTTTCGGCCCTCCAAGTCCGTGCCGCCCAGTGATCCCCGTACATTAACACTATCCTACACCCACTAGGGACAATTTTTACATTTACCCAGCCAATTAACCTACATACCTGTACGTCTTTGGAGTGTGGGAGGAAACCGAAGATCTCGGAGAAAACCCACGCAGGTCACGGGGAGAACGTACAAACTCCTTACAGTGCAGCACCCGTAGTCAGGATCGAACCTGAGTCTCCGGCGCTGCATTCGCTGTAAAGCAGCAACTCTACCGCTGCGCTACCGTGCCGCCCGTTCTCTGGTGAGAAGGAACGGGTAGCGTTTCGAGTCGCGACCTGAAGAAGTGTCTTGACCCAAAATGTCACCCTTTCCTTCTCTCGGGCAGCATCTGTGGAGAGAATGGACAATTGTCTGTCTATTCCTATTGTGTCACCCAACTTACTTGTCTAGATCTGAGAGGATTATCTGGTTAGCCAAGAAGGGGCTGCAGCCAGCCATTGCCCACAACCGTTGTAATCGGGCAGAGTGGGCGGGGAAGAACTATTTGCACTCATGGGTCTCCTTGCGGAATCCTTTGACATGTGGTGGAGTCAAGCTTGATTAGAAACATAGTAAATAGGTGCAGGAGGAGGCCATTCGGCCCTTCGAGCCAACACCGCCATTCATTGTGATCGTGGCTGATCATCCACAATCAGTACCCTGTTCCTGCTCTCTCCCCATATCCATTGATTCTGTTAGCCCTAAGAGCTAAATCTAACTCTCTCTTGAAAACATCCAGTGAATCGGCCTCCACTGCCTTCTGAGGCAGAGAATTTCACAGATTCACAACTCTCTGGGTGAAAAAGCTCTTCCTCATCTCAGTCCTAAATGGCCTACCCCTTATTCTTAAACTGTGACCCCTGGTTCTGGATTCGCATAACATCAGGAACATTTTAAATAGGCGCAGGAAGAGGCCATTCGGCCCTTCGAGCCAGCACTGCCATTCATTGTGATCATGGCTGATCATTCTCAATCAGTACCCTGTTCCTGCCTTCTGCCCATATCCCTTGATTCCGTTAGCCCTAAGAGCTAAATCTAACTCTCTTGAAAACATCCAGTGAATTGGCCTCCACTGCCTTCTCTGGGTTAAAAAGCTCTTCTTCATCTCAGTCCTAAATGGCCTACACCTTATTCTTAAACTGTGACCCCTGGTTCTGGATTCGCATAACATCAGGAACATTTTAAATAGGCGCAGGAAGAGGCCATTCGGCCCTTCGAGCCAGCACTGCCATTCATTGTGATCATGGCTGATCATTCTCAATCAGTACCCTGTTCCTGCCTTCTCCCCATATCCCTTGATTCTGTTAGCCCTAAGAGCTAAATCTAACTCTCTTGAAAACATCCAGTGAATTGGCCTCCACTGCCTTCTCTGGGTTAAAAAGCTCTTCTTCATCTCAGTCCTAAATGGCCTACACCTTATTCTTAAACTGTGACCCCTAGTTCTGGATTCGCATAACATCAGGAACATTTTTCCTGCATCCAGCCTGTCTAAACCTTAAATATTTTATATCTTTCTATAAGATCCTCTCTCATCCTTCTAAATTCTGGTGAATACAAGCCCAGTCGACCCATTCTTTCATCACATTGTTTTCCATCTGTCAAAGATGTCATATCTGTTTCCCATCCCACCCTCCCACCCCACACTCCCCTCCACCCCCACTGTTTCTGACATTAGTCACATTCAAAGCTAGTAAAATGAACTTAAGATAAATATACAAATCTGTATCTATACAGATACAGCATCTGTATCTTTTAAATGCAAATGCTCAAACAAATGATAAAAATTAAATAATCCTCCAGGTTAAACATGAGCATATTATCTCTTTCATCCTTGCGGGTATATAATCGTTATTCAGAAAAATGATCTTGTCGATTCTGTAAAGTTTTGTGAAGCCCTTCTGAAAGTTGCTGCCCTGGTCTCAGCACCCATCTACCCCTCGAGAACACTAATAAAATAGAAGCTGGACTAGGCCCCCTGATTCCTCAAGCCTGCCTCGTCATTCAGTTCAGTTTAGGTTAGAGATACAGCGTGGAAACAGGCCCTTCTGCCCACCCAGTCCAGCGATCCCTGCACATTAAGCGAAACGGTGGCGCAGCGGTAGAGTTGCCGCCTTACGGCGAATGCAGCTCCGGAGACTCAGGTTCAATCCTGACTACGGGCACCGTCTGTACGGAGTTTGTACGTTCTCCCCGTGACCTGCGTGGGTTTTCTCCGAGATTTTCGGTTTCCTCCCACACTCCAAGGACGTACAGGTATGTAGGTTAATTGACTGGGTAAATGTAAAAATTGTCCCTAGTGTGTGTAGGATAATGTTAATGTGCGGGGATCGCTGGGTGGCGTGGACTCGGTGGGCCGAAGGGCCTGTTTCCGCGCTGTATCCCTAAATCTAAATTAACACTATCCCACACACACTGGGGACCATTTACATTAATACCAAGCCAATTAACCTGTAAACATGTACGTCTTTGGAGTGTGGGAGGAAACCGAAGATCTTAGAGAAAACCCACATAGGTCACGTGGAGTACATACAAACTCCGTACAGACAGTGCCCGTAGTCAGGGTCAAAGTTGGGTCTCTGGCGCTGAAAACGCTGTAAGGCAGCAACTCTACCGCTGCGCCACTGTGCCGCCCTAACCAAATGCCGGGCTCAATGTTGGAGATCCTGGCATATATCTTTGGACCACACGAACTTTTTCCACACAGGATGGTGGATATATGGAACAAGCTGCCTGGGGTGGTATTTGAGGCAGGTACTCTGAACAGCATTTGAAAGACATTTGAACAGGTACATGGATAGGAAGAGTTGTGAGGGTTCTAAGCCAAATGCAGGACGTTGGGACTAACGTAAATGGGACATCTTGGTTGGCATGTACAAGTTGGGCCATAGGGTCTGTTTCCTTGCTCAATGACTCAATGCTGTATGATTATCAATGATAACCATCAAAACCCACTTAAATTATGAAACCGTAGTTTAGAGTTTAGATTAGTTTAGAGTTACAGAGTGGAAACAGGCCCTTCGGCCCACCGGGTCTGCGCCGACCAGCGATCCCCACACATTAACACTATACTACACCCACTAGGGACAATTTTTACATTTGCCCAGCCAATTAACCTACAAACCTGCACATCTTTGGAGTGTGGGAGAAAACCGAAGATCGCGGAGAAAACCCTCGCAGGTCACGGGGAGAACGTACAAACTCCGTACAGACAGCACCAGTAGGCGGGATGGAACCTGGGTCTCCGGCACTGCATTCGCTGTAAGGCAGCAACTCTACCGCTGTGCCACCGTGCTGATTAAGTTGCTGCCTTAAGGGCCTGTCCCACTTAGACGACTTTTTTGGCGACTGCCGGCGACTGTCAAATTCGTAGCAGATCGCCAAAATTTTCTTTTACCCGAGGACAATGACCACGACAATGACCACGACAATGACCACGACAATGACCACGACAATGCCGAGTCAGGTCGAGATTACAGCGTCTTTGGAAACATCACAAAATTCCCACGCTGTCAATGCTTCTCCGGCGTCCTAATTTTCGCTGAAATCACTGACAAGTCGGTAAGTACTTGAGAGTTTTGAACTATAACACCTTGTATGGGTTACTTAAAAACCAAGCTTCACTGTAACAAGGCATAAACCGGATTTACTTCCAGTTTACTAATAGCTGTATTAAAAAAATTTTTTTTTAAAGTGGTTCAGTGAATTTTTGTGAAAAGTGTGTGGGCATTCTTTGAAAATGTACGGGAGATGCATATCTGGTTTCTGGGTTGCATATCTGGGTTGGGAGCCCACTTTAAATGTAATCGGTGATGGCCATAAAGATCGCGAAAATTCCCACGCTTTCCTGACCGTCAAACTGTCGCCTCCAATCTACCTGTCAAATGTCCTGACGGTAAATAAATCGGTTAAACACGAGCATTTTATGGTATTTGGAAATGACTTTATTTATTTAAATATTACGTGCTTCTAAATACATCTGCGACAACCTAGCAAACCTGGGGACAGCATGCGACAGACAGCGCCCGCAATAAGCAATGATACCTGGCGACAAGCCAGCTGTCACCGAGAAACTTCAAACCGGTTGATTTCTCAGCGATTTCTCAGCGACGCGCCGAGATCCACTACGATTCTTTGAAGACTCCTCACGATCATGCCCGCGACACCCCGGCGAACTGTCGGCGACAGCCTAGTCACCGCCAGTCGCCTTAAAATCGTCTAAGTGGGACAGGCGCTTTACTTTGGCAAATGGGATGGGTGCGCCTGCAGAGTGTGTCTCTGGTCATTGTCTAGACACAATCTATTTACATTCTTTCACCTCTCCTCAGCTGGCAGCAAGAAGATTCTTTAAATACTGCAGTGTTATCATCTGAGTATACCCTTGCAATAATGTAGACGCAATGTGTAGGAAGGGATGGCACAGCGGTAGGGTTGCTGCCTTACAGCGCCAGAGACCCAGGTTCAAGCATCAGCACGGCTGTCTGTACGGAGTTTGTATGTTCTCCCCGTGACCTGCGTTGGTTTAACCCTAGGATCTCTCTGGTTTCCTCCCTCACTTTAAAGATGCACATCTTTGTAGGTTAATTGGCATTGTAAATTCGTCCTAGTGTATGTAGAATAGTGTTAATGTGCGGGGATCGCTGGTTGACACGGTCCCGGTGGGCCGAAGGGCCTGTTTCCGCGCTGTATTTCTAAACTAAACTAAACTAAAGGAAGTGCAGATGCTGGTTTGAACCAAAGACAGACACAACAAGCTGGAGTAACTCAGCTGGTCAGGCAGCATCTCTGGAGAAAAGGAACCTGCGATGTTTCGGGTCGAGACCTCTCTTCAGACTGAAAGTCAGGGGAGAGGGAAACGAGAGACAGAGACGGTGATGTAGAGATATATAAAACAAATGAATGAAAAATATGCAAAAGAAGTAACGATGATAAAGAAAACAGGCCATTGTTAGCTGTGTGCGAGATGAAAACAAGTTACAGACAATGAGATTCAACAAGACGACTTTGAAGCTGCTACAACCTGAATGTCTTATTGCCTGTTACCTAGAATGTGAAGATAAGTTGGTCAATGCAGTGAAATTAATGGCTTAAGAATGAATATATTGCCATCAATAGAGTGCCCTCCATAATGTTTGGGTCAAACACCCACCATTTATTTATTTGCCTCTGTACTCCAAAATTTGAGATTTGTAATAGAAAAAATCACATAGATTGCCCGTGTGTGTAGGAAGGAACTGCAGATGGTGGTATAGACCGAAGATAGACTCAAAAAGCTGGAGTAACTCAGCGGGTCAGACAGCATCTCTGGAGAAAAGGAATAGGTGACGCTTAGGGTCTAGACCCTTCTTCAGGCTGAGAGTCCTTTTCTCCAGAGTTGCTGTCTGACCCGCTGAGTTACTCCAGCTTTTTGTGTCTTTTCTTGGATTACTTGTATATCTGGTATTCTGTTGGCAAATGTTATTTAATATTAAAACACTGCTATCAAACCTTGGGTACCTTCTGCAGAAATGGGTCTCCCTATTGGATCGAGGAAGGAATTGGATGTTAAATACATTTAGATTTGTTAGATTTTGAGATACAGGCCCTTCGGCCCACCGAGTCCACGCCTCCCAGCGATCCCCGCACATTAACACTATCCTACACACACTAGGGACAATTTTTACACTTACCCAGTCAATTAACCTACATACCCGCACGTCTTTGGAGTGTGGGAGGAAACCGAAGATCTCGGAGAAAACCCACGCAGGTCACGGGGAGAACGTACAAACTCCGTACAGACGGCGCCTGTAGTCAGGATTGAACCTGAGTCTCCAGCGCTGCTTTCGCTGCAAGGCAGCAACTCTACCGCTGCCCCACCGTGTCACCCAATGTTACATTACAGGGAGGTTTTTGCTTAAAACCAAACCTGCTATGGACCTAAACAAGCACAACAAATACAGGTGCTGGAAATCTGAAATATAAACAAAGGCTTGAGATTGATCAGCAGGTCTGAAGTGGTTAGGCACAAAATGCTGGAGTAACTCAGCGGGACAGGCAGCATCTCTGGACAGAAGGAGTGGGAGACGTTTCGGGTCGAGACCCTTTTTCAGGTCGGAGGTGGATCCTCCTTGTAAGAGGATAGTGTTATGCAGCAGGACTAGGTGGTTTTGAAGATGTTAAGTACAATCTTAGGAAGGAACTGCCGATGTTTAAACTGAAGATAGATACAAAAATGCTGGAGGAACTCATTGGGACAGGCAGCATCTCTGGAGATAAGGAGTGGATGACGTGTGGGGTCGAGGGCCTTCTTCAGACTGAGAGTCAGGGGAGAGGGAGACGGATATATGGAAGGCTAAGGTGTGAAAATAAGAGATCAAAGGGGGCAAAGACCATGGAAAGGTGACAACGAAGCAACCGAAGATAAAGTTTAATCAGGAGGACAGTCGGACTGGTTGGAGAACTAGGATGGGGGGAGGGATGGAGGGCGAAAAAGCAAGGGTTACTTGAAGTTTTTATTCACAAAATGCTGGAGTAACTCAGCAGGTCAGGCAGCATCTCAGGAGAGAAGGAATGGGTGACGTTTCGGGTCGAGACCCTTCTTCAGACCCATCTCGACCCGAAACGTCACCCATTCCTTCTCTCCTGAGATGCTGCCTGACCCGCTGAGTTACCAGCATTTTGTGAATAAATACCTTCAATTTGTACCAGCATCTGCAGTTATTTTCTTACGTTACTTGATGTTTGATAAGTCAATGTTCATACCACTGGGTTGTAAACTGCTCAAGCAAAATATGTGATGCTGTTCCTCCAATTTGCATTGGGCCTCAAAGCAATGTATTTAATATATAAAGAAATGTGAATAACTCCATTTAATGTTATTTTCCAAGAGGACAAATAAGGAGAAGGATTTAACTTTGTTAACCTTGGACAACTTGATATGGTTCCCTTCAAAAAGAAAATGTTATAAGTAACATTAAATCTGCATGCAGGGTCTAATCCGAGTTTCCTGGCTGGACACAGAATTATAGGAGCAGGTTATCTCAGTGGGAAATGGCTTTTAAAATAAAAAGGTAACTAAGCTCCTTATGGATAAAAGCTCTGTTTGGTGTTTGTTGTCCACTCTACATTCACCCTATGACCGAAAACGACATATTAATTCAGTCATTATCTGCAGCTTAAAATCACTGCTATTCCCAAAGTGCCCCTAATTCCATGATTGTAATTCATTATTCAACAAAGAAATGTAAATGCCTCGGGAGTCAAGATTGTTTATATGTCATGTGTACCGACAACGGAACTGTGAAATTCTTACTTGCAGAAGGATTCCTCTGTGATTCAGATGAAAACATTCATAGGTACCTCTTCTGCTCGTTGGAACCATTAACATTTGAGCCATGTACAGAAACTGGCTTGGGGTTATCAGAGTGATGCACAGTTATTTTTGAAGTAATTTCTGTCACAGATTGAATTGAATTGAATACTTCATTGCCACGTGTGACAAGTCGCAGTGAAATTCTTTGCCTGCATATCCAAGGCGTGCCACATAAAGGAGGCAGACAAAGTTGCAAAGTATCCTGTGCCTTTGTTCCTCCTCATGGTGGTTCCCCCACGCTGGGTCCTCCTTTGCTCCCATCCCCCCCCACGGTGGTCCTCCCAAACTGGATCCTCCTTCGTTCTTCCCCCCCCCCGCCCCACCGTTTCACAGTGGTCCCCCGACGCCAGGCTCTCCATTGTTCCCGGCGGCGTGATTTGGAAAGGTTGCGTTTAATTGGAGTCCACGTGTTATCGGCTAAATGGGTCGCACGGTGGCGCAGCGGTAGAGTTGCTGCCTTACAGCGAACGCAGCGCCGGAGACCTTGGGTTCCATCCCGACTGCGGGTGCTGTCTGTACGGATTTTATTTTTTTAGATTTAGAGATACAGCGCGGAAACAGGCCCTTCGGCCCACCGAGTCCGCGCCGCCCAGCGATCCCCGCACACTAACGCTATCCTACACACACTGGGGACAATTTTTACATTTACCCAGTCAATTAACCTACAAACCTGCACGTCTTTGGAGTGTGGGAGGAAACCGAAGATCTCGGAGAAAACCCACGCAGGTCACGGGGAGAACGTACAAACTCCGTACAGACGGCGCCTGTAGTCAGGATCGAACCCGGGTCTCCGGCGCTGCATTCACTGTAAGGCAGCAACTCTACCGCTGCGCCACCGTGCCGCCCTTTCTCCTGATAATTTCTTCTGATAACTCAAGGCCTTTATTCCTGGTAACATCCCTTATGATTCTTTTCTGCATCTTTCCCAGCTCAGTGATATCCTTTCCAAGGGAGTGCACTAACCATGTCGTTGTCCAAATCGTTAATAGAAATAACAAACGACAGTGGACTTGGTCGATAGACACAAAAAGCTGGAGTAACTCAACGGGTCAGACAGCATCTCTGGAGAGAAGGAATAGGTGATGTTTCGGGTTGAGACCCTTATTTAGAATGAGAGTCCGGTTGAAAGGGAAACGAGAGATATATAGATGGTGATGTAGAGAGATATAGAACAAATGAATGAAAGATACGCAAAAAGTAACGATGATAAAGGAAACAGGCCATTGTTAGCTGTTTGTCAGGTGAGAACAAGTACTGACAATGAGACTCACCAAGACAACTTTGATGCTGGTATGACTTGGGTGGGGGAGGGATGGAGAGAGAGGGGGGATGTAAGGGTTACTTGAAGTTAGAGAAATCAATATTCATACCACTGCGTTGTAAGCTGGCCCAAGGTACTGTTCCTTCAATTTGCATTTGGCCTCACTCTGACAATGGAGGAGGCCCAGGACAGTGAACTTGGCACAGATCCCTGTGACACACCACTGGTCACGGGACTCCAATCAGAAAAATAACCCTTCAGTATCACCTCCGACTCCTCATTTGAATCCAGCTGGTGTTTCATGGTGAATCCACCCTGGATCCAACATGACCTAATCTCCCAGATAAAGCGGGACTTTGTCAAAAGCCATGCCAAGGTCCCATGTAGACAACGTCTCACCACCATGTCCTAATCAACCCTTTAGTGACTTCTTCAAAAAGAAAAACTGTGCCAAATTTGTGAAAGGTGATTGATCAAGTCGGTATCAATAGGATGGTGCTAATCATTCGGATACGTTTATGGAGAATGCTTTGGTCTCGTGCTATAGTGGCGTTTCTAACTACATAGTGATCCCGGAATGGCGGGACTGTCGTATGTTGAAAGACTGGAGCGACTAGGCTTGTATACACTGGAATTTAGAAGGATGAGAGGAGATCTTATCGAAACGTATAAGATTATTAAGGGGTTGGACACGTTAGAGGCAGGAGACATGTTCCCAATGTTGGGGGAGTCCAGAACAAGGGGTCACAGTTTACGAATAAGGGGTAGGCCATTTAGAACTGAGATGAGGAGAAACATTTTCAGTCAGAGAGTTGTGAATCTGTGGAATTCTCTGCCTCAGAAGGCAGTGGAGGCCAATTCTCTGAATGCATTCAAGAGAGAGCTAGATAGAGCTCTTCAGGATAGCGGAGTCAGGGGGTATGGGGAGAGGGCAGGAACGGGGTACTGATTGAGAATGATCAGCCATGATCACATGGGTGCTGGCTCGAAAGGCCGAATGGCCTCCTCCTGCACCTATTGTCTATTGTCTATTGTTACAATTGTACAAGATGATGTCGTGGCCACATTTGGAGTATTGTGCTCAGTCACCCTGCAATGGGTCAAGACAAAGGATCTTGACCCGAAACATCACCCACTCCGTCTCTCCTGAGATGCTGCCTGACCCGCTGAGTTACTCCAGCATTTTGTGAAATAAATACCTTCGATTTTGTACCAGCATCTGCAGTTATTTTCTTACACTACTTAATATGCGGGGATCGCTGGTCGGCCAGACCTGGTGGGCCGAAAGGCCTGTTTCCACGCTGTATCTATAAACTAAACTAAACTAAACCTCTAAAACCATTTCCCCCAATTTGAGTTAGCAGCACAAAAATTGGTCCGTGTACCGTTCTGGATACCTATTTTAAAAAAACCCTGGGTGCGGTATTTATTTGATTTTGGGATCTGAAGATAGGGTGAATCGTGAGTAGGAAGGAAGTGCAGATGCTGGTGTACGCCGAAGATAGACACAAATTGCTTGGGTAACTCAGCGGGTCGGGCAGCATCTTTGGATACAAGGAAAGGGTGAAGTTTTGGGTCGAGACCCTCCTTCACACTAAGCCAAGGGTGAGGGAGACACAGGGATATGGAAAGGTAAGGTGTGAAAACGGGACATCGAAAGAGATGAGATCAAGGAAAATGTAGAATAGATCTTCGTTAGCTAGGAGAAGGTGACAATGAAGCAAACTGAGATGAAATTTATTCACAAAATGCTGGAGTAACTCAGCGGGTCAGGCAGCATCTCAGGAGAGAAGGAGTGGGTGACGTTTCGGGTCGAGACCCTTCTTCAGACTGATGGCAGCAACTTTTCCACCCCCTACTACAGGTAACCACGTTTCCACCCCCTGCTACAGGTAACCACAGCAAGTTTTCCACACCCTACTACAGGTAACCACAGCAAGTTTTCCAAATTTGTCCCAAACTGAGATGAAATGTAATCAAGGGGAACTGGGAAGGGGGGGGGGGGGGGGGGGGGGGGGGAGAGGGAAAGCAAGGGTTACTTGAAATTGGAGAAGTCAATGGTCATACTGCTGGGGTGTAAGCTGCCCAAGCGAAATATGAGGTATTGTTCCTCCAATTTGTGCTGGCGCTCACTCTGACAATGGATGAGGCCCAGGACAGATACCACGTTTACAATGAATCCTGAAGCTGCTGCCAATTAATATTTCATTTCATTTTTTCTCGGAGCTGCAGGCTGTCCCGCTATTCGTCTGCAGTCAGCTGCCAACATTGCTGCGAGATTAGTATTTAACAAATGCAACAATAGGAGTTTGGTTTCATGTTGTCAAGTGCCAAGGATAGAAAACTGCTTCTTAACTTCATTGAGTATTCATTTTGCACTTGCCATTCTAACCTTAGATTCTGTAGTGAGAAGAAACACACAGAACAGTTAGGTGATTATTTTTAGTTTAGTATAGTGACACAGCGCGGAAACAGGCCCTTCGGCCCACCGAGTCTGCACCGACCAGCGATCCCCGCACACTAACACCTGCCCTACGCACACTAGGGACAATTTACACTTGTACCAAGCCGATTAACCTGCACACCTGTATGTCTTAAAACTGAGGTGAGAAGCAACTTTTTTCACCCAGAGAGGTGTGAATTTGTGGAATTCTCTGCCACAGAGGGCACTGGAAGCCAAATCACTGGATGGATTTAAGAGAGAGTTAAATAGAACTCTGGGGGCTAGTGGAATCAAGGGATATGGGGAGAAGTTGGGCACAGGTGGATGATCAACCATGATCACAATGAATGGCGGTGCTGGCTCGAAGGGCCGTATGGCCTCCTCCTGCACCTATTTTCTATGTTGCTATGTCTTTGGAGTGTGGGAGGAAACCGAAGATCTTGGAGAAAACCCACGCAGGTCACGGGGAGAAGGTACAAACTCTGTACAGACGAGCATCCATAGTCAGGATTGAACGCTGGTCTCTGGCGCTGCAAGGCACTTTGTTTTGCATTTCTATGTAAATTCTTGTCTGACTCCACAAGAAGCATGTAATCTTTCTCCAAAATGACATGAAATAGAAGGCTTTGCCATTAGTGAAGTAATTCATGCCCACATCTCTAGAAATCTGTCCTGGGCTCAGCACATTGATGTCTGTCTGTCTGTCTGTCCGTCCGTCTCATGTGGATAGGGTGGTGAAGAAGGCGTTTGGTATGCTTGCCTTTATAAATCAGAGCATCGAATATAGAAGTTGGGATGTAATGTTAAAATTGTACAGGGCATTGGTGAGGCCGAATCTGGAGTATGGTGTGCAGTTCTGGTCGCCAAATTGTAGGAAGGATGTCGACAAAATGGAGAGGGTACAGAGGAGATTTACTAGAATGTTGCCTGGGTTTCAGCACTTAAGCTACAGAGAGAGGTTGAACAGGTTGGGTCTTTATTCTTTGGAGCGTAGAAGGTTGAGGGGGGACTTGATAGAGGTTTTTAAAATTTTAAGAGGGACGGACAGAGTTGACGTGGGTAGGCTTTTCCCTTTGAGAGTGGGGATGATTCCAACAAGGGGACATAGCTTCAGAATTGAGGGACAAAAGTTTAGGGGTAACATGAGGGGTAACTTCTTTACTCAGAGGGTGGTGGCTGTATGGAATGGGCTTCCGGTGGAAGTGGTGGAGGCAGGCTCGATTTTATTATTTAAGAGTAAATTGGATAGGTATATGGATAAGAGGGGATTAGAGGGTTGTGGTCTGAGAGCAGGTAGATGAGACTAGGTCAGAGAGAGTGGTCGGCGTGGACTGGTAGGGCCGAACGGGCCTGTTTCCGTGCTGTAGTTGTTATATGGTTATATGGTCCGTCCGTCCGTCCTCAGCAGGTCAGGCAGCATCTCGGGAGAGAAGGAATGGGTGACGTTTTAGGTCGAGACCCTTCTTCAGACTGATGTCAGGGGGGCGGGACAAAGGGAAGGGGAGGGGAAGAGAGGGACAGAGGATCTATCTATCCTCTCGTTTGTTTGTTTGTTTGTTCCTGAACTACAGCCAAAACGGTACACGATAGCGCGACAATTGTAGGCCCACCTTACTCACCGTCGTCCCTTTGGTGCTAATGGAAGAATGTTATATTTTTAAAGTTATTCACATTTTAAAGTTTAGATCTATCTGGGAGGGAGAGGGGAGGAGGGAGGATGAGCGGTATGGAGTGGGGGGGAGGGAGGGGTGAGCGGGGGGGGGGGAAGGAGAGGGTGCTGCACCAATGCAGGAGAGGTTTGGGCCCAACGGGTCCACTTGGTCTAGTTATAAATAAAGCTCATCAATTACTCTACTTTCTCAGATGTTTTAGAAGATTGAGCATGCTGCTGAATACTCTTATCAATCTTCTATAGGTGTATGGGTAGAGAACATACTTGTTGCATCATGACCTGGTTGCCAAATAAAATGCCCAATAACGAAGGCGTAAATGGTGGTTGATCATGGATGTTGATGTTGATTAGGGATCTAAAGTTCTACTTCAGGAAGGCAGCTAAAATCATCAGTTCAGTTCATTGTCATGTACAGTGAAAAGCTTTTCTTGCGTGTTAACCAGTCAGTGGAAAGACAACGCGTGATTACCAGTCAGCGGAAAGACAATGCATGATTACAATCCAGCCATTCACAGCGTACAGATACACGATAAGGGAATAACGTTTAGTGCAAGGTAAAGTCTGATCAAAGGTAGCCCCAAGGGTCTCCAATGAGGTAGATAGTAGTTCAGGCGGCACGGTGGCGCAGCGGCAGAGTTGCTGCCTTACAGCGAATGCAGCGCCGGAGACTCAGGTTCGATCCTGACTATGGGCGCCGTCAGTACGGAGTTTGTACGTTCTCCCCGTGACCCTCGTGGGTTTTCTCCGAGATCTTCGGTTTCCTCCCACACTCCAAAGACGTACAGGTATGTAGGTTAATTGGCTGGGCAAATGTTTTTAAAAAAATTGTCCCTAATGTGTGTAGGATAGTGTTAATGTGCGGGGATCGCTGGGCGGCGCGGACCCGGTGGGCCGAAGGGCCTGTTTCCGCGCTGTATCTCTAAATCTAAAATTAAAGGACTGCTCTCTAATTGTGGTAGGATGGTTCGGTTGCCTGATGGGAAGAAACCGCTCCTGAATCTGGTGGTGTGTGTATTCACACATCTGTACCGTTTGCCAAGGTCAGGTGGAATAGGGGTTACAATACAGATTGATGTGAGGAAACCAAGACCACAGTTTTGTTTTCGCTAACATAGAGGTGGATGAATGTTTGCTTATCGAGTCTTGTATGCTCAGACTTGTATGTCAGACAAGCTTTCTTGACATTAATTCTTAACAGACAAAAGAGAAGCTGTGGGATTGTATAGTCTAATAAGTGTGGAAAGCGATGCAGCTTAGTTTATTAACTGCACCTAGTGCACCTAGTTACACTGAAAAGCTTTTGTTGCGTGCCAGTCAACGGAAAGGCAGTGCATGATTACAATTGTGCCATTCACAGTGTGTAGGCACATGACAAAGGGACATCTGCAAGTTTTTTTTAGATTTAGAGATACAGTGCAGAAACAGGCCCTTCGGCTCACCGGGTCCGCGCCGCCCAGCGATCCCCGCACACTAACACTATTCTACACCCACTAGGGACAATTTTTACATTTGCCCAGCCAATTAACCTACAAGCCTGTACATCTTTGGAGTGTGGGAGGAAACCGAAGATCTCGGAGAAAACCCACGCAGGTCACGGGGAGAACGTACAAACTCCGTACAGACGGCGCCCGTAGTCAGGATCGAACCTGAGTCTCCGGCGCTGCATTCGCTGTAAGGCAGCAACTCTACCGCTGCGCCACCGTGCCAGTAAAGTCCGAGCAAAGATAGCCTGAGGGTCACCAATGAGGAAGATATTAGTTCAGAACTGCTCTCTCGTTGCTCATCAAAGACCCACAGCACCCTGGCAAGGCTCTCACCACACTATTATCATTGGGAATAAGGTACAAGAATCTGAGAATCATGACATCCTGGTTTAAGAACAGCTTCTTCTTGAGGCAGAGAAGTAGTCAAGTCAAGTCAATTTTATAGCACATTTAAAAACAACCCACGTTGACCAAAGTGCTGTACATCAGTTCAGGTACCAAGAACGAACATACAATGGCATACAAACATAACAGCACATACATAAACAGTTCACAGCGCCCCCTCAGAGGGCCTCAAACGCTAGGGAGTAGAAATAGGTTTTGAGCCTGGACTTAAAGGAGTCGATGGAGGGGGCAGTTCTGATGGGGAGAGGGATGCTGTTCCACAGTCTAGGTGCTGCAACCGCAAAAGCGCGGTCACCCCTGAGCTTAAGCCCGATGTTGGGATAGTCAGTAGCCCCAAGTCGGCCGACCTGAGGGACCTGGAGATAGAGTGGTGGGTTAGAAGTAGTTCAGCACTGCTCTCTGGTTGTGGTAGGTTGATTCTGTTGCCTGATTGCAACTGGGAAGAAACTGTAGATGGGCCCAAATAGCTGGAGTAACTCAGCGGGACAGGCAGCATCTCTGGAAAGAAGGAATGGGTGATGTTTCGGGTCGAGACCCTTCTTCAGAAACTGCGTACAGTTTTGGTCTCCTAATCTGAGGAAAGACATTCTTGCCATAGAGGGAGTACAGAGAAGATTGATTCCTGGGATGGCAGGACTTTCATATGAAGAAAGACTGGATAGACTCGGCTTGTACTCGCTGGAATTTAGAAGATTGAGGGGGGATCTTATAGAAACGTACAAAATTCTTAAGGGGTTGGACAGACTAGATGCAGGAAGATTGTTCCCGATGTTGGGGCAGTCCAGAACAAGGGGTCACAGTTTAAGGATAGGGGGGAAGTCTTTTAGGACCGAGATGAGAAAGTTTTTTTCACACAGAGAGTGGTAAATCTGTGGAATTCTCTGCCACAGAAGGTAGCTGAGGCCAGTTCATTGGCTATATTTAAGAGGGAGTTAGATGTGGCCCTTGTGGCTAAAGGGATCAGGGGGTATGGAGAGAAGGCAGGTACAGGATACTGAGTTGGATGAACAGCCATGATCAAATTGAATGGCGGTGCAGGCTCGAAGGGCCGAATGGCCTACTCCTGCACCTACTTTCTATGTTTCTATGTCCCTGAATCTGGAGGTGTGCGTTTTCACACTTCCACACCTTGAGAGGGGAGAAAAGGGAGTGGCCAGGGTGCGACTGGTCCTTGATTATGCTGCTGGCCTTGCCGAGGCAGCTTGTGGTATGAATGGAGTCAATAGAAAGGAGGTTAGTTTGTGTGATGGTCTGGGCTGGGGCCCTGTGGGGACTCCATGAGAGAGTGTATACAACATTTATTCTGGTTAGAGGGTGTAGAAATAGAGGGCAGAATCTTTGGGAGCGACCATTTCTTGTCATTTTTCTTTCTTTTGACCATCATTCGTACCCTCTTGTTCTCTCTCTCTCTCTCCCCCTCCCTCCTCCGCCACTGTTAAGATCTGTGCATTTGCGATGTATGCTTTTATGCATTGAAATGACAAACAAACCTGGCAATTAAATTTATCAAGCCCCCTCACGTTTATTTTGAGGAGCATGTAAACAATACATAGGTGGTCTTGAATGACCAACCAATTCCTTTTTTTTTAACATCGTATTCACAGCCTCTCTTAGGTTAGTTTAGAGATACAGCACAGAAACAGGCCCTTCGGCCCAATGGGTCCGCGCCGACCAGCGATCCCCGCACATAAACACCATCCCACACACACACACACACTAGGGTCAATTTTTTAACATTTACCAAGCCAATTAACCTACAAACCTGCACGTCTTTGGAGTGTGGGAGGAAACCGAAGATCTCGGAGAAAACCCACGCGGGTCCCGGGGAGAAAGTACAAACTCCGTACAGACGGTGCCCGTAGTCGGGATCGAACCCGGGCCTCCGGCGCTGCATTCGCTGTAAGGCAGCAACTCTACCGCTGCGCCACACTGATCGCGGTGATCGCCCTAAATTGTGAAACATTATGAAACTCATTGTGAAATATCTCTATATTTTTCCCTGTAAAATCTATTTGAGCTGTTGCCAAGTGAATTCTGAAAATATGAATTTTCTTGTTGCAAAGATGTCAACAGCAAATTCTAACGTGCTTCAATATGTATTTTTCTACAAAGGAAAGTGAACAGGTGCCGGTTGTTTTAAGCCATGTCTTGTCTACTCCAAGGCAGATGGTGCAATTTAATGGGGACACCTCGGTCGGTGTTTGTTCAACAGCATTGAATAGCCAGCGTGAGATGGAGGGATTGCTGTGGGCTCGACATTCGCTAATGATGCTGATTCCGTTTGAACGTTGGTGAAATTTATGTATAGTCAGATGGTTTCCACTTGGCAGAATCTGGAGCACCTTGGGCACTAAAGTACAGCAAGCTGAATGCAATCGGTTTTGCATAATGAGGGGGGTCGGCTCGGTGGCACAGCGGTGTAGTTGCTGCCTTACAACGCTTGCAGCATCGGAGACCGCGGTTCGATCCCGACTACGGGTGCTGTCTGTACGGATTTCATACATCCGTCCCGCGACCTGCGTGGGCTTTCCCCGAGATCTTCGGTTTCCTTCGGTGCAACGGATCGTTCGCACAGCCGAGAAGGTTGTTGGCTGCAACCTTCCCCCCATTGACGAACTGTACACTGCAAGGGCCAGGAAGCGAGCGGGCAAGATCATCTCTGACCCCTCTCACCCTGACCGCAAACTATTCGAAGCACTTCCCTCTGGAAGGCGACTCCGGACTGTCAAAGCAGCCACAGCCGGACATAAAAACAGCTTTTTTTCCCCACGAGTGATCGCTCTACTCAATAACCAAAGTCTGTAGTCTCTTTTTTGCTCTGGTTTATTTTCACCCACATGTTTAGACCGTAATGGTTTATAGACAATATAAACCTAATAGGTGCAGGAAGAGGCCATTCGGCCCTTCGAGCCAGCACCGCCATTCAATGTGATCATGGCTGATCATTCTCAATCAGTACCCCGTTCCTGCCTTCTCCCCATACCCCCTGACTCCGCTATCCTTAAGAGCTCTATCTAGCTCTCTCTTGAATGCATTCAGAGAATTGGCATCCACTGCCTTCTGAGGCAGAGAATTCCACAGATTTACAACTCTGACTGAAAAAGTTTTTCCTCATCTCCGTTCTAAATGGCCTACCCCTTATTCTTAAACTGTGTTTTCATGTGTTTATGCTTTATTCTTAATTGTTAACTGTATGTTTGTGTTGTCATTTGTGAGCGAAGCACCAAGGCACATTCCTTGTATATGCACATACTTGGCCAATAAACTCATTCATTCATTCATTCATTCACTTATTCATTCAATAAACCCGTCTGTAGAAGGGTCTCGACACGTAACGTCACCCATTCCTTCTCTCCTGAGATGCTGCCTGACCTGCTGAGTTACTCCAGCATTTTGTGAATAAATACCTTCGATTTATACCAGCATCTGCAGTTATTTTCTTATACTATATATAAACTTATTCATTCATTTCCTCCCACACTCCAAAGACGTGCAGGTTTGGAGGTTAATTGGCTTGGTATATGTGTAAATTGTCCCTGGTGTGTGTGGGATAGTGTTAATGTGCGGGTATCGTTGGTCAGTGCGGAGGGCCTGTTTCCGCGCAGTAGCTCTAAATCTAAAACGAAAGTCAGAGAGTGGTGAAGGTGCGGAATTCTCTGTCTCAGAAGGCAGTGGAGGCCAGTTCGTTGGATGCTTTCAAGAGAGAGCTGGATAGAGCTCTTAAGGATAGCGGAGTGAGGGGGTATGGGGAGAAGGCAGGAACGGGGTACTGATTGAGAGTGATCAGCCATGATCGCATTGAATGGCGGTGCTGGCTCGAAGGGCTGAATGGCCTCCTCCTGCACCTATTGTCTATTGTCTATTGTCTATTGAAAGAGGTTGCCTAATATGCCCATTCAGGAGTTTAGTTTTCTTTCAGATTTGAGTGAACATAATTTAAAGCTAATCTTTTTTTTGCAGCGTGTTAAATATACTGAATATGCAAGCACGCAGTTATTAACGTTTTATTAATTATTTAGGTGCTGTTCCTGCCAACCAGTTTATTTCAGTTTAGATTATTGTCACGTACAGTGAAAAGCTTTTGTTGCGTGCTAACCAGTCAGCGGAAAGACAATACACGAGCCATTTGCAGTGTACAGATACATGATAAGGGAATAACGTTTAGTGCAAGGTAAAGCCAGCAAAGTCCAATCCAGGATAGTCCTAGTGTCACCAATGAGGTAGATAGTAGTTCAGCACTGCTCTCTGGTTGTGGTAGGATGATTCAGTGGCCTGATAACAGTCGGGAAGAAACTGTCCCTGAATCTGGAGGTGTGCGTTTTCACACTTCTACACCTTTCTGCCTGATGGGAGAGTGGAGAAGAGGGAGTGGCCAGGGTGCGACTCGTCCTTGATTGTGCTGCTGGCCTTGCCGAGGCAGCGTGAGGGAAAAATGGAGCCAATGGAAGGGATTTATTCACAAAATGCTGGAGTAACCCAGCAGGTCAGGCAGCATCTCGGGAGAGAAGGAATGGGCGACGTTTCGGGTCGAGACCCTTCTTCAATGGAAGGGAGGTTGGTTTATGTGATGGTCTGGGCTGCGTTCACAATTCACTACAATTTCTTGCGGTCTGCTCCCAAACCAAGCTGTGATGCATCCTGGTAGAGTGCTTTGTATGGTGCATCTGTACAAGTTGGTGAGAGTTGCAGGGGGCATGCCGAACTTCCTAAGCCTTCTGGGGAACCAGTGTGACTCTTGTCCAAGACTCCCCACCCCCACCTTCAACTAAACTCCATGCGCACGGCTGTGTTTGAACTCGTGTGCTGGAAGGGCGCAGTTCGTCACCCCAATGTATGTCAGAACTTGTCCCTCTTAGTCGTGGCTGGTGCTAATTACGTCTAAGGATATTTGAAATATTAGTAAGACAAGGGAACAGCCCACATAATTGTTCAGAATAAAGTACATTTATTTTCCCCTCTGCTGCAAATTGTGTGTTAACTTCCTTTACAAATCGTTATTGTACTTGCTAATTCATATATGTTATCCAACAGCCTAAGTTGCCAGCGTTAAATATGAGCCAAAAAAAAAAAAAACTTGGGGTGTGTGGTTCAACTGTAGGGTGGTGGATGATGCGACTTATCCATTTCCTCCACCCCCCCCCCACCCCCCCACCCCCATCTGTAAAGTACAGACATTGAATGGGTACCTGGCTGATCCACCTCTAAGTTTCTTTTACGATTTTGGCAGTGGTCCACTGACAGTCGTGAAAGCACTGAGTCAAAGCTGGTGCATATTCACAAAATGCTGGAGTAACTCAGCAGGTCAGGCAGCATCTCAGGAGAGAAGGAATGGGTGACGTTTCTTCAGTCTGAAGAAGGGTCTCGACCCGAAACGTCACCCGTTCCTTCTCTCCCGAGATGCTGCCTGACCTGCTGAGTTACTCCAGCATTTTGTGAAATAAATACCTTTGATTTGTACCAGCATCTGCAGTCGTTTTCTTACACAAAGCTGGTGCATTGTGCGGTTCAACACCAACTCTGCCTAACCAGTTACAAAACAAACTATCAGGGGAGCACACATCTTAAAAGTATAGCATTATATATTTAATTATATTTCAACAAAACTTGCATTTAGAGGCCTGGATCATGTTTCATTTGTTCATTGTGTTCCACATTTTGTGTAAGATGAAGGATTTCTCGGTGGTGGTGCCAACTATAGCCGCCTCGCCAACAGTCTGTCTGCCCCGTTCCTCCTTTGTTGCTGCATAGCATGTGTTTTTTTAGATTTAGAGATACAGCGCGGAAACAGGCCCTTCGGCCCACCGGGTCCGCGCCGCCCAGCGATCCCCGCACATTAACATTATCCTACACACACTAGGGACAATTTTTACATTTTACCCAGTCAATTAACCTACAAACCTGCACGTCTTTGGAGCGTGGGAGGAAACCGAAGATCTCGGAGAAAACCCACGCAGGTCACGGGGAGAACGTACAAACTCCGTACAGACGGCACCCGTAATCAGGATCGAACCTGAGTCTCTGGCGCTGCATTCGCTGTAAGGCAGCAACTCTACCGCTGCGCCGCCCATGTTAAATGTACGTTTCAGTGTTCTTCAGCTTGTTTTACGTGGGGGTTGGGGGATCCTTTTTTAATCTCTTACCTCAACGGAGATGCGATTGTTTTCCCGTGTCGTATCTCCGTCCGCGTTGCGGCCTAACATCGTGGAGCTGGCGGCTTCTGCTGGAGACCGACTTCGGGAGCTCTAATCATGGGAACCTGCGGGACTTACCATCGTGGAGCTGGCGGTCCCTTTCGGGGATCGACTTCGGGAGCTCAAACCACGGGAGCCTGCGGACTTTAACATCGTGGAGCTCGTGGTCCCTGGTTAGAGACCGACTTTGGGAGCTCCAAGCCATGGGGGCTTCGACCGCCCCGACTGCGGATGGTTCGACTGCCCCGACTTTGGGAGAATAAAGATGGAAGTAGATTGGACTTTATTGCCTTCCGTCACAGTGAGGAGCGTGGGGAATCCGCTGTGGTGGACGTTTATGTTGACTTTTATGTAGTTGTGTGTCTTGGTGCTTTTTGTTTTAGTATGGCTGTATGGTAATTCGCATATCACTGTACCCCGACATTCTGGCCCATCACAGTGAGGAGGTGACTGGAGGAGACTCACTGTGATGGATGTTTCTTTTGTTTGGTGTTGGTTTATGATTGTGTGTGTTATTGCATATTTTTATTGCTTATTTTTATTGGTCTTATTGTTGAACTGCGGGTAATTTTTTCATTTCACTGCACATTTATGCGTACGTGACAAATTAATTGACTATTGACTTAATTGGTACACGTGACAATAAAAGACCTTTGAAAATGCTGGAGTAACTCAGTGGAGACAGGGTGCATCACTGGAAAAAAGGAATGGGCGATGCTTCGGGTCGAGACCTTCAGACTGAGAGTCAGGGGCGAGGGAGACTAGAGATATGGAAGGGTGAGGTGTGAAAACAAAACCTTTTTGCAATGTTCAGAGTGCTAAGGAGTACATTACATTATGGGCGGCACGGTAGCGCAGCGGTAGAGTTGCTGCTTTACAGCGAATGCAGCGCCGGAGACTCAGGTTCGATCCTGACTACGGGTGCTGCACTGTAAGGAGTTTGTACGTTCTCCCCGTGACCTGCGTGGGTTTTCTCCGAGATCTTCGGTTTCCTCCCACACTCCAAAGACGTACAGGTATGTAGGTTAATTGGCTGGGTAAATGTAAAAATTGTCCCTAGTGGGTGTAGGATAGTGTTAATGTACGGGGATCGCTGGGCGGCACGGACTTGGTGGGCCGAAAAGGCCTGTTTCCGCGCTGTATATATATGATATGATATGATGATATGATTACCAGGAAATAGAGCGTACCAGCATTTTCAAAGGTCTTTTATTGTCACGTGTACCAATTAAGTCAATAGTCAATAGTCAATTTATTTGTCACATACGCATAAATGTGCAGTGGCCATTTCTGCAGTAGTCGGGCTGGTCTGTAGGTTTAGTTGATTGCTGGTCATTTTGAATTCTAGATTCACATATCCACAGGCACTTCTGCACCTAAATGCCTGAATGTAATCGATAAACACCTGTCTTCCTGACTAGGGGCATGGCGTGTATGTGAATAGCGACAAATTTGAGGACTTTTTTTAATTTGTTGCAGGTTGTGTAACCATAATGTAGTAATCATCTAACCCACCACTCTATCTCCAGGTCCCTCAGGTCGGCCGACTTGGGGCTACTGACTATCCCGCGGTCTAGGCTTAAGCTCAGGGGTGACCGTGCTTTTGCGGTTGCAGCTCCTAGACTGTGGAACAGCATCCCTCTCCCCATCAGAACTGCCCCCTCCATCGACTCCTTTAAGTCCAGGCTCAAAACCTATTTCTACTCCCTAGCGTTTGAGGCCCTCTGAGGGGGGCGCTGTGAACTGTTTATGTATGTGCTGTTATGTTTGTGTGCCATTGTATGTTCGTTTCTTAGTACCTGAACTGGTGTACAGCACTTTGGTCAACGTGGGTTGTTTTTAAATGTGCTATACAAACAAAATTGACTTGACTTGACTTGACTAAATGGCACAACTATTAGGATTGGCAATCATATTGATGTTTGATAACAATCTTTCCCTGGTTATGTCCTTCTGGAATGGGAATTGTACAGAATCTACAGGCTGGTAAGTTCTTAAATCTATTTTCTATGGATTATGATTCTGCATTGGAACTGTTCCAGTTTATAGTTCCGTTTATTGTCACTGAGGTACAGTGAAAAGCTTTTGCTGCGAACTATTCAGTCAGCGGAAAGCCAAATTCTTACAATTGAGCCATTTACAGTGTATAGACACATGGTAAGGGAGTAGAGATTTTAGACTGTGGAGCGATTGTATTATGTGATTGACTGCAAAAAGTTGTGGACACTGCCCGGTCCATCACCGGCTCTGACCTCCCCACCATCGAAGGGATTTACAAGAGTCGCTGCCTCAGAATGGCAGTCAGCATCATCAGAGGCCCACACCACCCTGGCCACACACTCATTTCACCCCTGCCATCGGGAAGAAGGTACAGGAGCCTGAAAACTGTAACGTCCAGGTTCAGGAATAGCTTCTTCCCGACAGCCATCAGGCTATTAAACACTACAACCTCAAATAAGCGCCGAACAACATTGACCATTATTGTTATCATTGTCATATCATATATATACAGCCGGAAACAGGCCTTTTCGGCCCACCAAGTCCGTGACGCCCAGCGATCCCCGTACATCAACACTATCCTACACCCACTAGGGACAATTTTTACATTTACCCAGCCAATTAACCTACATACCTGCATGTCTTTGGAGTGTGGGAGGAAACCAAAGATCTCGGAGAAAACCCACGCAGGTCACGGGGAGAACGTACAAACTCCTTACAGTGCAGCACCCGTAGTCAGGATCGAACCTGAGTCTCCAGCGCTGCATTCGCTGTAAAGCAGCAACTCTACCGCTGCGCTACCGTGCCGCCCTAGTACTGAGGGTTTTTGTGTGTACATGTGTGTGTGAGTATGTGAGTATGTGTGTATATATTTATATATACACACAATGAACTTTTATTTTCTCTTGTTTATTATATGGTTTACAGTGTACTATGTTTACATATTCTGTTGTGGTGCAGCAAGTAAGAATTTAATTGTTCTACCTGGCACATATTGACAACAGTTTAATGTGGATAAGTGTGAGGTTATCCACTTTGGTGGTAAGAATAGGAAGGCAGAGTATTATCTGAATGGTGTCAAGTTAGGAACAGGGGACCTACAACGAGATCTGGGTGTCCTAGTGCATCAGTCACTGAAAGGAAGCATGCAGGTACAGCAGGCAGTGAAGAAAGCCAATGGAATGTTGGCCTTCATAACAAGAGGAGTTGAGTATAGGAGCAAAGAGGTCCTTCTGCAGTTGTACAGGGCCCTAGTGAGACCGCACCTGGAGTATTGTGTGCAGCTTTGGTCTCCAAATTTGAGGGAGGATATTCTTGCTATTGAGGGCGTGCAGCGTAGGTTTACTAGGTTAATTCCCGGAATGGCGGGGCTATCATATGTTGAAAGACTGGAGCGACTAGGCTTGTATACACTGGAATTTAGAAGGATGAGTGGAGATCTTATCGAAACGTATAAGATTATTAAGGGGTTGGACACGTTAGAGGCAGGAAACATGTTCCCAATGTTGGGGGAGTCCAGAACAAGGGGCCACAGTTTAAGAATAAGGGGTAGGCCATTTCGAACTGAGATGAGGAAAAACCTTTTCAGTCAGAGAGTTGTAAATCTGTGGAATTCTCTGCCTCAGAAGGCAGTGGAGGCCAATTCTCTGAATGCATTCAAGAGAGAGCTGGATAAAGCTCTTAAGGATAGCGGAGTCAGGGGGTATGGGGAGAAGGCAGGAACGGGGTACTGATTGAGAATGTTCAGCCATGATCATATTGAATGACGGTGCTGGCTCGAAGGGCCGAATGGCCTCCTCCTGCACCTATTGTCTATTGTCTATTGTCTGAAACACTCTTGACTAGATCTGCTTCAATTCCCCTCCCACTCCCAGTCTGACCATTCTGTCATGGGCCTCCTCCAGTGCCATAGTGAGTCCCACCGGAAATTGGAGGAACAGCACCTCATATTTCGCCTCGGCAGCTTACAGCCCAGCGGTATGAACATTGACTTCTCCAACTTTAGATAGTCCCTCTGTCCCTCTCTTCTCCTCCCCTTCCCAGATCTCCCACTGTCTTCCTGTCTCCACCTATATCCTTCCTTTGTCCCGCCCCCCCTGACATCAGTCTGAAGAAGGGTCTCGACCCGAAACGTCACCCATTCCTTCTCTCCTGAGATGCTGCCTGACCCGCTGAGTTACTCCAGCATTTTGTGAATAAATACCTTTGATTTGTACCAGCATCTGCAGTTATTTTCTTACATAGATCTGCTTCAATGGTTAGCATGCAAGTAGTCCCCTGGTTTGGGTGTCATTTTGACTTCGATGATGTATTTCCGTCCTTTTGCTGGCTAACTGCACAAATATGACAACGTTTCTTCATGTTCGAGTAGTGCAAGTTGGATTTCATTCAGGCATGGTTTGCTCTGTGGTGAGGTACCTTCATTCCCATTGGATTTTTTCCTCCACAGCCAACTGGCAGAGCTTCAGATTTCTCAGATTTGCACCGCTTAAAAAACCTGTCGAGGCTAAAACTCCCCCATGTGAAGGAAGTGCACTGTTACATTATTTGGCACTTGTTGCATACCCTGAAGAACACATTTGTTTTCAGTTCTTAGGTATCAGAAAATGCTGGAGTAACTCAGAGATAGATTTCAGTGTAGATTGATGAACACCTCCCAGGAGAGAGCACTGTTAACTCTCTGCACTAGTCACTAGAAGCAATGTTTTCCATGATGGGAAGCTGCCTGACTTTTGTTATCCATCTTTGGGTAACAACAGCAGTTATGCTAACATCAATCTGCCAGTAATCCTTGCAAATGAACACGGCACGGTGGTGCAGCGGTAGAGTTGCTGCCTTACAGCGAATACAGCGCCGGAGACTCGGGTTCGATCCTGACTACGGGCGCCGTCTGTACGGAGTTTGTACGCTCTCCCCGTGACCTGCGTGGGTTTTCTCCGAGATCTTCGGTTTCCTCCCACACTCCAAAGACGTACAGGTTTGTCGGTTAATTGACTGGGTAAATGTAAAAATTGTCCCTAGTGTGTGTAGGATAGTGTTAATGTGCGGGGATCGCTGGGCGGCGCGGACTCGGTGGGCCGAAGGGCCTGTTTCCGCGCTGTATCTCTAAATCTAAATCTAAACAATGGAACATAACCAGGCTTGCTGTAACTTAGCTTGTGTCTACACATAGAAACATAGAAACCTAGAAAATAGGAGCAGGAGGAGGCCATTTGGCCCTTCGAGCCAGCACCGCCATTCATTGTGATCATGGCTGATCGTCCACAATCAGTAACCCGTGCCTGCCTTCTCCCCATATCCCTTGATTCCACTAGCCCCTAGAGCTCTATCTAACTCTCTCTTAAATCCATCCAGTGAATTGGCCTCCACTGCCCTCTGTGGCAGAGAATTCCACAAATTCACAACTCTCTGGGTGAAAAAGTTCCTTCTCCCCGCAGTTTTAAATGGCCTCCCCTTTATTCTAAGACGGTGGCCCCTGGTTCTGGATTCCCCCAACATTGGGTACATTTTTCCCGCATCTAGCTTGTCCAGTCCTTTTTATAATTTTATACGTTTCTATAAGATCCCCATCCATCCTTCTAAACTCCAGTGAATACAAGCCAAGCATGTGTGCAGGATTCGTAAAATTTTGCTCGTGGGGAACAGTGGCATGGCGGTAGAGTTGCTGCCTTGCAGCGCCGGAGACCCGGGTTCAATCCTGGCTAAGGGGGCTGTCTGTACCGAGTTTGTACGTCCCCCCTTGTGATCTGTGTGGGTTTTCTCCAAGAACTTTTGTTTGCTTCCACACTCCAGAGATGTACAGGTTTGTAGGTTGATTGGCTTGGTATAAATGTTTGGAAAAAAAGTGGCCCTAGCGTGGGATATTGTTAGTGTGCGGGGATCGCTGGACGATGTGGACTTGGTGAGCCCAAGGACCTGTTTCTGCACTGCATCTCTAAACTAATGTAAGCACATCGATTCTTTGTCTTCAAAATAAGTATCTTCTTTGTCTAAAAATAATTATTACTGGGGAATATCTTGCTGCTGTGGGAGTGGCTTGGTCAAAGGTTTCACAGTCCATATTATTTCCAATCTGAAGAAGGGTCTCGACCCTAAACGTCACCCATTCCTCTCTCCAGAGATACTGCCTGTCCCACTGAGTTACTCCAGCTTTTTATGTCTACCCGTTATTTCCTACCTTATCGTATCGAAGATTAAATCTAAAAAGTGATGATATCTGATTGGCATTTAATGACCCTTATATTATGTAAAGTCAGTGAAAAATGAAAAGAAATGAACTGATCTGAAAGGTTAGTTTGTCTCGTGTAAAGCCATCGAACAGAGTGTTGTTTTGCTACCTCAGAAGAACTGGAGGTGGAATGGCGTGTTTGCTTTTGTGACTAAAAGCAGTAGGTGTGGTGAATCAGGGCCAGAATCTGTGAGGTTGGAAATCTTATTTGTTGGTAAACTTCGTGACACTAAAGGGATTGGTTTAGTTTAGAGATACAGCGCGGAAACAGGCCCTTCAGCCCACCGGGTCCGCACCGACCAACGATCCCCACACACTAACACTACCCTACACCCACTAGGGACAAGTTACACGTATACCGTCAATTAATCCACAAACCTGTACGTTTTTGGAGTGTGGGAGGAAACCAAAGATCTTGGGAGAAAACCCACGCAGGTCACGGGGAGAGCGTGCAAACTCCGTACAGACAGCACCCGTAGTCGGGATCGAACCCGGGTCTCTGGCGCTGCAAGCGCTGTAAAGCAGCATCTCAATGTACCGCCCTATTAATAAATTAAAATTATTATTTATTAATATTTACTCATTCATATGAAATTAATATTAATTAATCTGATCAATTTAAAAGTAGAGAACTTGTAAAAGGAGTTTGTACGTTCTCCCCGTGACCTGCGTGGGTTTTCTCCGAGATCTTCGGTTTCCTCCCACACTCCAAAGACGTACAGGTATGTAGGTTAATTGGCTGGGTAAATGTAAAAATTGTCCCTAGTGGGTGTAGGATAGTGTTAGTGTAAGGGGATCGCTGGGCGGCACGGACTTGGTGGGCCGAAAAGGCCTGTTTCCGGCTGTATATATATGATATGATATGATATGATGATAATAATAGATATCGTGTAGGAAGCAACTGCAGATGCTGGTTTACACCGAAGATAGACACAAAGTGCTGGAGTAACTCAGCGGGACAGGCAGCATCTCTGGGGAGAAGGAATGGGTGACGTTTCGGGTCGAGACCCTTCTTCAGACTGAGAGTCAGGGGAGAGGGAGACACAGAGATATGGAAGGGTAAGGCGTGAAAACGACAGATCAAAGGGAACGATGTTCAAGGAAAATGTACAATGCATCATAGTTAGCTGAGGGAAACATAGAAACATAGAAAATAGGTGCAGGAGTAGGCCATTCGGCCCTTCGAGCCTGCACCGCCATTCAATATGATCATGGCTGATCATCCAACTCAGTATCCTGTACCTGCCTTCTCTCCATACCCCCTGATCCCTTTAGCCACAAGGGCCACATCTAACTCCCTCTTAAATATAGCCAATGAACTGGCCTCAACTACCTTCTGTGGCAGAGAATTCCACAGATTCACCACTCTCTGTGTGAAAAAAAACGTTCTCATCTCGGTCCTAAAAGACTTCCCCCTTATCCTTAAACTGTGACCCCTTGTTCTGGACTTCCCCAACATCGTTGAAACATCATGTCAACGAGGCATACGGTCAGTAAAATGGAATCAGGAGGACAGTGAAATCCGTCATAGAACTAGGATGGGGGGGGGGGGGGGGGGTGGGGGTGGGGGGAAGAAAGGCTTATGGGGTGTTGTTCGTCCAATTTGCATTGGGCCTCTCTCGGACAGTGGAGGAGGCCCAAGACAGAAAGGTGGGTGATGGGGATGGGATGGGAGGTAAAGTATTTAGCAACTGGAAGATCACGTAGGTCTGGGAGGTGTTGTGTGAAACGAAAGATAGTGTATTGGTTTATTTAGGTAAAGTCCAAGGTTTTAAAAATAATAATTTAAACCATGTCTTTTGTACTTTCCTCCTTCCAATCAACCCATACATATATGCACGCTGTTTCCTGTCGTGTAACCGGATCTTTGCAGAGTACTCATAGATAGTTTTTACATGGAACTTTTTTAGCAAAATCACTATTTTGTGCTTAGCATTTGAAGGATGTTTGTGGTTGATCTGGCAGGCATGGAATAAGTGAAAGATAATGGCGTGCAAATAGACTTTAACGTGAAATCGGTTGGATGGGCGATCTGCCCCCCATTGTCATTAGAATCACTTTTGATTCTAATAAATGTCTTGCTCTTAGTTATTGCTTTAACACCATGGAATCAGTTAATGAGTGGCTAAAAGCTGCCTGCTGTGCAGTAATAACACAGCACCTGTGTCCTTATTAATATGCTAGTACTTTAATCCCTAATAGGCTACTGCATTAATTCCTGGGGGATTATTGGTTACATGAGAGAATCCACCCTTTCTCAGATTTTCTCTTGATCCCAAACTTCGTAATGCAACAACAAGTTCTCTTATCCCTCAATTACCATCACTTGCATCACAGGTGGCACAAATATCTAATTTCTTCAGCAATAAGTTTATATTGCTGTTGCTCGTAAATGATTTGGAATTTTCCGTTTACTTGACTCCATTTACAAAGTCTATTCCTGGGAGTCAATTTGCAATGGATATTTGGTAAATTTGCCACATTCGCACAGACGGTGGTCTCGGCTGCAGAAATGGCAACTCTGAGAAAAGCTGGGTTTCCAGATCCTTCTTCAGACTGATGTCAGGGGGCGAGGCGCAGGGGAGGCGCAGAAGATTGAGCCAGGTTAAATCCTGCCTCGGAAAGGATTGCAGGTGCTGGTTTAAACCGAAGATGAACGCAAAAAGCTGGAGTAACTCAGCGGGACAGGCAGCATCTCTGGAGAAAAGGTGATGTTTCGGGTCGATTTGAGGATCGATCCTGCCATGGGCCATCTGTTTTTTGGAAGGAAAGAGTAGGAGAGGTGGCTTCCAGCATTGTTTTTATGATTTCAGGACAGACACACCTTGGGAAGTTAAGGTAAGAAAGGAACTCTGGAGAAATAAGGAGAGTACTTGCCTTCAGTAGTATGCATTGAGGTAACTTAAACATAATTTTGCAACTTTTGCATGACTTGGATTGCTGCTTGCTAGTCTTGTTTGTAAACTGCCTGAAATCATTCATGATTAATGTGTAACTTCAATGGGATTTAAATAAAATTGCAACTGCATCTTTAAGGCAGTTTATTCTTTCACAGAGCATGTTCCACTAATTCATTTGAAATTAATTATTTGTATGAATTTAAAAAAGGAGTATGCATCATGGTCCAGTAAACTAGGTCTACTATCCAATAAAATAAACCCGCCTTGTATCTCAAATGCACCTCCACATATGTTTATGTTGCTGACAGCCTTCAATGGACTCAACAACGGAGCCTCCGAGACTGAGAATTCCATGAATTTATGGTGTCTGGGGAAAGAAGTATCTCCTAATCTCAGATATAAATATCTGATCCCTAATCCTGAGATAAATGCTTCTAATTCTAAGTTAATCCTTAAAATCTTGTATATCTCAAGAAACGAATTGCAGTGTGGGGTTATTAATTTTGTCATTATCTGCTTTGTACCAAAAATATTTTTCGTCGTAGTTTTAATCAGATCCATATACTTTTTGCAATTCATTTATTAGAAAATTGCTTTGAAGCTTTTGATAATTGACTGGCTCGCCACTCGTTAAAATGTCCAATATGTTCGGAAATGGGTTGACCGCAAAAGGTGCTTCAAATTGATGCCAAAAAAAGTCTATTAATTGATACCAAATATCTTAAGATGCAACGATGGCCAATGTGTTTTAATTAATAATGTTGTAGCTTGGGGAAATGTTGGTTTGCAGACTGCAATGTCCCAAAAAGCCATGTTGCAAAGTATCAAATAGTCTGCTCTATATTTATGAACTAATATCTGCCTGGATACCAAGAGAATTTCATGCTTGGGTGAAATTGTGGGTGTTCTCAACAAGGCATGATTAGTAGGTTTGCAGATAGGGTTGCCAACTGTCCCGTATTAGCTGGGACATCACGTATTTTGGGCTAAATTGGTTTGTCCCGTATTAGGCCCGGACGCTGTAGGCCCGGGCTCTGTAGGCCCGGACACTGTAATCCCGGACTGTGTATTCCCGGACACTGTATTCCCGGGCTCTGTAATCCCGGGCTCTGTAATCCCGGAGACTGTCGGTCCGGACACTGTAGGCCCGGACACTGTAATCCCGGACTGTATCCGCATGCTTACTTTCAGTGACTGATGTACAAGTACACCCAGGTCTCGTTGCACCTCCGCTTTTCCTAATCTGACACCATTCAGAAAATAATCTGCCTTCCTGTTCTTGCCACCAAAGTGGATCACCTCACATTTATCCACATTATACTGCATCTGCCATGCAACTGCCCATTCACACAACCTGTCCAAGGCACCCTGCATCCTCATATCATCCTCCTCGCAGCTCACACTGCCACCCAGCTTTGTGTCATCCGCAAACTTGGAGATGTCACATTTGTTTCCCTCGTCTAAATCGTTAATATATATTGTATATAACTGGGGTCCCAGCACCGAGCCTTGCGGTACCCCACTAGTCACTGCCTGCCATTCAGAAAAAGACCCGTTAATTCCTACTCTTTGCTTCCTGTCTGCCAACCATTTCTCTATCCATGTCAATACCCTACCCCCAATACCATGTGCTCTCATTTTGCACACTAATCTCTTGTGTGGGACCTTGTCAAAGGCTTTTTGGAAGTCCAGATACACCACATCCACTGGCTCTCTCTTATCCATTCTACTTGTTACATCCTCAAAAAATTCCAGAAGATTAGACAAGCATGATTTCCCCTTCATAAATCCATGCTGACTTTGACCGATCCTGTCACTGCTTTCCAAATGTGCTGCTATAACATCTTTAACAATTGACTCAAGCATCTTCCCCACTACCGATGTAAGGCTAACTGGACAAAAATTCCCCGTTTTCTCTCTCCCTCCTTTCTTCAAAAGTGGAGTTATATTAGCTACCTTCCAGTCCACAGGAACTGATCCAGAGTCTATAGAACATTGGAAAGAGAATGAATGAATGAATAAGTTCATTGGCCAAGTATGTGCATATACAAGGAATGTGCCTTGGTGCTCCGCTCACAAATGACAACACAAACATACAGTTAACAATTAAGAATAAAGCATAACCACATCAAAACAATAAGGATACAACATTATGGTCTAAACATGTGGGTGGAAATAAACCAGAGCAAAAAAGAGACTACAGACTTTGGTTATTGGGTAGAACTATCACTCGTCGTAAAAAAGCTGTTTTTATGTCTGGCTGTGGCTGCTTTGACAGTCCGAAGTCGCCTTCCAGAGGGAAGTGCTTCAAAGAGTTTGTGGCCAGGGTGAGAGGGGTCAGAGATGATCTTGCCCGCTCGCTTCCTGGCCCTTGCAGTGTACAGTTCGTCAATGGGGGGAAGGTTGCAGCCAACAACCTTCTCAGCTGTGCGAACGATCCGTTGCAGCCTCCAGATGTCGTGCTTGGTGGCTGAGCCAAACCAGACCATGATGGAGAAGGTGAGGACGGACTCAATGATAGCAGTATAGAATTGGACCATCATTGCCTGTGGCAGATTGTGTTTCTTCAGTTGCCGCAGGAAGTACATCCTCTGTTGGGCCTTTTTGACTGTGGAGTCGATGGTGGCCCCCCCATTTTAGGTCCATGGAGATGATGGTTCCAAGGAACTTAAATGACTCCACAGATGTGACTGTGGTGTTGATGATGGTGAGTGGGAGAGGGGAGGGGGAGCTCTTCGAAAGTCTACAAAATATTCACAAATGCATCCACGATTTCTAGGGCCACCTCCTTTAATACTCTGGGATGCAGACCATCAGGCTCTGGAGATTTATCTGCCTTCAGTCCCAACAGTTTACTTAACTCCATTTCCTGACTAATGTGGATTCCTTTCAGTTCCTCCCTCCCACTAGATCTTTGGTCCCCTAGTATTTCCAGGAGATTGTTTGTCTTCTTTAGTGAAGGCAGAACCAAAGTACTTGTTTAACTGGTCTGCCATTTCCTTGTTTCCCATTATAAATTCACCTGTCTCTGACTGTAAGGGATTTGTCTCTACATTTGTCTCCACTAATCATTTCCTCTTCACATATCCATAGAAGCTTTGGAGTCAGTTTTTATATTCCCTACGCAAGCTTTGTTTCATGTGCTTCCCCCTCCTCTTAATTAACCCCTTTGTCCTCCTCTGTTGAATTCTAAATTTCTCCCAGTCCTCCGGATTTTGCTGCTTCCTCTGGTCAATTTATATGCCTCTTCCTTGGTTATTTATACTTTATTTATATGAGCATCCCTTGGCTGGCCACTGATGTTTGCTAGTCATTGCACTTTGATCCAAAGGACCTGTGAAGTTGCCTTCCTTCCCCAATACTCACCCAACCTGACCTTATTCCGCAAGCAATTGTGATGTGCTTGAAGTTGCACTTTGGTTTGCAATGATGGAGTTATGGATTGGTTGGTACCTGATGCTGATCAAGAATGAATCTCGGTGAGACAGCAGGTGCAACACTTTGTGGTGGAGAGAGAGGTTTTTGATTTTTTTAAACTATTTCTCATATGATCTTGTGTTAAGTGCAGTCATAATTTTTACGGTGTAGGAAGGAACTGCAGATGTGTGGGAAAAAAAACTGCAGTTGCTGGTTTAAATCGAAGGTAGACACAAAATGCTGGAGTAACTCAGCGGGTCAGGCAGCATCTCAGGAGAGAAGGACAATAGACAGTAGGTGCAGGAGGAGGCCATTCGGCCCTTCGAGCCAGCACCACCATTCAATGTGATCATGGCTGATCATTCTCAATCAGTACCCCGTTCCTGCCTTCTCCCCATACCCCCCTGACTCCGCTATCCTTAAGAGCTCTATCTAGCTCTCTCTTGAATGCATTCGGAGAATTGGCCTCCACTGCCTTCTGAGGCAGAGAATTCCAGAGAAGGAATGTGTGACGTTTCGGGTCGAGACCCTTCTTCGGACTGAAGGAACTGCAGATCCTGGTTTGCACCGAAGATAGAATGCTGGAGTAACAGACAGCATCTCTGGAGAGAAGGAATTGGTGACGTTTCAGGTCAAGACCCATCTTCAGATTAAAAGTACCATTAGCAAATTTGCAGATGATACAAAGCTGGGTGGTAGTGTGAACTGTGAGGAAGATGCTATGAGGTTGCAGGGTGACTTGGACAGGTTGTGTGAGTGGGCGGATGCATGGCAGATGCAGTTTAATGTGGATAAATGTGAGGTTATCCACTTTGGTGGTAAGAAGGCAGAGTATTATCTGAATGGTGTCAAGTTAGGAAAGGGGACATACAACGAGATCTGGGTGTCCTAGTGCATCAGTCACTGAAAGGAAGCATGCAGGTACAGCAGGCAGTGAAGAAAGCCAATGGAATGTTGGCCTTCATAACAAGAGGAGTTGAGTATAGGAGCAAAGAGGTCCTTCTGCATTTGTACAGGGCCCTAGTGAGACCGCATCTGGAGTACTGTGTGCAGTTTTGGTCTCCAAATTTGAGGAAGGATATTCTTGCTATTGAGGGCGTGCAGCGTAGGTTTACTAGGTTAATTCCCGGAATGGCAGGACTGTCATATGTTGAAAGACTGGAGCGACTAGGCTTATATACACTGGAATTTAGAAGGATGAGAGGGGATCTTATCGAAACATATAAGATTATTAAGGGGTTGGACACGTTAGAGGCAGGAAACATGTTCCCAATGTTGGGGGAGTCCAGAACAAGGGGCCACAGTTGAAGAATAAGGGGTAGGCCATTTAGAACTGAGATGAGGAAAAACGTTTTCAGTCAGAGAGTTGTGAATGTGTGGAATTCTCTGCCTCAGAAGGCAGTGGAGGCCAATTCTCTGAATGCATTCAAGAGAGAGCTGGATAGAGCTCTTAAGGATAGGGGGTATGGGGAGAAGGCAGGAACGGGGTACTGATTGAGAATGACCAGCCATGATCACATTGAATGGCAGTGCTGGCTCGAAGGGCTGAATGGCCTCCTCCTGCACTGATTGTCTATTGAGTTCAGGGAGATGGAGTCTAGAGATATGGAAGGGTAAGGTGTGAATGCAACAGATCAAAGCAGACATGACCAATGAAATGTAAAATGGTTCACTGTTAGCTGAGGGGAAGGTGATTAGGAGGCATGCAATCAGTAAAGTAAATCTGAAGGACAGTGTGAAACTGGTCAGTGAACTAGGTTGGGGGAGGGACAGAGAGAGAGGGGATGCAGGGGTTACTTGAAGTTGGAGAAATCAAAATTCATACAGCTGGGTTGTAAGCTGCTCAAGTGAATGTTTATGGTGGCTAGTTATAACAGTGCACCCTCTGCTGGTACACCTTTGTATGAGTGTGGTGAAGTTTTAGAGACGAGCTGCAAATTCTGAATATTATAGACAATAGGCCATAGGTGCAGGAGGAGGCCATTCGGCCCTTCGAGCCAGCACCACCATTCAATGCGATCATGGCTAATCATTCTCAATCAGTACCCCGTTCCAGCCTTCTCCCCATACCCCCTGACTCCGCTATCCTTAAGAGCTCTATCTAGCTCTCTCTTGAATGCATTCAGAGAATTGGCCTCCACTGCCCTCTGAGGCAGAGAATTCCACAGATTCAGAACTCTCTGACTGAAAAAGGTTTTCCTCATCTCAGTTCTAAATGGCCTGACCCTTATTCTTAAACTGTGGCCCCTTGTTCTGGACTCCCCCAATATCGGGAACATGTTTCCTGCCTCTAACGTGTCCAACCCCTTAATAATCTTATACGTTTCGAAAAGATCTCCTCTCATCCTTCTAAATTCCAGTGTATACAAGCCTAGTCGCTCCAGTCTTTCAACATATGACAGTCCCGCCATTCCGGGAATTAACCTAGTGAACCTACGCTGCACGCCCTCAATAGCAAGAATATCCTTCCTCAAATTTGGAAACCAAAACTGCACACAGTACTCCAGGTGCGGTCTCACTAGGGCCCTGTACAACTGCAGAAGGACCTCTTTGCACAATTCATTGCAGGAATTGTGTGGAAAAAGCATGAGTTATCATGGAGTGTCATGGAGTGAAAGAGTTGCCAGTGATGTGGCTGGGAAAAGTGCACTGCACTAAATCAACATAACTTGATTACTCATTTGTTAAAGCACTTATGAGTCATTATGATTGTAACAGCTCAGAACTATTATAGGTAGTATAATAGGTAGAAGGGTCTCGCGCAGCGGTAGAGTTGCTGCCTTACAGCGAATGCAGCGCCGGAGACCCGGGTTCCATCCCGACTACGGGCGCCATCTGTACGGAGTTTGTATGCTCCTGCGTGTTCATAAGTAATAGGAGCAGAATTAGGCCATTCGGCCCATCACTTCTACTCTGCCATACAATCGTGGCTGACCTATCTCCTAACCCCATTCTCGCCATAACACCTGTCACCCGCACTAATCAATAATCTTTCTATCTCTGCCTTAACAATATCCATTGGTGCCCACCCTAATTCCCCATTTGTGGGTGCCCCACCCTAATTCCCCATTTGTGGGTGGCCCACCCTAATTCCCCATTTGTGGGTGCCCTACCCTAATTCCTCATTTGCGGGTGCCCTACCCTAATTCCCCATTTAGGGGTGCCCTACCCTAATTCACCAGGTTGTATCTCTACAAGACACACAAGATGCTGGAACCTTGACTAAAACTCAGGCTTGTATACACTGGAATTTAGAAGGATGAGAGGAGATCTTATCGAAACGTATAAGATTATTAAGGAGTTAGACACGTTAGAGGCAGGAAACATGTTCCCAATTTTGGGGGAGTCCAGAACAAGGGGCCACAGTTTAAGAATAAGGGGTAGGCCATTTAGAACGGAGATGAGGAAAAACTTTTTCACTCAGAGAGTTGTGAATCTGTGGAATTCTCTGCCTCAGAAGGCAGTGGAGGGCCACTCTCTGGATGCATTCAAGAGAGAGCTAGATAGTGCTCGTAAGGATAGCGGAGTCAGGGGGTATGGGGAGAAGGCAGGAACGGGGTACTGATTGAGAATGATCAGCCATGATCACATTGAATGGCGGTGCTGGCTCGAAGGGCCGAATGGCCTCTTCCTGCACCTATTGTCTATTGTTTATTGACCCGAAACGTCGCCCATTCCTTCTCTCCTGAGATGCTGCCTGACCTGCTGAGTTACTCCAGCATTTTGTGAATAAATACCTTCGATTTGTACCAGCATCTGCAGTTATTTTCTTATACTCCAGCATTATGTGAATAAAGAACTATTATAGGAGCAGTTTTCAAAAAGAATAGTTTTCAAATGGTGGCAGGATGGTGCAGCGTTAGAGCTACTGCCTTACATCGCCAGAGACCCGGGTTCCATCCTGACTACGGGTGCTGTCTGTACGGAGTTTGTACTTTCTTTGTGGGTTTTCTCCGAGATCTTCGGTTTCCTCCCACGCTCCAAAAACGTACAGGTTTGTAGGTTAATTGGCTTGTTATAAATGTTAAAGAAAATTGTCCCTAGTGTGTGCAGAGTAGTTCGGGGGGGGGGTGTGGTGTTCGCTGGTAGGTGTGGACTCAGTGGGCCGAAAGGCTTGGTTTTGCACTGTACCTCTAAACTAAACTAACCAAAAATCAGTCAACACAAAAAAAAAGAACGCAAATTTTTAGCACGGCCTCTTTTGGTTTTGATAAATGTTTCTTTTGAAGATTTTTTTGGCAATTTTTTTAACCTGCAAGTTGTAATCACATCACTACAGCAAATGTTTCTTGGTGCTATTTGTGCGTTTTTAATCAATGATTTTTTTAAATACCCTGGAGCCCAGTATTTTTTTTTTTTTGGAGAAGTTATTCTGCTAATTACAGTCTGCACTTGTACAAAGGGTGCACTTTATTAATTGTCGAGGCTGGTCTGCCTTTATTCTCTGCAATGTGCACAACAATTCAACCATTGATGCGAACACTAAAGAATAATCCTTACCATCTGCTTCTGTAGTTTCACGGATCTCGGAGTATAGTTGCAGAAGTGAAGTATGTGGAGCACAAAGATGTGTTTGGGTGTGACAGCGATTGTTTGGATCACCACTGATTGTTTGGAATGGAAAAGGTCCAAAATCTGGAGGAAAGAAAAAAACTGTAGATGCTGGTTAAAATCGAAGGTAGACACAAAATGCTGGAGTAACTCAGCGGGACAGGCAGCATCTCTGGAGAGAAGGAACAAGTGACGTTTCGGCTCGAGACCCTTCCTCAGACTGATCTTCAAAGACGTGGACATCAGCCTCAGCACTTGGGAGTCTCGTGCTCTGGACCGTCCAACCTGGCGTAGCAAGCTCACCACAGGAGCCCGTGCAGCAGAGAACAGACGCACTGCAAAGGCCCAGAGGAAACGCACCGCGCGCAAGGCCCGGGCAACCTCCACTCCCACTGCAGCACCCATCCACTTGTGTCCTACGTGTGGGCGTGCCTTCCGGGCCCGGATTGGCCTCAACAGTCACTCCCGGACCCACAGTCACCAATCCTCCAACTGAAAGTGAAGTCATGGTCATCTTCAAACCCGAAAGACCAACAACAACATTTCTGCCATAAGTATATATTTTTTTGGGTAAGATGATCATAAGGTCAAAAGTGATAGGAGCAGAATTAGGCCATTCGGCCCATCAAGTCTACTTTGCCATTCAATCATGGCTGATCTCTCCCTCCTAACCCCATTCTCCAACCTTCTCCCCATCACCCTTGACACCCGTACTAATCAAGAATCTATCTATCTCTGCCTTAAAAATATCCATTGATCAATACTGTACATAATGCTTAAAGTACATCTCATCAAGACCCTACATAATGTATCAAAGATCTGCTCCAAGCTTGCATGGACAGGCTAGATGCAGGAAGATTGTTCCCGATGTTGCGGAAGTCCAGAACAAGGGGTCACACTTTAAGGATAAGGGGGAAGTCTTTTAGGACCGAGATGAGAAAGTTTTTTTTCACACAGAGTGGTGAATCTGTGGAATTCTCTGCCACAGAGGGTAGTTGAGGCCAGTTAATTGGCTATATTTAAGAGGGAGTTAGATGTGGCCCTTGTGGCTAAAGGGATCAGGGGGTATGGAGAGAAGGCAGGTACGGGATACTGAGTTGGATGATCAGCCATGATCATATTGAATGGCGGTGCAGGCTCGAAGGGTCGAATGGCCTACTCCTGCACCTATTTTCTATGTTTCTATGAAAGTTTTGATGTCTACAGTGACTAATGGGATTATTGGCCCATGATTGTGTAAAGTGGAAAGGGAGCATACCGATGGAGTTGACAACGTGGTGCCCATGCATTAGGGGTGCAGAAAAGCTCAACATAAATGGCGGACAGAGTGCACCAACGCACAATACTCCCACCCACCTCTCCCATCTTTGAAAGTATCTACTGGCCCTGCATTGGCCTCATCAGGCAACTCAGAACCAACAACGTTGCAGTAGAAAGAAGTCATCCTCCATCCCAAGGGTTGAGGTCGTACGGTCATAAGTGATAGCAGCAGAATTAGGCCATTCAGCCCATCACTAACACTATCCTACACACGAGGGACAATGTTTATATTAATACCAAGCCAATTAACCTACAAAGCTATATGTCTTTGGAGTGTGGGAGAAAACCAAAGTTCTTGGAGAACACCCATCAGGTCATAAGTAATAGGCGCAGAATCAGGCCATTTGGCCGATCGTCTACTCCGCCATTCCATCATGGCTGGTCTATCTCTCCCTCCTAACCCCATTCTCCTGCCTTCTCCCCATAATGCCTGACACCGTACTAATGAAGAATCTATCTATCTCTGGTTTAAAAATACCCATTGACTTGGCCTCCACAGCCTTCTGTGGCAATGAATCCCACAGATTCACCACCCTCTGTTTAAAGAAATTCCTCCTCATCTCCTTCCTAAAGGAGCATCCTTTAATTCTGAGGCTAACACCTCTAGTCTCAGAGGCAACAAGGAGAAACTGACTTAAAGGGCTTGTTTTTAATTTTGTGAAGGGTATAAAGTGAGGAATGGAGGTGGCATTTAGGAGGGGAAATTCCAGTGTTTGAAGCCATGGTAATGAAAGCGTTGTGCAGGAGGGAATTGCAGGTGCAGGTCTAACGTAAAGTCTGAAGAAGGGTCTCGACCCGAAACGTCACCCATTCCCTCTCTCCCAGATGCTGCCTGACCTGCTGAGTAACTCCAGCATTTTCTGATACCTGGTCTAAAGCAAATATAGATACAAAATGTTGGAGTGACTCAGTGGGACAGGCAGCATCTCTGGAGAGAAGGGACGGGTGATGTTTCAAGGCTCGACCCTTCTCTCCAGAGATGCTGCCTGTCCCGCTGAGTTACTCCGGCATTTTGAAATGGAATGTCTGTTGGAGTGACTGAAATCTGTGGTGTAAAATCGGTCAGAAATGGTGGAGGGGGGGGGGCACTCATCTTGGAGGGTTGTAGGACTGGAGAAGATCAGAGAGGAAAGATCGTGTGTTTTTAGGAGGAAAGGGGGGGATCTGAAAGCAAGGAGGAAATTAAATAAAATGGGGCAATGGATTATTTTGACGAATGAACAGTGCTTTGTGATATCACGGTGGCGCAGCGGTAGAGTTGCTGCCTTACAGCGAATGCAGCGCCGGAGACTCGGGTTCGATCCTGACTACGGGCGCTGCCTGTACGGAGTTTGTACGTTCTCCCCGTGACCTGCGTGGCTTTTCTCCGAGATCTTCGGTTTCCTCCCACACTCCAAAGACGTACAGGTTTGTCGGTTAATGGGCTTGGTGCAAATGTAAATTGTCCCTGGCGTGTGTAGGATAGAGTTCATGTGCGGGGATCGCTGGTCTGGGAGGACTTGGTGGGACGAAGGGCCTGTTTCTGCGCTGTAATCTCTAAACTAACAAAAACTTTCAATTCAATTTTGTTGGAAAAACTACACTGCTCGAAATTATATGTTGGTGACACCACAGCTTTATTACAACTTTAAAATTCTGTAAACAGACACAAAAAGCTGGAGTAACTCAACGGGCCGGACAGCATCTCTAGAGAGAAGGAATAGGTGACGTTTCGGGTCGAGACCCTTCTTCAGACTGAGAGTCGGGGGAAGGGGAAACAAGAAATACAGACGATGACACAGAGATATAGAACAAATGAATCAACAATATGCAAAAATGTGACGATGATAAAGGAAACAGGCCATAGCTGGCTGTGGGCTGGGTGAGAACGAGTGACAGACAATGAGACTCAACATGACGACTTTGTAGCTGGTACGACTTGGGTGGGGGAGGGACGGAGAGAGAGAGAGGTGATGCAAGGGTTACTTGAAAGAGAAATCAATATTCATACCTTTGGTTTCCTCCCACACTCCAAAGACGCACAGGTGTGTAGGTTAATTGCCTCGGTAAATTAAAAAAAGTGTCCCTAGTGGGTGTGGGATAGTGTTAGTGTGCGGGGATCGCTGGTCGGTGCGGACCCGGTGGGTCGAAAGGGCCTGTTTCCGCGCTGTGTCTCTAAACTAAACTAATTAAAATCCTGGAAATAAATTTGGATGGTCTCCAAGAAAGAATACATTAGAATAGAGATAATAGATTATTGATAATCACACATATATTCATGGTTTATTAATGCAGGCTTGGCATTGGCTTGGAAGATGAATGATGGCACTGTTATGGTTCTTCTGCAGCAACCGACAGTGCCATCATTCTTGAACTATCATCATATATCATATCATATATATACAGCCGGAAACAGGCCTTTTCGGCCCTCCAAGTCCGTGCCGCCCAGCGATCCCCGTACATTAACACTATCCTACACCCACTAGGGACAATTTTTACATTTACCCAGCCAATTAACCTACATACCTGTACGTCTTTGGAGACGTACAGGTATGTTAGCAAACTGTTAGCAAACTGTTTGGGGCGGCACGGTGGCGCAGCGGTAGAGTTGCTGCCTTACAGCGCCAGAGACCCGCGTTCGATCCTGATTACGGGTGCTGTCTGCAAAGAGTTTGTACGTTCTCCCCGTGACCTGCGTGGTGTTTTCTCCGAGATCTCCGGTTTCCTCCCACACTCAGGACATACAGGATTGTCGGATAATTGGCTTGGTATAAACGCACGTTATCCCTATTGTGCAGGATAGTGTTAAATGTGCAGGATCGCTGGTCGGCGCGGACTCGGTGGGCTGAGGGGCCTGTTTCCGCGCTGTATCTCTAAACTAAACTAAACTAAAACCATGGGAATATTTGGCCAAACAAAGCTGTCTGGTTTCTGACCGTACTATTCAAGTTTGGGACCCACACTCCATACAGGGATACCTTCATTTATCGGTCTGAAGAAACGTCTCGACCCGAAACGTCACCCATTTCTTCTCTTCCGAGATGCTGCCTGACCCGCTGAGTTACCACAGCATTTTGTGTCTCCCCATCTTCATTTAAAGTTCTCCCTTCATACCCCTCAATTTCAACTGACTTTCAGGTGCACAATGATGAATTGCACACGATAAAATTATCTTTGATGTACACCCCAGCATGTATGAATATTGATTTCTCTAACTTCACATAACCCTTGCATCCCCTCTCTCTCCATCCCTCCCCCATCCCAAGTCCTACCGGCTTCAAACTCGACTTGCTAAGAGGTCTTATTGTCTGTAACTCATTTACACCTAACTCAGACCTAACAATGGCCGTTTCCTTTATCAGCGGCACTTTTTTGTTTTGCACATCTTTCATTCGTTTCTTCTGTGTCTCTCTCTCTCTATATCACCATCTATATCTCTCGTTTCCCTTCTCAGTCTGAAGAGGGGTCTCGACCCGAAACGTCACCTGTTCCCTTTCTCCAGAGGCGCTGCCTGACCCGCTGAGCCACTCCAGCTTTTTGCGACTGTCGTCTGTGTAAACCAGCGTCTGTAGTTCTTTGCTACGTGGAATAACTCAGCACAGGAAGAGGCCCCTTGGCTGACAATATCCATGCTGAATATGACGTCGAATTTAACTAAGTCTCTTCTGCCTGCATGTGCTCCTGATCTCTCCATTTCCTGCAGCTCTAAATGCCATACCCGTTGTCACCATCACCCCTGGCAGCACTATCCAGACACTCAGCCCTCGACCATGTAAAAAGAACATGCCCTGCACATCTTAAAGCTACACCATCTTGTCCTTGCCATTTCAATACTGGGAGAAAGGTTCTGACCGTCTACCCCTATCTATGCCTCTCTGAGTTTTGTATGCTTCTGTCAGTTCTCCTCTCAACCTACAACTTCCAGAGAAAACAATCATAGAAACGTACAAAATAGGTGCAGGAGGAGGCCATTCGGGCCCTTCGAGCCAGCTCACCAGGGCCCTATACAACTGCAGAAGAACCTCTTTACTCCTCTACTCAAATCCTCTTGTTATGAAGGCCAACATGCCATTAGCTTTCTTCACTGCCTGCTGTACCTGCACGCCAATTTTCAGTGACTGGTGTACAAGGACACCCAGGTCTCGCTGCACTTCCCCCTTACCTAAGCTGACACCATTGATGATTCACTGTGATCATGGCTGATCATCCACAATCAGTAACCCGTGCCTGCCTTCTCCCCATATTCCTTGATTCCACCAGCCCCCAGAGCTCTATCCAGCTCTCTCTTAAATCCATCCAGTGATTTGGCCTCCACTGCCCTCTGTGGCAGAGAATTCCACAAATTCACAACTCTCTGGGTGAAAAAGTTCCTTCTCACCTCAGTTGTAAATGGCCTCCCCTTTATTCTAAGACTGTGGCCCCTGGTTCTGGACTCGCCCAACATTGGGAACATTTTTCCTGCATCTAGCTTGTCCAGCCCTTTTATAATTTTATATGTCTCTATAAGATCCCCTCTCATCCTTCTAAACTCCAGTGAATACAGCCTAGTCTTTTCAATCTTTCTTCATATGACAGTCGCACCAATCCAGGGATCAATCTCGTGAACCTACCTGCACTGCCTCAATTACAAGGATGTCCTTCCTCAAATTAGGAGACCAAAACTGTACACAACACTCCAGATGTGGTCTCACCAGGGCCCTATACAACTGCAGAAGAACCTCTTTACTCCTATACTGAAATCCTCTCGTTATGAAGGCTAACATGCCATTAGCTTTCTTCACTGCCTGCTGTACCTGCTCGCCAACTTTCAGTGACTGGTGTACAAGGACACCCAGGTCTCGCTGCACTTGCCCCTTACCTAACCTGACACCATTGAGATAATAATCTGCCTCCTTGTTTTTGCCGCCAATGTGGATAACCTCACATTTATCTACATTATACTGCATCTGCCACGCATCTGCCCACTCACTCAACCTGTCCAGGTCACCCAGCAACCTCCTAACATCCTCTTCGCAGTTCACACTGCCACCCAGCTTTGTGTCATCAATCCAAGTGCAACTCGTACTTGCTTGCATTAAACTCCATCTACCATTTCTCTGCCCATTTTGTTGCTGATCTACATGCCACTGCATTCTTTGACAGGACTTCTTACTGTCTGCAATTCCACCAGTTTAGGTGTGATTGAAAATTTAATAACCAACCCATCTACGTTTATGTCTAAAAATTCCACCAGGTGGCGCCGTCAGTTGTTTTATGTGGGGGGTGGGGAGGTGGTCGGGGGAAACTTTTTTCAATCTCTTACCTTGCCGGAGATGCGATTGTTTTCCGGATCGTATCTCCGGTCGCTCTGCGGCCTAACATCATGGAGCTGGCGGCCTTGCTCGGGACTGACTTTGAGCCCCACCGCGGGGCGTGGACTTACCATCGGAGCCTGCGATCCCTTACCTGGAATCGATGCTCCAACCGCGGCCTGCGGATTTCAACATCGAGGAGCTCACCGTCTCGGGTAGAGACCGATGTCGGGAAGCTCCAAAGTCGCAAGAGGTTTGATCAGCCCCGACTTGGAGTCAGATCGCCCGGCGCGGGGAAGCTGAGATTCCCCCCGGTGCAGGAGCTTGATCGCCCCGACGCGGAGGATCCGACTGCCGGCTACGGGAGCCAAGATCGTCCCGTCAACGGAAGGCTCGAGGCCCCCGACCGCGGGAGGACAAAGAAAGGAAGAGATTGAACTTGTTTTCGCCTTCCATCACAGTGAGGAATGTGGAGGAGTCACTGTGGTGGATGTTCATGGTAAAATGTATTTTGTGTGTTCTGTTGCTTTTTATTGGTGTGACTGTACGGCAAATCAAATTCCTGGTGTGTTGCAAAACATACTTGGCTAATAAAGTATGATAATGATTATGAACTAACTGGATTAACTCAGTGGGTCAGACACTGGGAGAACATGGATAGGCAACGTTTCGGATGGGGACCAGCTCTCTGGGGTTTTTGTTGTTTTTTTGTAAACCAGCATCTGCAGTTCCTTGTGTCTACATTCATGCCCAAGTCACATAAATAGATAGAAAATGGAAACAGTCCAATGAGTCATATGAGACTCATTGCTGAATTTTCTTAGTCTTCTGAAAAACAGGACGTGAACTAGAATCGCAGAATCTTAGAATGGCTGCTGCACAGAAGGAGGCCATTCAGCCAGTTGGCTTCATGTCAGCTCTCCGCCAGAGCAGTTCACTAGTCAAACCCCGGACTAGAAATGTACAGCGTAGAAACATAAATGGCGACTAATGGTCAGTGTGGCCCATTGAGTCTATACTATATACTTAAACTCTCATTTGTTATCTTGTTTGTGGCCCACCTTACTCACCGTTGTCACTTTAGTGATAATGCAAGTAGTTTTATTGAAATCGGTGTTATATTTTTAGTTATTCACATTTTAAAGTTTAAAAGGAGGGGAGGGGGAGGGGAGGAGGGAGGGAGGGAGGAAGGGGGGAGTGGGGGATAAGGGAGAGGGGAAGGGGGGGTTGAGGAGAGAGGGGAGTGGGGGAGGAGAGGGTGCTGCACCAATGCAGGAGAGGTTTGGGCCCAACGGGTCCACTTGGTCTAGTTTATACTAATCTTACATTGTCCTTCTTATCGCTCCACTTTCCCATCATCTCCAACCCATATTCTATCATTCCATGACACATGTGGGGCAACTTACAGTGGCCAATTAACCTACTACTATGCAGCATGTATTTGGGATTTGGCCAGGAACTACACTACTTGCAAGAGACTCCCACAGTCACAAGGAGAGCATTCAAATTCCACAAGGTCACGATTGACCCAAGACTCTGGTGATGTGAGACAACGGAACTCCCAGCTCTGTCACTGTTTCGTCTTCCAGGTTGTGAGCAACCTCGGTGGACTATTTTGAAGGCCAAGCTTTGTATTATGCTGAAGGCAGACACAAAATGCTGGAGTAACTCAGCAGGACAGGCAGCATCTCTGGAGAGAAGGAATGGGTGACATTTCGGTGTTTAGTTTAGTTTGGAGATACAGCGCAGAAACAGGCCCTTTGTCCCACCGCGCTGACCTGTGACCCCCGCACATTAACACTACCCTACGCACACAATAGACAATAGGTGCAGGAGGAGGCCAGTCGGCCCTTCGAGCCAGCACCACCATTCAATGTGATTATGGCTGATCATTCTCAATCAGTACCCCGTTCCTGCCTTCTCCCCATACCCCCTGACTCCGCTATCCTTAAGAGCTCTATCTAGCTCTCTCTTGAATGCATTCAGAGAATTGGCCTCCACTGCCCTCTGAGGCAGAGAATTCCACAGATTTATAACTCTCTGACTGAAAACGTTTTTCCTCATCTCCATTCTAAATGGCCTACCCCTTATTCTTAAACTGTGGCCCCTGGTTCTGGACTCCGCCAACATTGGGAACATGTTTCCTGCCTCTAACGTGTCCAATCCCTTAATAATCTTATATGTTTCGATAAGATCCCCTCTCATCCTTCTAAATTCCAGTGTATACAAGCCTAGTCGCTCCAGTCTTTCAACATATGACAGTCCCGCCATTCCAGGAATTAACCTAGTAAACCTACGCTGCATGCCCTCAATAGCAAGAATATCCTTCCTCAAATTTGGAGACCAAAACTGCACACAGTACTCCAGGTGCGGTCTCACTAGGGCCCTGTACAACTGCAGAAGGACCTCTTTGCTCCTATACTCAACTCCTCTTGTTATGAAGGCCAACATTCCATTGGCTTTCTTCACTGCCTGCTGTACCTGCATGCTTCCTTTCAGTGACTGATGCACTAGGACACCCAGACCTCGTTGTACGTCCCCTTTTCCTAACTTGACACCATTCAGATAATAATCTGCCTTCCTATTCTTACCACCAAAGTGGATAACCTCACACTTATCCACATTAAACTGCATCTGCCATGCATCCGCCCACTCACACAACCTGTCCAAGTCACCCTAGGGAACATTTTTTACATTTACCAAGCCAATTTATCTACATGCCTGTATGTCCTTGGAGTGTGGGAGGAAACTGAAGATCTCAGAAAAAAACCCACACAGGTCACGGGGAGAACGTACAAACTCCGTACAGACGGCGCCCGTAGTCAGGATCGAACCTGAGTCTCCGGCGCTGCATTCGCTGTAAGGCAGCAACTCTACCGCTGCTCCACCGTGACCGCCCCACTGCTACCCACAGTACTCTGCTACCAGAAGTAAAATGAATGTCCTTATTTCTAAAATTGGACTAATTATGCTTTCTAAATTAATCTCTCAGAGTCTTAAAATACTTACTGGGAAAACGCCATAAAATAAAAAGCTGTCAGTGTAGAAAATAGACACAGAGATGGATTATCCAGCTTATTTAATACCTAATTGAGGTTGCAATTCCATACATAAATGAACAAACTCTCTTAGCCAAGAACCACACCTTTGTTTGTGATTGAGGCTGCAATTTTTGCGTCTATTTTTAAAAGCCTGTCTGCTTAGCCTCGGTGTGTGTGTGGAAATAAGTTCGACCTACAGGGATACAAATTACCTTTTGAACTTAAAAGCAGAGTTCTAAGTTCGGCTAGGACTCTGAAAGCTTTCTGAGTTGAGCTTGCGGTAATTTTGGAATGCAGGGTCATACAACAGCCTAGTCATAGGAGTGTTCCCTGAGGACTGAGAGACATTATAGCAAGCTGTCTGGGGGAATCATTTGAAGCCAATGGTGGAAAACCACTTTGGTTGGCCTGCATTTTGTTCCTCTCTCTCTCCCTCTCTCTCTTTCTCCTCCAATGGAAAAAGTTGAACACGTTGGGGTGTAACTAATGAAAATACATTCAGTGTAGAAAGTATTTCCAGCTTGTAACAGTTGAACTGTGTGCAATATATTACTCACCAGTTCAACAGCAAAGCACTTCACATCACTTCTTTCAGAACTTGGGAGTTGAATCTCAGCTTTTGGAAAAGCAAGGATTTAAATTTGGGGTAAGAACTAATATCCGAATATATCGCTGAAAGATTATTTTGTTCTTTGTTCAGATGTGTTATGGAGCGAACTTTAAAAATAGTCAGTTATGTAGAGTGTTTTTTTAAAGTAGTTTTTCTTGTCTATTATTTTTTTAATTCTACGTGAGAGACTTTGGAGTATGTACCTGGTAATGGACACTTTTCACGCATTTATATCTCCTTATGTTTGAAAGTATAATTCAGCTTGACAGTTCCTGAGGAACCTTGTGTAGAGAATGCCTGAAGAACTGAGATTTCTGCCCTAAGAACTATTCCAACGTGAATTCCACCTTAAATGTAGTTGAAATTGAAACTAAATGGGTCTGGCCATTGTCATTTTGCAATTGCTCTCACGTGAAGGCAGTTAGAAACATAGAAAATAGGTGCAGGAGGAGGCCATTTGGCCCTTCGAGCCAGCACCGCCATTCATTGTGATCAGGGCTGATCATCCATAATCAATAACCCGTGCCTGCCTTCTCCCCATATCCCTTGATTCCGCTAGCCCCTAGAACTCTATCGATCTCTCTTTTAAATTCATCCAGTGAATTGGCCTCCACTGCCCTCTGTGGCAGAGAATTCCACAAATTCACAACTCTGGGTGAAAAAGGTTTTTTCTCCCCTCAGTTTTAAATGGCCTCCCCTTTATTCTTAGACTGTGGCCCCTGGTTCTGGACTCCCCCAACATTGGGAACATTTTTCCTGCATCTAGCTTGTCCAGTCCTTTTATAATGTTATACGTTGCCTAGCTTTATTCCGCCATTACTGGTCTCTTCTAGTTCACAAGTATGTAAGATAGTGGGTGTAGGATAGTGTTAATGTACGGGGATCACTGGGCGGCACGGACTTGGTGGGCCGAAAAGGCCTGTTTCCGGCTGTATATATATGATGATATGATAGTGGTGAGTGAATCTCCTCTCTTTCTGAGGCATATAAACAATTCTTAAAATGGGAACATTTCAACGAGGTAACACTTCCATCCAATAATCAGGCGGTTATAACAGGTGACCTAATGTGGGAGTAAACGTTTCCACTAGTGGGAAAGTCTAGGGCTAGTAGTCACATCTTCAGAATTGAAGGACGTTCTTTTAGGAAGGAGATGAGGAGGAATTTCTTTAGTCAGAGGGCAGTGAATCTGTGGAATTCTTTGCCACAGAAGGCTGTGGGGGCCAAGTCAGTGGATATTTTTAAGGCAGAGATCGGTAGATTCTTGATTAGTACGGGTGTCAGGGGTTATGGGGAGAAGGCAGGAGAATGGGGTTAGGAGGGAGAGATAGATCAGCCATGATTGAATGGCGGAGTACACTTGATGGGCCGAATGGCCTAATTCTGTTCCGATAGCTTATGATCTAAATCTCTGTACTGTCGCACAACAATACCACTGAAGGCTTCTTAAATTCATTATCACGGTACAGACTTTAGTTTGCTTTCGTAGCTCACTTTTTCCCCCCAGAGTACTTGTTAGACTCTGCTTATCCCAGGCTGCAGATTTCCTTAGATCTTGTCATAGAGTCATAGAGTAGTGATACAGTGTGGAAACAGGCCCTTCGGCCCAACTTGCCCACACCGGCCAACAATGTCCCAGCTACCCTAGTCCCACTTGCCTGCACTTGGTCCATAACCCTCCAAACTTGTCCTATCCATGTACCAGTCCAACTGTTTCTTAAACACTGGGATAGTCCCAGCCTCAACTACCTCCTCTGGCAGCTCGTTCCATACACCCACCACCCTCTGTGTGGAAAAAGTTACCCTTCGGATTCCTATTAAATCTTTTCCCCTTCACCTTGAACCTATGTCCTCTGGTCCTGGATTCCCCTACTCTGGGTAAAAGACTCTGTGCATCTACCCGATCTATTCCTCTCATGATTTTGTACACCTCTATAAGATCTCCCCTCATCCTCCTGTGCTCCATGGAATAGAGACCCAGCCTACTCAACCTCTCCCTGCAGCTCACACCCTCTAGTCCTGGCAACATCTTCGTAAAACATTGTCTCTTCCGTTTATCGGGAATCAATAAAGAATTGACTCTCTGAACAACCCGAGTGGGGATGTACTGTCAGGGGCATTAGTCAGAAGCACAGTCGAAGCCTTTCCCATTAACCTCCTGCATGGCTATCCGTACTCAACCAGAACGAACGGTTTTAGATTCTGGCCTTGCGTTGTATTTGCAGGACAATGATGAATTGCAGCTGCATACAGTTTGAAGCTGGTAGCAGATGTGTCCCTGGCAGAAAGGGTCACCCCCACCTTCGAAGGTACAAGGTAAGTGAATGATCATCCGGGTCACCTGAAGCAGTACTCGGTGACGAAGGATCGCCTGGCTGGCTCTGGGAACGTTGAATCGACAGTCCAGCAATCGCTGGGGCATGTGACACTGGAAAGTATTCTGCCATTTTCTTATCTGTAGGAAAATAACTGCAGATGCTTGTTCGAATCGAAGGGTTACTCCACAAAAAGCCGGAGTAACTCAGCGTGTCGGGCAGCATCTCAGGAGAGAAGGAATGGGCGACGTTTCGGGTCGAGGCCCTTCCTCAGACTGATGTCAGGGGGAGGGGGCGGGACAAAGAAAGGATGTAGTTGGACACAGGAAGACTAGTGGGAGAACTTGGAAGGGTGAGGGGATAGAGAGGGACAGAGGAGCTATCTGAAGTTGGAGAAGTCAATGTTCATACCGCTGGGGTGTAAACTGCCCAAGCAAAATATGAGGTGCTGTTCCTCCATTTTGCGCTGGGCCTCACTCTGACAATGGAGGAGGCCCAGGACAGAAAGGTCAGATTGGGAGTGGGAGGGGGAGTTGAAGTGCTCAGCCACTGGGAGATCAGGTTGGTTAAGGCAGACTGAGCAAAGGTGTTGAGCAAAACGATCGCCGAGCCTGCGTTTGGTCTCGCCGCCATAGAGAAGTTGACATCTGGAGCAGAGGATACAATAGATGAGGTTGGAGGAGGTGCAGATGAACCTTATGATACGTTACAGAGAGTATCTTTTCGCTGAACACCTCCGCTCAGTCCGTCTTAACCTACCTGATCTCCCGGTGGCTCAGCATTTCAACTCCCCCTCCCATTCCCAATCTGACCTTTCTGTCCTGGGCCTCCTCCATTGTCAGAGTGAGGCCCAGCGCAAATTGGAGGAACAGCATCTCACATTTCGCTTGGGTAGTTTACACCCCAGCGGTATGAACATTGACTTCTCTAACTTCAGATCGTCCCTGCTTTCCCTCTCTATCCCCTCCCCTTTCCCAGTTCTCCCACTGGTCTTCCTGTCTCCGACTACATCCTATCTTTGTCCCGCCCCCTCCCCTGACATCAGTCTGAAGAAGGGTCTCGACCTGAAACGTCACCCATTCCGTCTCTCCAGAGATGCTGCCTGACCCGCTGAGTTACTCCAGCATTTTGTGCCCAAGTTAGATTTAGCTCTTCGGGCTAACGGAATCACGGGATATGGGGAGAAAGCAGGGACGGGGTATTGATTTTGGTTGATCAGCCACGATCATATTGAATGGCGGCGCTGGCTTGAAGGACCGAATAGCCTACTCCTGCACCTATTGCCTATGCTCGTATATTTTCCATGATGGAACTTTATTTATCCCAGGAGGGAAATTGTTCTGCCAACAGTCTTAAAAACACGAAATACATAAATCATGAAATTAAAGAGACGAGTGGAAAGGATTGGGGATGTGCAAAGAGTTAGGAAGGGGTGGGGGGGGGGGGGGGGAAAGGGGGAGTCAGTCTACCCCATGACAGAAGGGGGAGGAGTTGCACAGTTTGATAGCCACAGGGTAGAAGGATCTCCTGTGGCATTCTGTCTACATCTCGGTGGAACCAGTCTGTTGCTGAAGGTGCTCCTCAGGTTGATCAGCGTGTCATCATTAATGACCAGTCTAGCATTCATGATTCCATTGCTGGACTGAGTGTTTCCTCTATGCTTTAGCCTGTCGAGAGATTACCGTCTTGGCTCGTCATAGTTAATAAAGTCACACTCTTGCGCCCCAAAATGGTCTCGGAACGCGGGGGCGGGGTGATTACATGGAGATAGTTAAGAATCTCTTCAGGACATCGTAAGTTAACTTATTGGCCAGATTTCTCTCTCTCGATTGCTTGCGCACATTTGTCTGCATTACCGCGGGTTAGTTGAAAGGATGCCAGTCATTCATCATACTTTGAGGGCGTGCAGCGTAGGTTTACTAGGTTAATTCCCGGAATGGCGGGTCTGTCATATGTTGAAAGACTGGAGCGACTAGGCTTGTATACACAGGAATTTAGAAGGATGAGAGGAGATCTTATCGAAACGTATATGATTATTAAGGGGTTGGACACATTAGAGGCAGGAAACATGTTCCCAATGTTGGGGGAGTCCAGAACAAGGGGCCACAGTTTAAGAATAAGGGGTAGGCCATTTAGAACGGAGATGAGGAAAAACTTTTTCAGTCAGAGAGTTGTAAATCTGTGGAATTCTCTGCCTCAGAAGGCAGTGGAGGCCAATTCTCGGAATGTATTAAGGATTAAAGCTCTTAAGGATAGCGGAGTCAGGGGGTATGGGGAGAAGGCAGGAATGGGGTACTGATTGAGAATGATCAGCCATGATCACATTGAATGGCGGTGCTGGCTCGAAGGGCCGAATGGCCTCCTCCTGCACCTATTGTCTATTGTCTATTGGCTATTTCTGTTTTATTAACAACACAGAGGAGGCCATTCAGCCCATTAGACTCTGCTGGTTCTCAGACCATTCTCAGAAGTCCCTTTCCCTGGGATTTTGTCGCGTTGCATTTGTACTAGTAGTGCTTCAAAACCGCTGCTCAAAAAGCTTAACCATTTGCCTGTCCCCCCTATCTTTAGTTTATAGATACAGTGCGGAAACGGGCCCTTCGGCCCACCGGGTCCGTGCCGACCAGCGATCCCCGCACATTAACACTATCCTACACCCACTAGGGACAATTTTTTAAAACATTTTACCCAGCCAATTCACCTACACACCTGTCCGTCTTTGGAGTGTGGGAGGAAACCGAAGACCTCGGAGAAAACCCACGCAGGTCAGGGGGATAACGTACAAACTCCGTACAGACAGCGCCCGTAGTCGGGATCGAACCAGGGTCTCCAGCGCTAAATTCGCTGTAAGGCAGCAACTCTACCGCTGCGCCACCGTGACCGCCCTTGCCTCTCGCCTCACTTTTCTCTCCAAGATTCTTGAACACACTGTTGCCTCTCAAATTGGCGACTTTTTTTCCTGTACAAGATATCTGATTCTTGATCTTCCTCAAATTTGAATAGCTTCGCTGTTGGTTTCGTGCCTTCAGCTTCCACCATCCCGTCTAGTCTCGGGCTGCACGGTGGCGCGGCGGTAGAGCTGCTACCGTGTAGCGCCAGAGACCCGTGTTCGATCCTGACACTGGGTCCTTATCTGTACGGAGTTTGTACGTACTCCCCGCGGTTTTCTCCGAGATCTTCTGTTTCCTCCAACGCTCCAAAGACATGTAGGTTTATGGGTCAATTGGCTTGGTATAAATGTAAAATTGTCCCTAGTGTGCGTAGGATAGTGTTAATGTGTGGGGATCGCGGGGAGAACGTACAAACTCCGTACAGACAGCACTTGTAGTCAGTATCGAACCCGGGTCTTTGGCGCAGTAATGGAGCAACACTACCCCTACCTTAGCGGGAAACGGTTTACACTAAACTGAATAACAGAGTTAGCGTAATTTTGGATTAGTCCACAAAGCATAATGAAGGTAGCTGGTGGTCATGCTTCTTTGCCCTGCAAGCACAGATTAAATCATGACAAGTGACTGTAAGAAAATAACTGCAGGTGCCGGTACAAATCGAAGGTATTTATTTCACAAAATGCTGGAGTAACTCAGCGGGTCAGGCAGCATCTCAGGAGAGAATGAATGTGTGACGTTTCGGGTCGAGACACTTCGTCTGACTCTAGTGGGTGACGTTTCGGGTCGAGACCCTTCTTCAGATTCAGTCCGCCTTAACCAAAGTGATCTCCCGGTGGCTCAGCACTTCAACTCCCCCTCCCACTCCCAGTCTGACCTTTCTGTCATGGGCCTCCTCCAGTGCCATAGTGAGGCCCACCGGGAGATCACTTTGGTTAAGGCGGACTGAGTCTGAAGAAGGGTCTCGACCCGAAACGTCACCCATTCCTTCTCTCCTGAGATGCTGCCTGTCCCGCTGAGTTACTCCAGCACTTTGTGAAATATGACAAGTGACTGGTGAATCTAAGCCATTAGGATACAGTTAGATAAATACTTATATTGAGCTCTCTGATATCTTATACTGAGCCTTCTCAGCCCATCTCTCACCCATCTTGAAGTATTTTTATTGATATTTTGTAAAATATTGAGAATGTCATGCTGCATAACTGCCTAGTCCTGAAACGACTGAGTTCTGACTGTGTGGGAAAATAACTGCAGATGCTGGTACAAATTGAAGGTATCACAAAATGCTGGAGTAACTCAGCGGGTCAGGCAGCATCTAGGAGAGAAGGAATTGGTGACGTTTCGGGTCGAGACCCTTCTTCAGACTCAGTCCGCCTTAACCAAACTGATCTCCCGGTGGCCGAGCACTTCAACTCCCCCTCCCACTCCCAGTCTGACCTTTCTGTCATGGGCCTCCTCCAGTGCCATAGTGAGGCCCACCGGAAATTGGAGGAACAGCACCTCATATTTCGCTTGGGCAGCTTGCAGCCCAGTGGTACGAACATTGACTTCTCTAACTTTAGATAGTTCCTCTGTCCCTCTCTTCCCCTCCCCCTTCCCAGATCTCCCTCTATCTTCCTGTCTCCACCTATATCCTTCCTTTGTCCCGCCCCGTCCCCTGACATCAGTCTGAAGAAGGGTCTCGACCAGAAACGTCGCCCATTCCTTCTCTCCTGAGATGCTGCCTGACCTGCTGAGTTACTCCAGCATTTTGTGATAGCTTCAATGAGTTCTGACTGTGGTCACTAGCCACCCACGCATCAACCAACATGTGGCATCAGTCATCGCTTCTTGGGGCTTGTCTTTCCACTCATTGTGCCACATACCAACACAATGTTCAGCATCTGCCTTGCATGATCATTTAGAATTCGTATTCCAGTGGAATCAAACACTGCAACTCATGGTGGTTTTAATGTGTAGGAAAGAACTGCAGACGCTGGTTTTAATTGAAGGTAGACCCAAAATGCTGGAGTAACTTAGCGGGATAGGCAGCATCTCTGGAGAGAAGGGATGGGTGAAGTTTCGGGTCGAGACTCTTCTTAAGTCTGAAGAAGGGTCTGTGGTTTTGGGTCGAGACTCTTCTTAAGTCTGAAGAAGGGTCTCTGGTTTTGGGTCGAGACCCTTCTTCAGTTTGAAGAAGGGTCTCGACCCGAAACATCACCCATTCCTTCTCTCCAGAGATGCTGCCTGAGTTACTCCAGCATTTTGTGTTGACCTATGGTGGTTTTAATGTTCCCTTGGAATCAAAGTTCCAGGGGCAGTAGTTTTGTAAATTTGTTTTTTTGTAAATACCAAAAGGGCATTTAGATTTTTAGATTTAGATTTAGAGATACAGCGCAGAAACAGGCCCTTCGGCCCACCGGGTCCGCGCCGCCCAGCGATCCCCGCACATTAACACTATCCTACACCCACTAGGGACAATTTTTACACTTACCAAGCCAATTAACCTACATACCTGTACGTCTTTGGAATGTGGGAGGAAACCGAAGATCTCGGAGAAAACCCACGCAGGTCACGGGGAGAACGTACAAACTCCGTACAGACAGCACCCGTAGTCAGGATCGAACCTGAGTCTCCGGCGCTGATTTGCTGTAAGGCAGCAACTCTACCGCTGCGCCACCGTGACCGCCCCTAAGAAAGAACTGCAGACGCTGGTTTTAATTGAAGGTAGACCCAAAATGCTGGAGTAACTCAGCGGGACAGGCATCTCTGGAGAGGAGGAATGGGTGACGTTTCAGGTCGAGACTCTTCTTCAGTCTGAAGAAGGGTCTCTGGTTTCAGGTCGAGACCCTTCTTCAGTCTGAAGAAGGGTCCCGACCCGAAACATCACCCATTCCTTCTCTCCAGAGATGCTGCCTGAGTTACTCCAGCATTTTGTGTCGACCTATGGTGGTTTTAATGTTCCCTTGGAATCATTTTGGTGAGAGTATCATGTTTTTAAAATGTGCACAATTCCACAACTTTGAGTTGGGCCACAGTTCGACGCAGAGATTTCCGAAAGAATTTAATAAAGGTATGGAGCTCCAAGCAGTACAGGAAGTTGTTACCAGATGGAATATTTAACATTAGGGTTTGATATTGTAGAGTTTTTCGGCCACGTGGGAAAAATTGTATTTCAAATCTCGGAGTTGAAATTTGTGCTCTGAAGCAAGCTCAGCAGGAAAACATTGATTACATTGGCTCTCGACAGCAGAATAGCCTGACTAAATATATGAGGTAAAATTCCACGTTGCAAAGATGTGGAATTAATCGTGAAGTGGGTGACATGCTGAATGCAGAAATAACTTTTGTTTATTATTTGAGGGATTGGAGGTGTGGATTTTTGTACAGCTCACCTATTGGCAGGCCTTGTTTTACATATCACTGATTAACGCATACATATTTCTGCTTCTTAATACGGTTTTTGACAATGTTGATATTTTTTAAACGGGATAGACTAATCCATGTAGAAACAAACTACACCTCTACTCAAACAGAGAGAGAGAGAGGAGAGGAGAGAGAGAGAGAGAGTGAGAGAGATGGGGGGGGGGGTGAGAGGGGGAGAGAGAGAGAGAGAGAGAGAGGAAGAGAGAGAGGAAGAGAGAGAGAGAGAGAGAGAGGAAGAAAGAGAGAGGAGAGAGAGAAAGAGAGAGAGATGAAGAAAGAGAGAGGAGAGAGGGAGAGAGAGAGAGCGGGGGGGGAGGGGGAGAGAGAGAGGGGAGGAGGGAGAGAGGAGAGAGGGAGAAGAGAGAAAGAGAGAGGAGAGAGGGAGAGGGAGAGGGAGGGGAGAGAGAGAGAGAGAGGGGGAAGAGAGAGAGAGAGGGAGGATGGGGAGAGAGGGGGAGAGAGAGAGATGGGGAGAGAGAGAGAGGGAGAGAGAGTGTGACCTTTTTGTTGCATGCTATTCTGTCAACGAAAGGACTATACATGGTTACAATCAAGACATCCACCATTTACAGATACATGAAAAAAAGATTTTATTAAGATAAAGTCAGATTCAAGATAGTTTAAAGGTGTCCAATGAGGTAGATGGGAGGTCAGGGCCTAGTTGGTGAGGGGCTGTTCAGTTGCCTGATATCAGCTGGGAGAAGCATTTCCAAACTTCTGTGCCTCTTGCCTGATGGGAGAAGGGGGAGTGACCGGGGCGAGAGGGGTCCTTGATGATGCTGGTGGCCTTGCTGAGGCAGCGTGAAATGTAGATGGAGTCAATGGAGAGGAGGTTGGGTTGCATGATGGTCTGGGCTTCTTCCTCAACTCTGCAATTTCTTGCGGCCTTGGAGCTGTTCCCAAGCCAGGCTGTGATGCATCCCGTTAAAATGCTTTCAGTGGCACATCTGCAGAAGACGGTGAGGGTGGCTCAATAGACAATAGGTGCAGGAGTAGGCCATTCGGCCCTTCGAGCCAGCACCGCCATTCAATGTGATCATGGCTGATCATTCTCAATCAGTACCCCGTTCCTGCCTTCTCCCCATACCCCCTGACTCCGCTATCCTTAAGAGCTCTATCTAGCTCTCTCTTGAATGCATTCAGAGAATTGGCTTCCACTGCCTTCTGAGGCAGAGAATTCCACAGATTCACAACTCTCTGACTGAAAAAGTTCTTCCTCATCTCAGTTCTAAATGGCCTACCCCTTATTCTTAAACTGTGGCCCCTTGTTCTGGACTCCCCCAACATTGGGAACATGTTTCCTAACTCTAACGTGTCCAACCCCTTAATAATCTTATACGTTTCGATAAGATCCCCTCTCATCCTTCTAAATTCCAGTGTATACAAGCCTAGTCGCTCCAGTCTTTCAACATATGACAGTCCCGCCATTCCGGGAATTAACCTAGTAAACCTACGCTGCACGCCCTCAATAGCAAGAATATCCTTCCTCAAATTTGGAGACCAAAACTGCACACAGTACTCCAGGTGCGGTCTCACTAGGACATGCCAACCGAATGGCCTCCTCCTGCACCTATTGTCTATTGTATGGCAAATCAAATTCCTCGTATGTGGCAAAACATTCTTGGCTATTAAAGTATGATTATGATGATTTTGATTATGGGATATCAGGGTGTGTGATCCACTTCGCTTCCTGAAGTCAATCACAATTCCTTTGTCTTGCGATCGTTGGGCGAGAGGTGGTTGGTTGTTTTGGCACCAGGTGATGAGCTTCTCATTCTCTTTCCTGTCCTTTGTCTCTTCAAATTGTTTGATATCCGGTCCAGTATGGCAGTGTCGTCTGCGAATTTGCAAATTGAGTAGGAAGCAACTGCAGATGCCTGTTTAAACCGAAGATAGACACAAACAGCTGGAGTAACTCAGCGGGCCAGGCGGCATCCTTGGAGAGAAGGAATGGGCCATGTTTCGGGTCGAGACCCTTCTTTGTAAATTGAGTTGGATTGGTATTTGGCTGCGCATTCATGAGTGTAAAGGGAGTAGAGAAGGGGACTGAGAACAGTGTTGAGGATTATCGTAGAGGATGAGTTGTCACCTATCCTCACCAATTGGGGCCTGTAGGTCAGGCAGTCAGGGGTGGCACGATGGCACAGCGTTAGAGTTGCTGCCTTGCAGTGGTCTCAGCGCCAGCGATCCGGGTTCACTACGGGTGCTGTCAGTATGGAGTTTGTACATCCTCCCTGTGCCCACATGGGTTTTCTCCGAGATCTTCGGTTTCAAGGTGGCCCAGCGGTAAAGTTGCTGCCTTACAACGAGTGCAGCGCCGGAGACCCGGGTTCCATCCCGACTACGGGTGCTGTACTGTACGGAGTTTGTACGTTCTCCCCGTGACCCGCGTGGGTTTTCTCCGAGATCTTCGGTTTCCTCCCACATTCCAAAGACGTGCAGGTTTGTAGGTTAATTGGCTGGGTAAATGTAAAAATTGTCGCTAGTGTGTGAAGGATGGCGTTAATGTGCGGGTATCGCTGGTCGGCGTGGATTTGGTGGGCCGAAGGGCCTGTTTCCGCGCTGTATCTCTAAACTAAACTAAACTAAAGTTGAGGATCCAGTTGCAGACATGAATGCTGATTCCCCAGTTCCACGAGTTTGGAGATGAGCTTGTTTGGGATGATGGTATTGAACACAGAGCTGCACAATCGTCGAACAATCCCTGTTCCAGACATACACTGGCCCCATCCCCGAACTCTACCTCCGCTACATCGACGACTGCATTGGTGCTACCTCTTGCACCCATGCAGAACTCACTGACTTCATACACTTCACCTCCAATTTCCATCCTGCCCTTAAATATACCTGGACTATCTCCGATATCTCCCTCCCTTTCTGGACCTCACCATCTCCATCACAGGAGACAGACTTGTGACGGACATTTACTATAAACCCACTGACTCGCACAGCTATCTGGACTACACTTCTTCCCACCCGATCCCCTGCAAAAAGTCTATCCCCCTACTCCCAATTCCTCCGTCTACGCCGCATCTGTGCCCGGGATGAGGTGTTTCACACTAGGGCTTCCGAGATGTCCTCGTTCTTCAGGAAACGAGGCTTCCCCTCCTCCATTATAGATGAGGCTCTCACTAGGGTCTCTTCTACATCCCGCAGCTCCGCTCTTGCTCCCCCTCCCCCCACTCGCAACAAGGACAGAATCTCCCTCGTTCTCAACTTCCACCCCACCAGCCAGCGGATCCAACAAATCATCCGCCAACATTTCCGTCGCCTACAACGGGACCTCACCACTGGCCACATCTTCCCATCCCCTCCCCTCTCTGCGTTCCGCAGAGACCGTTCCCTCCGTAACTCCCTGGTCCACTCGTCCCTTCCTACCCACTTTCCAGGTGAGACAGAGGTTCACCTGCACCTCCTCCAACCTCATCTATTGCATCCGCTGCTCTAGATGTCAACTTCTTTACATCGGCGAAACCAAACGCAGGCTCGGCGATCGTTTCGCTCAACACCTTCGCTCAGTCCGCCTTAACCAACTAGATCTCCCGGTGGCTGAGCACTTCAACCCCCTCCCACTCCCAGTCTGACCTTTCTGTCATGGGCTTCCTCCAGTGCCATAGTGGGGCCCACCGCAAATTGGAGGAACAGCACCTCATATTTTGCTTGGGCAGCTTGCAGCCCAGCGGTATGAACATTGACTTCTCCAACTTTAGATAGTTCCTCTGTCCCTCTCTTCCCCTCCCCCTTCCCAGATCTCCCTCTATCTTCCTGTCTCCACCTATATCCTTCCTTTGTCCCGCCCCCCTGACATTAGTCTGAAGAAGGGTCTCGACCCAAAACGTCACCCATTCCTTCTCCTGAGATGCTGCCTGACCCGCTGAGTTACTCCAGCATTTTGTGAATAAATACCTTCGATTTGTACCGGCATCTGCAGTTATTTTCTTACACGAACACAGAGCTGCAGTCTATGAACAGGAAACGGGTGTAGGTGTCCTTATTATCCAGGGTATTCCAGGGATGAGTGTCGGGCCAGAGAGATGGCATCGGCAGTGGACCTGTTGCGGGGGTAGGTGAACTGAAGTGGATCAAGGTTGCTGGGTAGACTGGATTTAATGTGTGCCATAACCAACCTCCCGAAACACTTCATGATGGTGGATGCTGACCACTGGACGGTAGTCGTTGAAGCGTGAGGTCGTGCTTTGCTGTGGGACCGGGATGACAGTGGTCTTGAAGCAGGTCAGGCAGCATCTCAGGAGAGAAGGAATGGGTGACGTTTCGGATCGAGACCCTTCTTCAGACTAATGTCAGGGGGGGCGGGATAAAGGCCACCGGGAGATCTGGTTGGTTAAGGCGGACTGAGCGAAGGTGTTGAGCGAAACGATCGCCGAGCCTGCGTTTGGTTTCGCCGATGTAAAGAAGTTGACATCTAGAGCAGCGGATACAATAGAGTTGAGAGGGGAAAGACAGAATGGGGTTGAGAGGGAAAGATAGATCAGCCACGATTGAATGGTGGAGTAGACCTGTTGGGCCGAATGGTCTAATTCTGCTCCTAGAACCTGTGAACGTGAAGAGTAGGGAGAGATTAAAGTTGGCCGTGAACACTCCCGCTAGTGGGTCTGTGCAGATCTGAAGCACGAGACAAGGACTCACACAGAGAGTGGTGAATCTGTGGAATTCTCTGCCACAGAAGGTAGTTGAGGCCAGTTCATTGGCTATATTTAAGAGGGAGTTAGATGTGGCCCTTGTGGCTAAAGGGATCAGGGGGTATGGAGAGAAGGCAGGTACGGGATACTGAGTTGGATGATCAGCCATGATCATATTGAATGGCGGTGCAGGCTCGAAGGGCCGAATGGCCTACTCCTGCACCTATTTTCTATGTTTCTAAGGCCAGTCTAACTTCTCCAAGGGTGACCCTAGGAAAAGCACACCTGGGTCTGCCGGGACCGATCTTACTGCCCTGTTCGTCTTCTGCTCGAAGCGAGCACAGAATGCATTACGTTCATTAGGGAGGGTCACACTATCACTAGGGATGCTGCCTGAAATTGTTTTGCAGCCCGTTGTAATATTCAGGCCTTGCCTCAGGTAGTGGGATTGTTCAGAGTCTCGGCTTTGTCACAGTGTTGTCTCGTGGCGTTCCTGATGGCTTTGAGAGGATCATCGTGAGCTCTCTTGCACTGCTGAGGATCGTTTTGCGTGTACGCAGCGATCTTGGCCTTCACCCGGGCCAGGACCTAACGGGCCTTGGTTGGATGTTAGAGCTGCCGTTGTAAGGGTGAGATCATCGACTGAAGGTCTTGGAGGTCTTTTTGCCAAGAGTTAATATCGCCGGGTTTGAAGGAAGATTTCAAGATCAATTTATTGTCACATGTACCAAAGTGGCGGCATGGTGGCGCAGCGGTAGAGTTGCTGCCTTACAGCAAATGCAGCGCCGGAGACTCAAGGTTCGATCCTGACTACGGGTGCCGTCTGTACGGAGTTTGTACGTTCTCCCCGTGACCTGCGTGGGTTTTCTCCGAGATCTTCGGTTTCCTCCCACACTCCAAAGACGTACAGGCGTGTAGGTTAATTGGCTGGGCAAATATAAAAAATGTCCCTAGTGGGTGTAGGATAGTGTTAATGTGCGGGGATCGCTGGGCGGCGCGGACTCGGTGGGCCGAAGGACCTGTTTCTGTGCTATATCTCTAAATCTAAATCTAAAAATGAAGGTACAGTGAAATTTGAGTCACCATACAGCCACACTAAGTGAAAAGCAACAAGACACACAGACACATGAACTAAAATTTAACATAAACATCCACCACAGCGGTCAACACAAAATGTCGGAGTAACTCAGATTGACAGGCAGCATCTCTGGAGAGAAGGAATGGGGGACGTTTCGGGTCGAGACCCTTCTTCAGGTTGAGAGTCAGGGGAGAGGGAGACACGGAGATATGGAAGTGCAAGGTGTGGAAATGAGAGATCAAAGGGGAGAGGTTCAAGGATAATGTAGAATAGATCATTGTTAGCTCGGAGAAGATGACAGAGATGACATTTAATCATGAGAACAGTCAGTCTCCTCGGAGAACTAGGAAGGGGAACGGATGGAGAGCGAGGGAAAGCAAGGGTTACTTGAAGTTAGAGAAGTTAATATTCATAAGCTGCTCAAGTAAAATATGAGGTGAGGTTCCTCAAATTCTGTTTCGGAAATAGGAAAAGCACTGCGAAATGTACCAAGTCCTAGACCTTGATCTGTTGGTTATGTTGATAGCTGTTAAGAATTTAGTTTTCTACTTTGATGTTCTATCTTTGGACAAGTGTAGGAAGGAACTGCAGATAGCCACAAAATGCTGGAGTAACTCAACGGGACAGGCAGCATCTCTGGGGAGAAGGAATGGGTGACGTTTGAAGAAGGGTCTCGAGGAAAAACCTTTCCAGTCAGAGAGTTTTGAATCTGTGGAATTCTCTGCCTCAGAAGGCAGTGGAGGCTAATTCTCTCAATGGATTCAAGAGAGAGCTAGATAGAGCTCTTAAGGATAGCGGAGTCAGGGGGTATGGGGAGAAGGCAGGATTGAGAATGATCAGCCATGATCACATTGAATGGTGATGCTGGCACGAAGGGCCGAATGGCCTACTCTTGCACCTATTGTCTATTGTGTTTACCTCTATAGAAGAGTCCCATTTAATATATTAATCCACCATTTGCATGGTGTAGTAGACATTCGTTATACTCGCTATTTTTCCACACACTCTGAGTACCATTTCTCAGGTGGAAAATCACCTGCTTAGAAACTGAATCATGCCTGAGTCAGGGCACGAATGTCTACATTTGTATCGCGATTGTGTAACGTGTACTTTTCAGTGTTTTTCATAGATAACTCCCACAGGCTGTGTATTTCACGAGTCAGTTTCTGGCTCCTGATGATTTGAGTTCACAATTGCTCCAGTGTATTTGCCCTTGGTTAACTGAGATGAGGAAAAACTTTTTCAGTCAGAGAGTTGTGAATCTGGGGAATTCTCTGCCTCAGAAGGCAGTGAAGGCCAATTCTCTGAATGCATTCGAGAGAGAGCTGGATAGAGCTCTTAAGGATAGCGGAGTCAGGGGGTATGGGGAGAAGGCAGCAACGGGGTACTGATTGAGAATGATCAGCCGTGATCACATTGAATGGCGGTGCTGGCTCGAAGGGCTGAATGGCCTCCTCCTGCACCTATTGTCTATTGTCTATTAACATAATGAGTGTCTGAGGCAGATTCCTCTTCTGGGAATTCATGCAGGATTCATTGATGGGATATCGTGATCCAAAGCAAAGCAAAATTCCATTTGCCGAACTCAAAAGAAGTGTCAGCATCTTTAAGCTCTTGGCTGCATACCTTAACACACCAAAGGAATTCAATTTTACTTGCATCCAATTTTACCAAACCGGTTCAGTTTAGTTTTACTTTGGAGATATAGGCCCCTCAGCCCACCGATTCCACACCGCCCAGCGATCCCCGCACATTAACACTATCCTACACACACTAGGGGCAATTTTTTTATGTCCACCAAGCCAATTAACCTACAAAGAGACACAAAATGCTGGAGTAACTCAGCGGGACAGGCAGCATCTCTGGATGGAAGGACTGAAGAAGAGTTACTCCAGCATTTTGTGTCTATCTTCGGTGTAAACCAACATCTGCAGCTCCTTCCTAGACAATTAACCTACAAACACGGTGGCGCAGCGGTAGAGTTGCTGCCTTACAGCGAATGCAGCGCCGGAGACTCAGGTTCGATCCTGACTACGGGCGCCATCTGTTCGGAGTTTGTACGTTCTCCCTGTGACCTGCGTGGGTTTTTTTCCCCAGATCTTCGGTTTCCTCCCACACTCCAAAGACGTGCAGGTTTGTAGGTTAATTGACTGGGTAAATGTAAAAATTGTCCCTAGTGTGTGTAGGATAGTGTTAATGTGCGGGGATCGCTGGGCGGCGCGGACCCGGTGGGCCGAAGGGCCTGTTTCCGCGCTGTATCTCTAAATCTAAAAAAAAATCTTTTAAAAAACATGTACGCCTTTGGAGTGTGGGAGGACACCGAAGATCTCGGAGAAAACCCACGCAGGTCACGGGGAGAACGTACAAACTCCGTACAGACAGCGGCCGTAGTCGGGATTGAACCTGGGTCTCCGGCGCTGTAAGGCAGCAACTCTACCGCCGTGCCGTACATGTGCATTCTTACAATTTTAATTGACACACATGATGCATGGAACTATATTTAAACATTGTAATTGATCCAGGACCATTTATTGTAAGAAAATAACTGCAGATGCTGGTACAAATCGAAGGTATTTATTTCACAAAATGCTGGAGTAACTCAGCAGGTCAGGCAGCATCTCAGGAGAGAAGGAATGGGAGACGTCACCCATTCCTTCTCTCCTGAGATGCTGCCTGACCTGCTGAGTTACTCCAGCATTTTGTGAAATAAGGACCATTTATTACATTGATAAATATCGGATGCACTATTCTGAGGAAGCCTGTTTGAAATGTGATGCCATTTTTCTTTGGAAGAAATGACTGTATAGTAATTGCTCTGCTCATGCAGAGGTGTATAGAATGGAAGGTTTGCAACAAGTGTTACACTTGTATCAGGCATATGTGATATAAGTTTTAATGTGGCCATTGAATCTTCTAAGTGCATTCGAGGCCCTTGTGATTAGGTTGCGCTGAAACCAAACAGCAGTGGAAAATCTATGCAGTAAACAGCCTTGTAAACGGTGTGACATGCTTGGGCAGCTTACAAACCAGCGATATGCAGTCTGAAGAAGGGTCTCGACCCGAAACGTCACCCACCCAGTCTTTCTCTCCAGAGATGCTGCCTGTCCCGCTGAGTTACTCCAGCATTTTGGGTCTTATCTCCAGAGGTATGAATATTGATTTGTCTTTCAAGTAACCCTTGCATCCCCTCTCTCTCTCTCTCCGTCCCTCCCCCACCCAAGTCGTACCAGCTTCAAAGTCGTCATGTTGAGTCTCATTGTCTGTCACTCGTTCTCACCCAGCCCACAGCCAGCTATGGCCTGTTTCCTTTATCATCGTCACTTTTTTGCATATTGTTGATTCATTTGTTCTATATCTGTCTGTATTTCTTGTTTCCCCTTCCCCCGACTCTCAGTCTGAAGAAGGGTCTCGACCCGAAACGTCACCTTTTCCTTCTCTCCAGAGATGCTGTCCGGCCCGTTGAGTTACTCCAGCTTTTTGTGTCTGTTTACAGAATTTAAAAGTTGTAATAAAGCTGTGGTGTCACCAAAATATAATTTCGAGCAGTGCAGTTTTTCCAACAAAATTGAATTGAAAGTTTTTGTTAGTTTAGGGATTACAGCGCAGAAACAGGCCCTTCGGCCCTCCAAGTCCGCCCAGACCAGCGATCCCCGCACATGAACTCTATCCTACACACGCCAGGGACAATCTACATTTACACCAAGCCCATTAACCGACAAACCTGTACGTCTTTGGAGTGTGGGAGGAAACCGAAGATCTCGGAGAAAAGCCACGCAGGTCACAGGGAGAACGTACAAACTCCGCACAGACAGCGCCCGTGGTCGGGATGGAACCTCCGGCGCTGCAAGTGCTGTAAGGCAGCAACTCTACCGCTGCACCGCCTCTATGTACACATTGTACATTTGTTTGTGCAAATCAATGAAAGGGCTGGTGTGTATGGAAACTTTTTCCTCTCAAGGATAAAAATTGCCCCTGGTGTGTGTAGGATGGTGTTAATGTGCGGGGATCGCTGGGCGGCGCGGACCCGGTGGGCCGAAGGGCCTGTTTCCGCGCTGTATCTCTAAAATAAACGAAACTTTAAAAAAAGTGAGACATTGACTATATCAGCCGATATATTACCAGTTATAACATAATATATAACGCAGCGTTATGCTGTCCACAGACGTTAATGTTTTGACATCTGAGGATCTTAGTGGGTTAATAATCCTACGTTCTGGCTACAGAGGCTGGGCAAACCAACCAGTTAGAGGACTTGACAACACACAAGCAGATGATTGTAATGTAGTGTGGTCCCAGAGGCTTGGGTGTCAGCTCCATATTAGCTGTGAGCCCTTTCATAGCGTTGTGCTTTAACTGTGCAAGAAAAATACCTATTTCTTGCAAGCAAAATAGGATTTAAACAAGGACTGGTATTCAACAAACTTATTTCTAGCAAGTCTTCCCTCCTTTGAATGCAAGAGATTACAATTGTATGGTTAGATGTGAAATAGCTTTCGACCAGTGATGTGTAGCTTTCAATATATGGTTAATAGAAACATAGAAACATAGAAAATAGGTGCAGGAGTAGGCCATTCGGCCCTTCGAGCCTGCACCGCCATTCAATATGATCATGGCTGATCATCCAGCTCAGTAACCTGTACCTGCCGTCTCTCCATACCCCCTGATCCCTTTAGCAAAAAGGGCCACATCTAACTCCCTCTTAAATATAGCCAATGAACTGGCCTCAACTACCTTCTGTGGCAGAGAATTCCACAGACTCACCACTCTCTGTATGAAGAAATGTTTTCTCATCTCGGTCCTAAAAGACTTCCCCCTTATCCTTAAGCTGTGACCCCTGGTTCTGGACTCCCCCAACATCGGGAACAATCTTCCCGCATCTAGCCTCTCCAACCCCTTAAGAATTTTATATGTTTCTATAAGATCCCCCCTCAGTCTTCTAAATTCCAGCGAGTACAAGCCCAGTCTATCCAGTCTTTCCTCATATGAAAGTCCCGCCATCCCAGGGATCAATCTGGTGAACCTTCTTTGTACTCCCTCTAAGGCAAGAACGTCTTTCCTCAGGTTAGGAGACCAAAACTGCACACAATACTCCAGGTGCGGTCTCACCAAGGCCCTGTACAACTGCAGCAGAACCTCCCTGCTCCTAAACTCAAATCCTCTTGCTATGAATGCTAACATACCATTCGCTTTCTTCACTGCCTGCTCCACCTGCATGCTTGCTTTCAATGACTGGTGCACCATGACACCCAGGTCACGTTGCATCTCCCCTTCTCCCAATCAGTCACCATTCAGGTAATACTCTGTATTTCGCTCGGGCAGCTTACAGCCCAGGGGTATGAATATTGATTTCTCTAACTTCAAGTAACCCTTGCATTCCTTCTCTCCATCCCTCCCCCACCCAAGCCGTACCAGCTTCAAAGTCATCTTGTTGAGTTTCATTGTCTGTAATGCATTTTCACCGAGCACACAGCTAACAATGGCCTGTTTCCCTTATCATCGTTAGTTTTTTGAATAGCTTTCATTCGTTTGTTCTATACCTCTCCACATCACTGTCCATATCTCTCATTTCTCTCCCCCCTGACTCTCAGTTTGAGGAAGGGTCTCGACCTGAAACGTCACCTATTCCTTTTCTTCAGAGATGCTGTCTGACCCGCTGAGTAACTCCAGCTTTTTGGTTAATTACAGTGATTTGTAAACTCTGTATTTTGGGGTGTTTTATTTCTTTATTGACCTAAATGGTGCAGTGGTAGAGTTGCTGCCTCACAATGCTTGCAGCGCCAGAGACCCGAGTCTGTACGGAGTTTGTACGTTCTTACAAAATTCTTAAGGGGTTGGACAGGCTGGATGCAGGAAGATTGTTCCCGATGTTGGGGAAGTCCAGAACAAGGGGTCACAGTTTAAGGATAAGGGGGAAGTCTTTTAGGACCGAGATGAGAAAGTTTTTTTTTACACAGAGAGTGGTGAATCTGTGGAATTCTCTGCCACAGAAGGTAGTTGAGGCCAGTTCATTGGCTATATTTAAGAGGGAGTTAGATGTGGCCCTTGTGGCTAAAGGGATCAGGGGGTATGGAGAGAAGGCAGGTACAGGATACTGAGTTGGATGATCAGCCATGATCATATTGAATGGCGGTGCAGGCTCGAAGGGCCGAATGGCCTACTCCTGCACCTATTTTCTATGTTTCTATGTTCTCTCCGTGATCGCGAGGGTTTTCTCTGAGATCTTCGGTTTCCTCCCACACTCCAAAGACGTACAGGGTTGGAGGTTAATTGGCTGGGCATATGTAAATTATCCCTAATGTGTGTATGATGATAACGTTAATGTGTGGGGATCGCTGGTCAAAGCCAACTCGGCGAGTCGAATGGGTCTGTTTCCGCGTTGTATCTCTAAAACTAGAACTAAAAACAAAGAAATTGAATTAAAACCATGCTAATTGTGATTTTTTATTTATTTTTAATCATGGTTTCATGTCGGTCGTAACTGTATTCCTATAATGGATTTCAGCTTTGGAATCAATAAATTCTAGAAAATCAAATTCTAAGGCTGGCTTCAAACGCACTCTGCAGCAACCCCGACTTGATCATCAAACCCACCGACAAGGGAGGTGCCGTGATAGTCGGGCGCGCTGACCTCTACCGGCCCGAGCCCAGACGACAACTCTCAGACACCTCCTCCTACCAATTCTTGGACCATGACTCCACTGACGAGCACCAGACTTTAATATCACACACCGTTTCTGATTTCATTACTTCCAGCTCTCTCTGCCCTCCAAAGCCTCCAACCTTATCGTTCCCCAGCCCCAGCCCCAACTTCTCCCCAAAATCTACAAACAGAACTGTCCCGGCAGACCCATTGTTTCTGCTTGTTCATGTCCCACTGAATTAATTTCCACCTACCTCGGCTCCATCCTATCCCCCCTGGTCCAAACCCTCTCTACCTATGTCCAACACACCTCACACGCCCTTCGTCTCTTCAATGACTTCCGTTTTCCAGGTCCCTTAGAGGGAGTACAGAGAAGGTTCACCAGATTGATCCCTGGGATGGCGGGACTTACATATGAGGAAAGACTGGATAGACTGGGCTTGTACTCGCTGGAATTTAGAAGACTGAGGGGGGATCTTATAGAAACATATAAAATTCTTAAGGGGTTGGAGAGGCTAGATGCGGGAAGATTGTTCCCGATGTTGGGGAAGTCCAGAACCAGGGGTCACAGCTTAAGGATAAGGGGGAAGTCTTTTAGGACCGAGATGAGAAAACATTTCTTCACACAGAGTGGTGAGTCTGTGGAATTCTCTGCCACAGAAGGTAGTTGAGGCCAGTTCATTGGCTATATTTAAGAGGGAGTTAGATGTGGCCCTTTTTGCTAAAGGGATCAGGGGGTATGGAGAGAAGGCAGGTACAGGCTACTGAGCTGGATGATCAGCCATGATCATATTGAATGGCGGTGCAGGCTCGAAGGGCCGAATGGCCTACTCCTGCACCTATTTTCTATGTTTCTATGTCCCAACTACCTCATCTTTACCATGGATGTCCAGTCACTCCACACCCCACTAAGAAGGTCTTAAAGCCCTCCGTTTCTTCCTCGACTGCAGAATCAGCCAATTTCCGTCTACCAATACTCTCCTCTGCCTAGCAGAGCTGGTTCTTACCCTCAACAACTTCTCCATTGACTCCTCCCACTTCCTCCAAACCAGAGGCGTAGCTATGGGCACTCGCATGGGCCCTAGCTACGCCTGCCTCTTTGTCGGGTACGTCGAACAATCCCTGTTCCAGACATACACCGGCCCCATCCCCGAACTCTACCTCCGCTACATCGACGACTGCATTGGTGCTACCTCTTGCACCCATGCAGAACTCACTGACATCAACTTCACGACTAATTTCCATCCTGCACTCAAATTCACTTGGACTATCTCCGACATCTCCCTCCCGTTTCTAGATCTCACCGTCTCCATCACAGGAGACAGATTAGTGACTGACATCTACTACAAACCCACTGACTCGCACAACTATCTGCACTACACTTCTTCCCACCCTGCTTCCTGTAAAGACTCTATCCACTACTCCGAATTCCTCCGTCTACGCCGCATCTGCGCCAGGGATGAGGTTTTCCATACCAGGGCATCGGAGATGTCCTCATTCTTTAGGGAATAGGGGTTCCCCTCTTCCAATTAGATGAGGCTCTCACTAGGGTCTCCTCAATATCCCACAGCTCCGCTCTTGCTCCCCCTCCCCCCATTCATAACAATGACAGAGTTCCCCTTGTCCTCACCTTCCACCCCATCAGCCGTCGCACACAGCACATAATCCTCCGACATTTTCGCCACCTCCACTACTGGCCACTTCTTCCCATCTCCACCCCTTTCTGTTTTCCACAGAGACTGTTCCCTCCGCAACTCCCTGGTATTTTCCTCTGCAACCGCAGGAGATGCAATACCTGTCCCTTTACCTCCCCCCTCAACTCCATCCAAGGACCCCGACAGTCTTTCCAGGTGAGGCAGAGGTTCACCTGCACCTCCTCCAACCTCATCTACTGTATCCGCTGTTCCAGGTGTGGACTCCTGTGTATCGGCGAGACCAAACACAGGCTTGCTGTTCATTTCACTGAACACCTCCGCTCAGTCGGCCTAAACCTACCTGATCTCCCGGTGGCTCAGCACTTTAACTCCCCCTCCCACTCCCACACTGACCTTTCTGTCCTGGGCCTCCTCCATTGTCAGAGTGATGCCCAGCGCAAATTGATGGAACACTTGGGTAGCTTACACCCCAGCGGTTTGAACATTGACTTCTCTAACTTCAAGTAGCCCTTGCTTTCCCTCTCTCTCCAGCCCCTCCCCTTCCCAGTTCTCCCACCAGTCTTACTGTCTCCGACTACATTCTATCTCTGTCCCGCCCACTCCCCTGACATCAGTCTGAAGAAGGGTCTCAACCCGAAACGTCACCCATTCCTTCTCTCCAGAGATGCTGCCTGTCCCGTTGAGTTACTCCAGCATTTTGTGTCCACCTTCAAAGGCTGGCATGTTGTAGTTGAGGAATTGTGGCTTATTTTTAAATCTTAAAAGGCATCTAAAATATTTGCATTGGCAATAATATTTCCCTTCCATTCTTCAGTTCTTTTGACCAGTGGATGGGCTTTACTTGAAACTAGGGTTGCCAACTGTCCCGTATTAGCCGGGACATCCCGTATTTTGGGTTAAATTGGTTTGTCCCGTACGGGACTGCCCTTATTCCATATTAGGCCTGGGGGGTGCTGTAGGCCCGGACGCTGTAGGCCCGGACGGTGTAGGCCTGGACAGTGCAGGCCCGGAGACCTGGGCGCTGCCTGATGGAGGTTGCGTAGCGACCCGCCTCCCAGCCCGGGCGGCCGCCATTGGTGGAGCGGGAGCACGTGGCCGCTGGTTGGGTGAGTTCATGTCGGGCAAGGTGACGGCACCTTGTCCCTTATTTGGGAGTGAGATAGTTGGCATCCCTACTTGAAACCCACCCTGAACACCGAGGCCTACCTGATCTCCCGGTTGCCAAACACTTTAACTCCCCTCTCATTCCCACACTGACCTTTCTGTCCTGGGCCTCCTCCACTGTCAGAGTGAGGCCCAGCGCAAATTGGAGGAACAGCACCTCATATTTCGCTTGGGCAGCTTACACCCCAGCGGTATGAACATTGACTTCTCTAACTTCAAGTAGCCCTTCCATCCCCCCCCCCCCCGCTCCACCCCCCCCCCCCCCCGCCCTAGTTCCCCTGTCCGCCCGATTAATTTTACGCCTCGTGTTGCCTTCCCTCAGTTTTGTATTACCTTCCCTCAGCTGACGATGAAACATTGTGCATTACCTTGACCATTCTCTGCTTTGATCTGTCCTTTTCACACCTTCATGGTCTTTGTGCCCCTGTGTCTCAGTGACTCTCAGTGTGAAGAAGGGCCTCGATCGACCTGAAACGTCAGCCGTTCCTTTCCATCTGGGAGATGCTGCCTGTCCCATTGAGTTACTCCAGCATTCTGTGTCCATTTGCCATTTTATAATATGTATTCCTTTGCAAGGTTGGTATTGTAAAGCAGAAGTGTGTATGTGACATGCTGGAATAACATAGCATCTCATGCAGTAACTCTGGAGAAAAGGAATCGGTGACTTTTTTGGTCGAGACCCTTCATCAGACTGGGTGATGATCATCTGATGATCTGTCTCGACCCGAAACATCACCCATTCCTTCTATCCAGAGATGCTGCCTGACCCGGTGAGTTACTCCAGCACTTTGTGTCTATCTTTGGTGTAAACTGACACCTGTAGTTCCTTGCACAGAAACAAGTACGTGTTCTTTTTCAATTTAAAAGCGAATCTTTTGTTCTCGAAATTAGCTGCACGTTGAATACTGAAAGAAGGGCATGGTGACATAGTCATTGGTCGACGTAGTCATCCAGACTGGAAAGGATGTTGATTGAGAATTTCTCCTCTTCCCCAGCTAGCCTCTCCTGCGGGGTTCCACAAGGCTCCATCCTAGGCCCCATTCTCTTCTCTCTATACATGCTCCCCCCCCCCAGCCAAATCATTCAAAGACACAGCATTTCTTTCCACTGCTATGCGGATGACACACAGCTTTATCTCCCCCTGAAACCCAACAACCGGTCCAATTTAAACAGCCTCATGCACTGCCTTGAGGACATAAAATGTTGGATGGCACAGAACTTCCTTCAACTAAACGAGAGCAAGTCTGAGGTCATCCTATTCGGCCCCCCCGGCTCCATCAAATCGATAACAGGCAGCCTTGGAAGCCTATCCTGCCTAGTCAAACCGCATGTCAAAAACCATGGCGTGATATTTGACTCTGCATTAAAGTTTGACAAGCAAGTCAACGCTGTGGAAAAAGCCAACTTCTTCCAACTTCGTACCATAGCTAAAATCAAACCATTCCTCCAATTTGACGACATTGAAAAAATCATCCACGCATTCATTTCCTCCCGCCTAGACTACTGCAACTCCCTATACACTGGGATCAGCCAATCATCCCTGTCCCGCCTTCAATTGGTCCAAAACGCCGCAGCGAGACTCCTGACGGGTACCCGTAAAAGGGATCACATCACCCCGATTCTGGCCTCTCCACTGGCTCCCAGTACGGTACAGAATCAACTTCAAGCTCCTCCTATTCACATATAAAGCCCTAAATGGACACCCCCCCCCCTACATCAAAAATCTTCTAACCCACCATTCAATCTCCAGGTCCCTCAGGTCGGCCGACTTGGGGCTACTGACTATCCCGCGGTCTAGGCTTAAGCTCAGGGGTGACCGAGCTTTTGCGGTTGCAGCTCCGAGACTGTGGAACAGCATCCCTCTCCCCATCAGAACTGCCCCCTCCATCGACTCCTTTAAGTCCAGGCTCAAAACTTATTTCTACTCCCTAGCGTTTGAGGCCCTCTGAGGGGGGGGGGGGGGGGGGGGGCTGTGAACTGTTTATGTATGTGCTGTTATGTTTGTGGGCCATTGTATGGTCGTTCTTAGTACCTGAACTGATGCACAGCACTTTGGTCAATGTGGGTTGTTTTTAAATGTGCCGCACAAATAAAATTGACTTGACTTGACTTGACTTGAAACCTCTGATGTGTTCTGTGTTCAGTCTGAAGGGAAGGGTCTCGACCCGAAACGTCACCCTTTCCTTCTCTCCAGAGATGCTGCCTGTCCCGCTGAGTTACTCCAGCATTTTGTGTCTATCTTCAGTGTAGACCAGCATTTCCTTCCGACACTGTATCCCGTGTTAATTGCTTTCACTGGAGGTGAGCTGCAGTTGACATTTTTAAAATTATATGTTGCCCTCTCTGAGTTTGTTCAGGAACAGAAAATGTGGCCATTGTTTCTGTTCTTCATTTCTTGTCTAAGAGCTTGTTCAGTGCGCGTGTGTGCCTATGTGGCCAGGTGCTGGTTTCAATGCGTGGTGCACAGGGATCACATTAGAAGGACTGTACGGGAAGACTGTTAACGCTGTATGTGGCAGAAGTGGAGGTGGGGGAACATGCAGCAGAGGGGAGTGAAGAAGGTCATTTAGCTGCAAGTCAGTTGTCATCAATCAGCCGTTTTGTTGCTTCGGAATAAATTTGCAACAGAAACATTGTCCCACCTGTTCAGAATTGTAATCGCTGATTATTACCAACAGGAGTATTACAGGAATACAGTTACGACCGACATGAAACCTGGACGAGAACTCTGGTTTTATAAATGATTCCGTTGTTTTTGAAAAAGAGGAAATTGAGTGGCCCTGATGAACACTGCACAGATTGTTTCACTTCACTGTGGAATTCTGCATCAGACTAATTGGGCTTAGCTACTGATTTTAGTTTAGTTTAGCGTGGAAACAGGCCCTTCGGCCCACCAAGCCCGCACTGACCAGCACATTTAACACTATCCTACACCCACTGGGGACAATTTTTACATTTATACCAAGCCAATTAACCTACAAACCTGTACATCTTTGGAGTGTGGGAGGAAACCGGAGGAAACCTTGGTGTCTACCTCAACGATAAACTGGACTGGACTGAAAACACCGATGCGCTATACAGAAAGGGCCAGAGCAGACTTTATCTGCTAAGGAGACTCAGGTCCTTTGGAGTTCAGGGGTCACTCCTAAGGACCTTCTACAACACGGTGGTTGCATCGGCCATTTTCTATGGAGTGGTCTGCTGGAGCAGCAGCATCTCAGCGGCGGAAGGGAAGAGACTCGACAAGCTGGTCAGGAAGGCCAGCTCTGTCCTGGGTTGCCCCCTCGACTCAGTGCAGGTGGTGGGAGAGAGGAGGAGGATGGCAAAGCTAACATCGCTGCTGGACAACGACTCCCACCCCATGCAGGACACTGTCACTGCACTGAGTAGCTCCTTCAGTGACAGACTCCTTCACCCCAAGTGCGTGAAGGAGAGATATAGGAGGTCCTTCCTTCCCGCTGCGGTGAGACTGCACAACCAGCACTGCTCCCAGCAGACCAGTCAACAATAACAGCTAAGAACACACAGTAAACTGATGACAATTTATGTATCTTTTATTTATAATGAACGATCTCTTGCTATCCACTTTGCTGCTGTAACACTGTAAATTTTCCCGGTGTGGGACGAATAAAGGAATATATTATATTATTATCTCGGAGAAAACCCACGCAGGTCATGGGGAGAACGTACAAACTCCGTACAAACGGCGCCCGTAGTCGGGATTGAACCCGGGTCTCTGGTGCTGTAAGACAGCAACTCCACTGCTGTACTGTCTGCAATGCTGGAGATATTTTTCCCATTCCGTTATGCTCATAGAATGTGCTGGAAACACTTGGTACGACAGGCAGCATCTGTGCACAGAGGAATGAGTCTAATTATTTTTTTGGTCAATTAACTTTCTTCAATTTTTGCAGGAAATATACTTTTTGCTTTTTCGTTATGCTAATTCCACTTTCAAAGAGCAATTAATTTGGCGTGCTTGTTTATTTTACATTCTCCTGATGCCTGGCACAGATTTTTCTGCTCTTGCAGCCTTAAAAAGGGAGAAAGCAGACACTGTGCCCCTAAGTCAGTGTTGATGCTCTGTTTGGTTAGCTTCTGTAGAGGCTGAGGTTCACTTGCACCTCCTCCAACCTCGTCTACTGTATCCGTTATTCAAGGAGTGGACTCTTGTACATCGGCGAGGCCAAACGTAGATGCTAGGTTCCCTTAGATGCAGTTAGAAGCACATAATATTAAAATTAGTAAAGTCATTTCCAAATACCATAAAATGCTTGTGTTTAACCAACTTATTTACTGTCAGGACATTTGACAGGTAGATTGGAGGCGACAGTTTGACGGTCAGGTAAGCGTGGGAATTTCGCGATGTTTATGGCCATCAGCCATTACATTTAAAGTGGGCTCCCAACCCAGATATGCAACCCAGAAACCAGATATGCATCTCCCGTACATTTTCAAAGAATGCCCACACACTTTTCACAAAAATCCACTGAACCACTTTTTAAATCGTTTTTTTAAATACAGCTATTAGTAAACTGGAAGTAAATCCGGTTTATGCCTTGTTACAGTGAAGCTTGGTTTTTAAGTAACCCATACAAGATGTTATAGTTCAAAACTCTCAAGTACTTACTGACTTGTCAGTGATTTCAGCGAAAATTAGGACGCCGGAGAAGCATTGACAGCGTGGGAATTTCGCGATGTTTCCAAAGACGCTGTAATCTCGACCTGACTCGGCATTGTCGTGGTCATTGTCGTGGTCATTGTCGTCGGGTAAAAGAAAATTTCGGCGATCTGCTACGAATTTGACAGTCGCCAAAAAAATCGCCTACAGGCCCTTAAGCCTCGGGGACTATTTACAGCAGTTCCTGGATTTACATCAATTTCCAGTAGAAACAAACATGTCCATTTTATAAGCAAGAGCCATTGCACTGTACAAATCTGATTAAAAATAAGGATGAAATAGTGTAATTGAGTACAGAAGACAATGCAACATGTTTTAAGGTGTACAAGTTGAGATGCATTGATTAGAGTTGCTGGTGGTTTTATTTTTGCTGACGAGCCCTTAACTGTATCTCTGTTCCCTTCATCCAGTGCAAGATGGGGAATTCGGACAGCCAGTATAACCTCCAGGGAACTAAAGGCAGCAGCAGTACTGAGGGGAAGGCTACTCCCATGACCAGGCAGAAGACGTGCGCCCTTAAAATTCGAAGTGTCCACATTAAGGATGAAAAGTCCCGCTCGTCCTTTGGCTGGGGTCACGGGGGCAACAGCATCAGTTACAAAGCGAGGTCGCTGGGTCGAAACTGCCTGTCCCAGCACAAAACTAACCAGCGCCTCTCACTCCACGCTGCTGCCCGGCAGTGCGAAGCTCTGGCGGTGGGCAGCAGCCATGCTGACGCCAGATGTCATGCCCGCCAGCACGACAGCAGCGAGGAGCCTCAGTTACTGCCCTGGAATAGATTCCCGTTCATCCCCGACAAGGCAGACGGTCAGAGCCGAGCGCCGGTGCGCAACGGCTCTGTCGTGAACGGGCACGGCCTGGCGGAAGGCGCGGCGCAGGCAAGGAAAGCGGAAGGAGAATGCAGCCCGAGAGTCCTGATCAAAACGCTGGGAAGGTTTGATGGCAACTTGAGAGTGGAGTTCCACAGTGGCGCTGGCTACAGCAATGGGGAGCCAACCTGTGATGAATCCCCAGGCCCAGTCCAGCTGCTGAGATACTCGACCGCTGTGCCATCGAACCCCAGCAAGCAAAACGAGGTGCAGATCGATGGCAGTACAGAATACGCCATAGACCAGTGCCTCCCCCTGCAAGAGGGGAGATTGAAGTCAAGCAAGGGCAGCTCAATAAGCTCGGAATATTCCTGGTGTGAATCGCAATGGGGGCACCACGCGTGTGCCAATGATTTTGAAGACACGTACGCAACTGCAAAGGCTACTGACTCAAGTGACCAGGGGAGCATTTTGCCAAGTGACGAGCAACCTTTCCAGAGGTCATCTCTCTCTTCCCTTCAGGCAATGTACACTGACGCTGGGGCAGGGCCTCGCGTACCCACAGGGAATGCGTTTCCACTGCACCACCGAAACACAGCGGCTTTCAACAGCAAGACGTTGTTTGAGGGTGACTTCTCCAAGTGCGTGAACGTGCCGTCTGACGAGGAGGAGGAGGAGGAAGGTCCCGTGCAGTATTCCTCGTACACGCTCCCGTGCAGAAAGCCCAAACACCTCCCCGAAGACGGGTCCTCACGAACTGCCCTGAAGAGCCGAATGCGCCGCCTAAGTGCCTGGACTGGCAGCCTCACCAGGAAGAAAAGAAAACTACAGGTAAGGAACGTTTTTATTTCATAACTTGACACGCAAGCCTCTGCAAAATTAACCAAGTAGCTTGTGCATTGAATTCTGTCGAAGGAGCGATACTTTGAAGTCGGAGCTGTCGGTACGATAGTTTTACAGATACCGCGCGCAAACAGGCCCTTCGGCCCACCGAGTCCTCGCCGACCAGCACTACCAGTGGACTTCCCCAACATCGGGAACAATCTTCCTGCATCTAGCCTGTCCAACCCCTTAAGAATTTTGTAAGTTTCTATAAGATCCCCCCTCAGTCTTCTAAATTCCAGCGAGTACAAGCCGAGTCTGTCCAGTCTTTCTTCATATGAAAGTCCTGCCATCCCAGGGATCAATCTGGTGAACCTTCTCTGTACTCCCTCTATGGCAAGAATGTCTTTCCTCAGATTAGGAGACCAAAACTGTACGCAATACTCCAGGTGTGGTCTCACCAATGCTGATATGGCTGTTCTGTGCACTGTAACAATTCTGAATTCTTTTGTTGTCCCTGCTACTCTCACATGTATATTAAACGTGGTGAAGAACCTCATCACGCTTGAGTGTAAAGCAATAATAGTCGAGGAAGTAAGAAACTTTAAATGGTGTTTGCCAAAAAGGGCGATTCACTGGAGAACATGGATAGATGACGTTCTGGGCCGGGACCCTCAAACTGGTCTTGACCAGAGACGTCACCTATCCATGTTCCCCAGAGATGCTGCCTGACCCGCCGACTTACTCCAGCACTTTGTGTCTGATAATGTCTGTACGGAGTTTGTACGTTCTCCCCGTGACCTGCGTGGGTTTTCTCCGAGATCTTCGGTTTCCTCCCACACTCCAAAGACGTACAGATCTGTAGGTTAATTGGCTTGGTAAATGTAAACATTGTCCCCAGTGGGTGTAGGATAGTGTTAATGTGCGGGGGTCGCTGGTCGTCGCGGACCCATTGGGCCGAAAGGGCCTGTTTCTGTGCTGTATCTCTACATCTAAAATCTAAAATCCCCTCTCCCTCCCCCTCCCCTCCCCCCCTTCCCCCCCCCTCCCCACTCAATGCCCCTCAACCCCCCCTTATCCTCCCACTTCCCCCCCCTCCCTAGGAGATAGATTTAAACTTTAAAATGTGAATAACTTTAAAAATAAAACACCGATTTCAATGAAGCTTCTTCCATTCGCACCAAAGGGGTTCCGCGCTGCATCTCTGAACAAAACTAAAACTAATAATAATAATAATAATAATAATAATAATAATAATAATAATAATAATAATAATAATAATAATAATAATAATAATAATAATAATAATAATAATAATAATAATAATAATAATAATAATAATAATAATAATAATGCATTACATTTATATAGCGCTTTTCTAAACACTCAAACACTTAAATTGCACAACCACTTCAGAAATGTCAGATTTCCCCCCTCCCCAAAAAAAAAATCTCTTCCATTTTCCAGGACTCGAGACCCAAGGATGTCAATGATTATTGTGACAGTGGGATTGACGGTTTGAATGGGGACGCCAGCTCTCCGTCCCAGGCTTCCAGCTCGCTGTGGTCGGCGGGCTTCAGCTACACGCTGCCCCCCAGGAGCAACTCCGCCAGCGCAGTCGGCCGCGACGTCCTGCGCCAGAGCATCTACGAAAACTTCATGCGCGAGTTGGACGCGGGCCGCGTGTCCACGGACATCACCGACCTGTCGACCGGGAGTGAGGACAGCAGCAGCGATTCCCTCAACTCCCTCGAGCAGCTGGACCTGCTGTTTGAGAAAGAGCAGGGGTGCGTGCGGAAGGCCGGCTGGTTGTCCTTTAAACCGCTCATCACTCATCAGAAGGAAAGGAAGTTGGAACTTGCACCCCGCAGAAAATGGAGGCAGTACTGGGTTTCTCTCAAAGGTAACCGTGACAACCCAGAATTGGTACATTAATTCTAATTCTAATTCTAATTCTAATTCTAATTCTAATTCTAATTCTAATTCTGGTCGGGATTGGCTCACACAGTAAAGTCTTGAAAGAAGTGTCATAATTTGACCTCAGTGGGGAAAAAAATGGATGAATAATGAGGGCGTGCAGCGTAGGTTTACTAGGTTAATTCCCGGAATGGCGGGACTGTCGTATGTTGAAAGACTGGAGCGACCAGGCTTGTATACACTGGAATTTAGAAGGATGAGAGGAGATCTTATCGAAACGTATAAGATTATTAAGGGGTTGGACACGTTAGAGGCAGGAAACGTGTTCCCAATGTTGGGGGAGTCCAGAACAAGGGGCCACAGTTTAAGAATAAGGGGTAGGCCATTTAGAACGGAGATGAGGAAAAACTTTCTCAGTCAGAGAGTTGTGAATCTGTGGAATTCTCTGCCTCAGAAGGCAGTGGAGGCCAATTCTCTGAATGCATTCAAGAGAGAGCTAGATAGAGCTCTTAAGGATAGCGGAGTCAGGGGGTATGGGGAGAAGGCAGGAACGGGGTACTGATTGAGAATGATCAGCCATGATCGAAGGGCCGAATGGCCTCCTCCTGCACCTATTGTCTATTGTCTATTGTCAGTGGGGAAAAAATGGATGAATAATTACATTATTTTTAGCTGAAAAGGAATTTGCAACAATAGATTTATTAGGAATCTGATGGGTAACTTTTTTCACACAGAGGGTGGTGGGTGTATGGAACAAGCTGCCAGAGGAGGTAGTTGAGGCTGGGACTATCCCATCGTTTAACAAACAGTTAGACAGGTACATGGATAGGACAGGTTTGGAGGGATATGGGCCAAATGTGGGCAGGTGGGACTAGTGTAGCTGGGACATGTTGGCCGGTGTGGGCAAGTTGGGCCAAAGGGCAGTCTCACCTGCCTGCATGTGTACAAGGACACCCAGGTCTCGCTGCACTTCCCCCTTACCTAACCTGACACCATTGAGATAATAATCTGCATCCTTGTTTTGCCGCCAAAGTGGATAACCTCACATTTATCTATATTATACTGCATCTGCCATGCATCTGCCCACTCACTCAACCTGTCCAGGTCACTCTGTAACCTCCTAACATCCTCTTCGCAATTCACACCGCCACCCGGCTTTGTGTCATCCGCAAACTTGCTAGTGTTACTTCATCCAAATCATTAATTATATTGTAAATAGTTGCGGCCCCAACACCGAGCCTTGCGGCACTCCACTCGCCACTGCCTGTCATTCTGAAAAGGACCCGTTTACTCCTACTCTTTGCTTCCTTTCTACCAACCAATGCTCTATCCATGTCAACTCTCTACCCCCACTAGAATGTGCTCTAATTTTGCTCACCAATCTCCCGTGTGGGACCTTATCAAAGGCTTTCTGAAAGTCTAGATACACTACATCCACTGGCTCCCCTTCATCCATTTTACTTGTCACATCCTCAAAAAATTCTAGAAGATTAGTCAAGCATGATTTCCCTTTCATAAATCCATGCTGACTTGGACTTATCCTTTTACTGCTATCCAAATGCACCGTTATTACCTCCCTACCGTTTCTGGATCTCACCATCTCCATCACGGGAGACAGACTGGTGACTGACATCTACTACAAGCCCACTGACTCCCACAGCTACACTTCTTCCCACCCTGTCTCCTGCAAAAAGTCTATCCCCTACTCCCAATTCCTCCGTCCACGCCGCATCTGCGCCCGGGATGAGGTGTTTCATACTAGGGCATCAGAGATGTCCTCATTCTTTAGGGAACGGGGCTTCCCCTCCTCCATTACAGATGAGGCTCTCACTAGGGCCTCCTCTATATCCCACAGCTCCGCTCTTGCTCCCCCTCCCCCCACTCGTAACAAGGACAGAATCCCCCTTGTCCTCACCTTCCACCCCACCAGCCAGCGGATCCAACAAATTATGCTCCAACATTTCCGTCACCTACAACGGGACCCCACTACTGGCCATATCTTCCCAACCCCTCCCCTTTCTGCGTTCCACAGAGACCGTTCCCTCCGTAACTCCCTGGTCCACTCGTCCCTTCCCACCCAAACCACCCCCTCCCCAGGCACTTTCCCCTGCAACCGCACGAGATGCAACACCTGTCCCTTTACCTCCCCCCTCGACTCTATCCAAGGACCCAAACAGTCTTTCCAGGTGAGACAAAGATTCACCTGCACCTCCTCCAACCTCATCTATCGCATCCGCTGTTCCAGATGTCAACTTTTCTACATCGGCGAGACCAAACGCAGGCTCGGCGATCGTTTTGCTCAACACCTTCGCTCAGTCCGCCTTAACCAACCTGATCTCCCGGTGGCTGAGCACTTCAACTCCCCCTCCCACTCCCAGTCTGACCTTTCTGTCATGGGCCTCCTCCAGTGCCATAGTGAGGCCCACCGCAAATTGGAGGAACAGCACCTCATATTTCGCTTGGGCAGCTTACAGCCCAACGGTATGAACATTGACTTCTCTAACTTTAGATAGTTCCTCTGTCCCTCTCTTCCCCTCCTCCTTCCCAGTTCTCCCACTGTCTTCCTGTCTCCACCTATATCCTTTCTTTGTCCCGCCCCCCCCCCCACCCGACATCATTCTGAAGATGGGTCTCGACCCGAAACGTCACCCATTCCTTCTCTCCAGAGATGCTGCCTGACCTGCTGAGTTACTCCAGCATTTTGTGAAATAAATACCTTCGATTTGTACCAGCATCTGCAGTTATTTTCCTACGTTATTACCTCTTTAATAATTGACTCCAGCATCTTCCCCACCACCGATGTCAGGCTAACTGGTCTGTATTTCCCCGTTTTCTCTCTCGCTCCTTTCTTTAAAAGTGGGATAACATTAGCTATCCTCCAATCCACAGGAACTAATCCTGAATATATTGAACATTGTAAAATGATCACCAATGCGTCCACTATTTCTAGAGCCACCTCCCTGAGGACCCTGGGATGCAGACCATCAGGCCCTGGGGATTTATCAACCTTCAGTCCCATCAGTCTACCCAATACTATTCCTCGCCTAATGCAAATTTCTCTACCCCCCTAGATCCTCTGTCCTCTAGTACATCTGGGAGATTGTTTGTGTCTTCCTTAGTGAAGACAGATCCGAAGTACCTGTTCAACTCTTCTGCCATTTCCTTGTTACCCATAATAATTTCACCTGTGTCTGCCTTCAAGGGACCCAATATTTGACTTTGCTACTCTTTTTCTGTTAACATATCTAAAGAAGCTTTTACTGTCCTTCTTTATATTCTTGGCCAGCTTCCCCTCGTACTTCATCTTTTCAGCCCGTATTGCCCGTTTTGTTACCATCTGTTGTCCTTTGAAAGTTTCCCAATCCTCTGGCTTCCCGCTACTCTTTGCTGTGTTATACATCTTTTCAAAATGCCAGAGTTGTGGAATGTTTGACAGGCACACTAAAAAACACTGAATTTCAGAGATACCTTTGAGGGCTGGTGAACACGTGGATACGATCTTAAGGTATCGTATATCAACCTTCAGTCCCATCAGTCTACCCAATACTATTTCTCGCCTAATGCAAATTTCGTTCAGTTCCTCTATCCCCCTAGATCCTCTGTCCTTTAGTACATCTGGGAGATTGTTTGTATCTTCCTTAGTGAAGACAGATCCGAAGTACCTGTTCAACTCTTCTGCCATTTCCTTGTTACCCATAATAATTTCACCCGTGCCTGCCTTTAAGGGACCCACATTTGACTTTGAGAGCTGGTGAACATGTGGATACGATCTCAACAGGTATTAAGGGATTTTGTCACCCGCCTTACATTGGGTCTTGTTGATCAGTTGGAATCTAACTTTCCTAAGGAAGGTATTACACTAAAAATGTGATCCATGACAATCAATGAGGTGGCAGATATGTTCCTTTGCATTGCATTCTGTGCGGTACCTAATCAATTATGTTATATTTTGTGTTGAACCCTAGTCTAGCATTGTAAAATGCAATTTACTTGTGTCTCACGGCCTCTGAAACCGAATTTTGTTTCACTTGAGTAAAAGATGACAGAGCAGTACTGAAGTCAAATTGACACAATAGACAATAGACAATAGGTGCAGGAGGAGGCCATTCGGCCCTTCGAGCCAGCACCGCCATTCAATGTGATCATGGCTGATCATCCACAATCAGTACCCCGTTCCTGCCTTCTCCCCATACCCCCCTGACTCTGCTATCCTTAAGAGCTCTATCTAACTCTCTCTTGAACGCATCCAGAGAATTGGCCTCCACTGCCTTCTGAGGCAGAGAATTCCACAGATTCACAACTCTCTGAGTGAAAAAGTTTTTCCTCATCTCTGTTCTAAATGGCCGACCCCTTATTCATAGTAACTTTCTGTTCCTATTTAACTTTCTAGCTTCATAAAATGTGCCCCTTTTAGATTTTTAGATTTAGAGATACAGCGCAGAAACAGGCCCTTTGGCCCATCGAGTCCGCGCCGCCCAGCGATCCCCGCACACTAACAATATCCTACACCCACTAGAGACAATTTTTGCATTTTCCCAGCCAATTAACCTGCATACCTGCACGTCTTTTGACTTGGTGTGGAGAAAGGAACTGCAGATGCTGGTTTACACTGAAGATAGACACAAAATGCTGGAGTAACTCAACAGGACAGGCAGCATCTGTCGATGGAAGGAATGGGTGACGTTTCAGGTCGAGTCCCAAGGGTCCATACACCCACCACCCTTTGTGTGAAAAAGTGACCCCTCAGATTCCCATTAAATCTTTTCCCCTTCACCTTAAACCTATGTCCCCGGTCCTCGATTCCCCTCGATTCCCGGTCTCGACCCAAAATGTCCCCCATTCCTTCTCTCCAGAGATGCTGCCTGTCCCGCTGAGTTACTCCAGCATTTTGTGTCTATCCCCATTTGACTATATTCCAGTCAAATGCTAGATTTATATTTCTCTGGAGATGTCTGGAGACTCACGTTCGATCCCGACCACGGGTGCTGTCTGTACGGAGTTTGTACACTTGTCCCGTTACCCATGTAGGGTTTCTCCAAGATCTTTGGTTTCCTCCCGCACTCCAAAGGCGTGCAGGTTTGTAAGTTAAGTGTAAGAAAATAACTGCAGATGCTGGTACAAACTGAAGGTATTTATTCACAAAATGCTGGAGTAACTCAGCAGGTCAGGCAGCATCTCGGGAGAGAAGGAATGGGTGACGTTTCGGGTCGAGACCCAACCATCAAACCTGAGGTATTTATTCACAAAATGCTGGAGTAACTCAGAAGAGTCTCGACCCAAAACGTCACCCATTCCTTCTCTCCTGAGATGCTGCCTGACCTGCTGAGTTACTCCAACATTTTGTGAATAAATACCTCAGGTTTATAGGTTAATTGGCTTGGTATTAATGTAAAATCGTCTCGGGTTTGTGTTGGGTTAGGGTCGATGTGCGGGGATCGCTGGTCGGTGTGGACTCAGTGGGCCGAAGGGCCTGTTTTCGCACTGTCTCTCTAAACTAAAAACTGAATGAAACTAAATTATGTTTGCATATGGCACTCCAAGTGAAGACTTGTTTTTTTGCTTTTCTTTTTTGAAGGCTGCACGCTGCTGTTTTATGAAGCCAATGGGAAAACGTACATGGAGCAGAGCAGTGTACCCAGATACGCCTTGTTCACAGAGGACAGCATTGTGCAGCCTGTACCAGAACACCCTAAGAAAGAAAACGTGTTCTGTCTCAGCAATGCCTTCGGCGATGTCGTCCTATTCCAGGTTTTTATTGTTCATTTACTAAGAATGAATCTTATTCATAGAGTCATAGGGTGACACAGCGTGGAAACAGGCCCTTCGGCCCAACTTGCCCACACTGGACAACATGTCCCAGTTACACTAGTCCCACCTGCCTGCACTTGGTCCATATCCCTCCAAACCTGCCCTATCCATGTACATGTCTGTTTCTGAAACGTTGGGATAGTCCCAGCCTCAACTACCTCCTCTGGCAGCTTGTTCCATACACCCACCACCCTTTGTGTGAAAAAGTTACCCCCCAAATTCCCATTAAATCTTTTCCCCTTCACCTTAAACCTATGTCCTCTGATCCTCGATTCACCTACGCTGGGCAAGAGACTCTGTGCATCTACCCGATCTACACCTCTATAAGATCGTCCCTCATCCTCCTACACACCAAGGAATAGAGTGCCAGCCTACTCAACCTCTCCCCATAGCTCAGCAACCTCTAGTCCTGGCAACATCCTCGTAAATCTTCCAGCTTCCAATACCCCTTTCAGCTTGACAACATCTTTCCTTGCAACATGGTGCCCAGAACTGAACACAATACCATAAATGTGACCTCATCAACGTCGTGTACAGCTGCAACATGACCTCCCAACTTCTATACTCAACACCCTGACTGATGAAGGCCAATGGGCCAAAGGCCTTTTTGATCACCTTGTCTACCTGCGACTCCACCTTCAAGGAACCATGCACCTGCACTGACCACTGAAGACGCATCAATAAAAGCAAGATTTGCCTGGCTGGATTTTACAGGGCAAATGGAAGATAAACAATTCAACAAAAAATCCCTAGAATATAACAATAACTTTAGCACAAACCTTTCTATGCCCTAATAGCGTAAGAAAATAACTCGGACTCGGGTCGAAGGGCCTGTTTCACGCTGTATCTCTAAGCTAAACTTAACCAAACCACCCCTGACTGCACTTTCCAAGCGCCTACCACTGTGTGTAAAAACAACCTGCCCCACACATCCCCTTTAAACTTTTCCCCTCTCACCTTAAAGTAATGATTTCTGATATTTGACATTTCCACCCTGGGGAAAAAGGTTCTGACTGTGTTCCTCATCAATGCCTCTCATAATTTTTTATATACTTCTTGTCAGGTCTCCCCTCAACCTTTGATGTTGTAGATAAAATAATTTCCAATCCATATTAGCAATAGCAATAGACTCTAGCCAGGGAGTATCCTGTTACATTCTTTTCTGCTCTCTCTCCAAAGCCTCCACACCCTTCGCATAACAGGGGGACTAGAACTGCACTTTACCCCAGCATGTTTATTAACGTGTCCCTACCCAGTCTTCCCTTCAGGAGATCTGTGATATTTGCGAATTATGTTAATTATGTATATTTGCATTCCAATCACTCGATTTCCCCCCCCCTGATTTTTATCAGATGATTTCCCCCTGATTTTTATCAGATGATTTCCCCCTGATTTTTATCAGATGATTTCCCCCCGATTTTTATCAGATGATTTCCCCCTGATTTTTTTATCAGATGATTTCCCCATGATTTTTATCAGATGATTTCCCCCTGATTTTTTTATCAGATGATTTCCCCATGATTTTTATCAGATGATTTCCCCCTGATTTTTATCAGATGATTTCCCCCCCTGATTTTTATCAGATGATTTCCCCCTGATCTTTATCAGATGATTTTGTTTGCAAAAAATAAAATAAGCACAACAGCGCCTTCACTTCCGTATAAAGCTTTGGAAGTTTGGAATGTCCCCTACTACTTGCACCAACTTCTACAGATGCACCATTTTATCGGGATGCACCACAGCTTGGTTTGGGAACAGCTCCATCCAAGATCACAAGAAATTGCCGCAAATTGTACACGCAGCCCAGACCGTCACGCAAACCAACCTCCCTTCCATTGACTCCATTTGTACCTCACGCTGCCTCGGCAAGGCCAGCAGCACAATCAAGGACGAGTCGCACCCTGGCTACACTCCCTCTTCTCCCCTCTCCCATCAGGCAAAAGGTACAGAAGTGTGAAAACACACACCTCCAGATTCAGGGGCAGTTTCTTCCCAGCTGTTGTCAGGCAACTGAATCATCCTACCACAACCAGAGAGCAGTGCTGAACTACGATCTTCCTCTTTGGTAGATCAGATCTTTGATCAGACTTTGCTGGCTCTACTTTGCACTAAACGTTTTTCCCTTGCGCATCTATACTGTAAATGGATTGATCCCAATCATGTATTGTCTTTCTGCTGACTGGTTCCAACGCAACAAAAGCTTGTCGTAATACCTCGGTGCATGTGACAATGAACTAAACTGTACTGACTGAGTTTGACATTCGCAACACGGCTCGTGTTTATTCTTTGAATTTGAGTTCTAAGAGCAACACAGCTCAATTTCAAATTAATCTTAACTTCAGAATTTCTGAAACGTTATCTTCAGCGGTTTTACATTCACGTGATGTTTTAAATGTCAATGATTCCTGTGGCTTTGGATTTCAGGCTACAAGCCAGACTGACCTTGAAAATTGGGTAACAGCAATTCATTCTGCCTGTGCATCGGTGTTTGCAAAACAAAATGGGAAAGAGGATACGGTCAAGCTACTCAGAAACGAAACCAAGAGCTTCATGCAGAAGATTGACATGGATGGAAAAATGAAGAAAATGGCTGAGTTGCAACTATCCATTGTCAATGATCCCAAAAATAGGAAGGCAATTGAAAATCAGGTATGCTTAACTCTTAATGTTGCCCGGGATGGCGGGACCGTCATAGGGGGAGAGATTGGAAAGACTGGGCTTGTGTTCACTGGAGTTTAGAAGGATGAGAGGGGATCTTATAGAGACGTATAAAATTACAAAAGGACTGGACAAGCTAGATGCAGGAAAAATGTTCCCAATTTCGGGAGGGGGGGAGTCCAGAACCAGGGGCCACAGTCTTAGAATAAAGGGGAGGTCATTTAAAACTGAGATGAGAAAAAAACTTTTTCACCCAGGGGTTATGGGGAGAAGGCAGGAACTGGGTACTGATTGAGAATGATCAGCCATGATCACGTTGAATGGTGGTGCTGGCTCGAAGGGCCGAATGGCCTCCTCCTGCACCTATTGTCTATTGTCAGAGAATTCCACAAATTCACAACTCTCCGGGTGAAAAAGTTTTTTCTCACCTCAGTTTTAAATGGCCTCCCCTTTATTCTAAGACTGTGGCCCCTGGTTCTGGACTCCCCCAACATTGGGAACATTTTTCCTGCATCTAGCTTGTCCAGTCCTTTTATAATTTTATACGTTTCTATAAGATTCCCTCTCATCCTTCTAAATTCTAATTAACTGTGGGAAGTTGCTGCAGATGCTGGTTTACACTGAAGATAGACACAAAGTGCTGGAGTAACTCAGCAGGTCAGGCAGCATCTCTGGAGAGAAGGGACGGGTGACGTTTCGGGTCGAGACCCTTCTTCAGACTGAGATAACACTGTACTCTGTCATCGCGAGCAATCATCTTTCTGCAGCCTCTCCCCAGGTCCGTTATATCATATCATATCATATATATACAGCCGGAAACAGGCCTTTTCGGCCCACCAAGTCCGCGCCGCCCAGCGATCCCCGCACATTAACACTATCCTACACCCACTAGGGACAATTTTTTACATTTACCCAGTCAATTAACCTACATACCTGTACGTCTTTGGAGCGGGAGTTTACTGTATTGTGAATTATTTCTAAGTCAGTTGAACTTGAAACTGCATTTTTCTATAAATCTCACGTTAGACAGCAGTAATGTAAGAAACATCAGATTCAAATATAAGAAGGAATGGACGATGTTTCGGGGTCGAGACCCTTCTTCAGACCTGAAGAAGGGTCTCGACCCCGAAACATCACCCATTCCTTCCCTCCCGAGATGCTGCCTGTCCCGCTGAGTTACTCCAGCACTTTGTGTTTATCTTTGGTTTAAACCAGCATCTGCAGTTCCTTCTTACACAGATTCAAATTTCACCTTGAGTCGATTATTTAACAGTTTGGCCAAAACCTAATTGAATCGGGGTACTAGTCCAAAGACCGAATGGCCTGTTCTTCAGTTTAGTTTAGAGATACAGCGCAGAAACAGGCCCTTTGGCCAATTGATTCCGCACCTACCAGCGATCCCCGCACATTAACACTATCCTACACTAGGGACAATTTTTACATTTATACCAAGGCGGTTAACCTACAAACCTGTACGTCTTTATCATATCATATCATATCATATATATACAGCCGGAAACAGGCCTTTTCGGCCCACCAAGTCCGTGCCGCCCAGCGATCCCCGCACATTAACACTATCCTACACCCACTAGGGACAATTTTTACATTTACCCAGCCAATTAACCTACATACCTGTACGTCTTTGGAGTTGGAGTGTGGGAGGAAACCGAAGTTCTCGGAGAAAACCCACGCAGGTCACGGGGAGAACGTACAAACTCCGTACAGACGGCGCCCGTAGTCAGGATCGAACCCGGGTCTCTGGCGCTGTAAGGCAGCAACTCTAATGCTGTGCCTCCGTGCAGATTGTTCTGTTTGCGATGTATGTTCCTTGCACACTACATTTGAAGAAAATTGAGCCAAGGCCCAGTTTTATTGTGATCGAAGCAATCTGCTTTGCATTAAAGCAGAGTGCTACATTTCTCCTTTTTAACAATTGAGCATGTTATTCAGTGTATCTGCACTGGCTTAAAGAAAATGCATCTTTCTTTCAAGTTTATTTTGAACACACTAACAAATCAGCTTGAAGCACATTAAACAAATCAGTTTGAAACTAGAAAACGTTTTTTTTTCCCTACCGGAGGAAGAAAGTGGATGTGTTATTTGCTTTGATTGGGTCAGCTTTTTTCCATACACCTTGTTTGCTTGCCATGGATATGGACATAATATCCCTCAGCAGGATGAATGATGCCTTTGTGTATCTTGGTAGGACCGTGACGTTCCTGTTTCCCTGACAAGATTGTCGGGGGAGGGTTCGAGGAGAGGTGCTGGAGGAGGAAGCAAGTCTTCCCTGAACTCTCTTGGTTTCTCCTTTTTAATTAAAAGTCACGCTAAGTAAAAAATAGACCTTGCTCATCAGGACTGTAGATGAGGACTGCCCTCAAAAGACCCAGTACTGGAATTGGTACCACGTAGCCTTCAGACTTTACAGAAGCTTCTAAGATATCATGTGTCGGAAGGAACTGCAGATGTAGGTTTACTCATGATCATAATCATGTTTTATTAGCCAAGTATGTTTTGCAACATACGAGGAATTTCATTTGCCACACAGTCAAAAGCAACAGGACACACAAAATACATTTTAACATGAACATCCACCACAGTGACTCCCCCACATTCCTCACTGTGATGGAAGACGAAAAAAAGTTCAATCTCTTCCCTTCTTTGTTCTCCCGCGGTCGGGGGCCTCGAACCTTCCGTTGACGGGACGATCTTGGCTTCCGTAGCCAGCGGTCGGGCCCTCCGCGTCCGGGCGATCAAACTCCCACATCGGGGGGAATCTCAGCTCCCCGGCGTCGGCGATCTACCCCGGGTCAGGGCTGGTGGAACCTCCTGCGACTTTGGAGCTTCCCGACATTAGCCTCTACCCGAGACTGTGAGCTCCTCGATGTTGGAATCTACAGGCCACGGTTGGAGCATCGATCCCAGGCAAGGGATCGCAGGCTCCGATGGTAAGTCCACGGCCCCGCGGTGGGGCTCAAAGTCGGTCCCGAGTAAGGCCCGCCAGCTCCACGATGTTAGGCCGCAGAGCGACCGGAGATACGATTCGGAAAACAATCGCATCTCCGGCAAGGTAAGAGATTGGAAGAAAGTTTCCCCCGACCCCCTCCCCACCCCCCACATAAAACAAACCTGAGAACATTTACACAAACTTTTAAAACACACTAAAAATAACAAAAAAGACGAAAAGACTGACAGACCATTGGCGAGGCTGCCATCGCTGACGGAACCACCCGAAGATAGACACAAAAAGCTGGAGTAACTCAGCTGATCAGGCAGCGTCTCTGGAGAGAAGGAATGGGCGACGTTTCGGGTCGAGACCCTTCAGATTGAGAGTCAGTGGAAAGGGAAATGTTTCCCATTCCCCTGACTCTCCGTATGAAGAAGGGTCCCGACCCGAAACGTTACCGATCCCTTTCCTCCAGAGCTGATGTCTGACTTGCTGAGTTACTCCAGCTTTTTGTGTTCATCTTTCTCTTGCTAAGTTTTGTTCTGCCCCACCTTTCTTTTCCAGCTTTGTCAGCCCTGTCAGCTTGAAGTAGGTATCAGGCCCAAAATGTCACCTGCCCATTCCCTCCACAGATGCCGACTGACCCGCTGAGTTCCTCCAGCAGGCAAAATGTGTGGGAAGAAACTGCAGATAGTGGTTTACACCGAAGATAGACGCAAAATGGAGGGACTGGGCTAGTATACACTGGAATTTAGAAGGATGAGAGGAGATCTTATCGAAACGTATAAGATTATTAAGGGGTTGGACACGTTAGAGGCAGGAAACATGTTCCCAATGTTGGGGGAGTCCAGAACAAGGGGCCACAGTTTAAGAATAAGGGGTAGGCCATTTAGAACTGAGATGAGGAAAAACTTTTTCAGTCAGAGTTGTGAATCTGTGGAATTCTCTGCCTCAGAAGGCAGTGGAGGCCAATTCTCTGAATGCATTCAAGAGAGAGCTAGATAGAGCTCTTAAGGATAGCGGAGTCAGGGGGTATGGGGAGAAGGCAGGAACGGGGTACTGATTGAGAATGTTCAGCCATGATCACATTGAATGGCGGTGCTGGCTCGAAGGGCCGAATGGCCTCCTCCTGCACCTATTGTCTATTGTCAAAATGCTGGAGTAACTCAGCGGGACAGGCAGCATCTCTGGAGAGATGGAATGGGTGACGTTTCGGGTCGAGACCCTTCAGTCTCAACCCAAAATGTCACCCAATCCTGCCATCCAGAGATGCTGCCTGTCCCGCTGAGTTACTCCAGTGTCTATCTTCGAGTTCCTCTCGCTATTTGATTTAAGGGTGCGTCCAGTGGAGGTGGGGTGCAGGGACTTTGTAGCCAGTTCCATCGCAAGGCTCCTGAGGGAAGTAGGAGTCAGAGGGCAGGCCCAAAGGAGGGCAATCAAAGAACTTGCCAATGCCGCCGAACGGAGCAGTCACTGGCTGTGGCTGAAAAGAAAAGATACTGTCTGGGCTGCCGCGTGACCATCTAGAGGCTAACCATAAGACACACACCCAGGTCTGATCACCCTGCAATGGTGGGCCTGCCTCGACTGAGGGTGTCTTGTGATAAAAGGCCGAAACACCCAGTGACGTTGAGGTACACAACTGAAGATGTGTCTGAATGGTAGCAACATCACCTAGTGGTCACCCCCAAGAACAACACCAGTCAATTGTAGTGCAAACCTTAGGGATTGTAACATCTAGTCCTACTAATCAATCTGTCTAAATATTGTCCATTGGACAGCTCCACCTTCTGGTCAATTCGAGAACAGTTAACATGCATCGAATTGGAACTGAATGCATTTGTGGGAAGGCAGTTCTTGCCTTCTAGTTGTTAAACTGACATTTTGTTCTCTACATTGTTAAATAGACCATTAATTCCACTGGAGCCTCGACAATTGAGAAGTTTGAAATAACGCTCTGTAGTTCATGTTTTTTTCATTGTTAAATGGACACCCTTCACATCTATAAGCTTTGGAAGCTGACATTTGGTAATGTCATTTGATGGGTTTAACTTGGATAACTTTGTACGATCCATGGATTGATGACCCAGAGGCACAAGTTCAAACACCAGCTTAGCACCTGGGGAATTTAATTTAATTTAATTTATTAAATAAATCAGGAATTAAATAACCTGGTTAATTTATGCTTGTCAGGGGTGGAAAACTACTATAGACAATAGACAATAGGTGCAGGAGGAGGCCATTCGGCCTTTCGAGCCAGCACCGCCATTCAATGTGATTATGGCTGATCATTCTCAATCAGTACCCCGTTCCTGCCTTCTCCCCATACCCCCTGACTCCACTATCCTTAAGAGCTCTATCTAGCTCTCTCTTGAATGCATTCAGAGAATTGGCCTCCACTGCCTTCTGAGGCAGAGAATTCCACAGATTCACAACTCTCTGACTGAAAAGGTTTTTCCTCATCTCCGTTCTAAATGGCCTACCCCTTATTCTTAAACTGTGGCCCCTTGTTCTGGACTCCCCCAACATTGGGAACATGTTTCTTGCCTCTAACGTGTCCTACCCCTTAATAATCTTATATGTTTCGATACTGCTGCACTTTGCCTACTCGATAAGTCAGTGTTGATCAGCAGCGTTATGAATGGCTCTTTACAGGGTGGCACGGTGGCGCAGCGGTAGAGCAACTGCCTTACAGCGCCAGAGACCCGGGTTCAATCCCGACTACGGGTGCTGTCTGTACAGAGTTTGTATGTTCACCCTGTTATTGCGTGGGTTTTCCCAGGGATCAGGTTTATAGGTTAATTGGCTTGGTGTAAATGTAAATTGTCCCTAGTGTGTGCAGGATGGTGTTGATGCTCGGTCAGTGCGGACTCAGTGGGCCGAAGGGCCTGTTTCCGCGCTGCATCTCTAAACTAAACTAAACTAAGCACTCAGGAAATCCACAGGGTTGCTGGGGGAATGGGCAATCTTTACACAGACAACACCAGAGGTCAGGATTGAACCTATATATCGCTGGAAACTGAGGTGGCAGCTCTACCAGCAGCTGCACTGTGCTTTTCCAGTAAAGGGGGGAAGGCCTACCACAATCATTAAAAAAAATGTAAACGCTTTACTTGCAAGTTTCTCAAAGAAAGTGATCACCACGTGCCAAGACTTGTTGATGTAAAAGACACTAAAAGCTGCTAATTCATTACTGTAAAATCTGAAGATGGACACAAAATGCTGGAGTAACTCAGCGGGGCAGGCAGCATCTCTGGAGATACTGCCATTCCTTCTCTCCAGAGATGCTGCCTGTCCCGCTGAGTTACTCCAGCATTTTGTGTCCATCTTCGGTGTGAACCAGAATCTGCAGTTCCTTCCTATACACTGTCAAATCAGACTTTGCTTTTGTACATTGTAGGTAGGTAGAAATTAAAATCTGTTGGAATTGGCATTTTGATTATACAAGAGGACTATAAATTTGATGTTGAGTGGAAATTCTGGTGAAATGTTACCACAGTAACGAAGGAATTTCTGCATAACATATTGTGGTCAGTCCCTGCCCGATAATAGACTGGGAATATCTGAGAAATTCACAAATTATTCTTACCTCAAGGTTCATTGTAGTAAGGTACTTGATGCCACAATATTTGTGTTTAAAAAAATTCATACAGAGATTTCTTCCTCTATTAGTTCAGCTTAGTTTATTAGGGCTGCACGGTGGCGCAGCGGTAGAGTTGCTGCCTTACAGCGCCGGAGACTCAGGTTCGATCCTGACTACGGGCGCCGTCTGTACGGAGTTTGTACGTTCTCCCCGTGACCTGCGTGGGTTTTCTCCGAGATCTTCGGTTTCCTCCCACACTCCAAAGACGTGCAGGTTTGTAGGTTAATTGGCTGGGCAAATGTAAAAATTGTCCCTAGTGGGTGAAGGATAGTGTTAATGTGCGGGGATCGCTGGGCGGCGCGGACTCGGTGGGCCGAAGGGCCTGTTTCTGCGTTGTATCTCTAAATCTAAAAAAAAAAATCTAAAAAAATTATTGTCACGTGTACAGTGAAAAGCTTTTGTTGCGTGCTTTCCAGTCAGCAGAAAGACAATACATGATTACAATCGAGCCGTTTACAGTGTATAGATACATGATAAGGGAATAAAGTTCAGTGCAAGGTAAAGCCAACAAAGTGCGATCAAGGATAGTCTGAGTGTCACCAATGAGGTAGATAGTAGTTCAGCACTGCTCTCTGGTTGTGGTAGGATGGTTCAGTTGACTGCTGTGGATGCAACGCAACGCAAATAACTTGCGAACTTGTGTCAAATGCCTTAGGGCGACACAAAATGCTGGAGTAACTCAGCGGGGGGGCAGGCAGTATCTCTGGAGAGAAGGAATGGGTGACGTTTCCCATTCCTTCTGTCTCACCTGGAAGGACCGTCGGGGTACCTAGATGGTGCAAACTAAAGCCAAAGTGCCGTGAGACCTGACGAGTATGGTGATTAATCCACTGAATGCTTTCAAACCAGATCCAGCAGTGGGAGCATAACCTGGAAAAGTTTAACGTGGACCTGTTTCGGATGCGCTGTTACCTGGCCAGCCTGCAAGGCGGTGAGCTGCCCAACCCCAAGAGCCTCCTTGCAGCAGCCAGCCGACCTTCCAAGATGGCACTCAGCAGACTGGGAATCTTCTCCGTATCGTCCTTCCATGCACTGGTAAGGATAGATTGTTTATTGAATTGAATTGAATAGATTTCATTAGCCAAGTGTGTGTACGTACAAGGAATTTGCCTTGGTGCTTTGCTCGCAAGTAACAACACGACATACAGTAGATAATTAAGAATAAAACGTTCATTTATCTGCTTATTCCCACAGCTCTCTGCCCATTTAGAACTGTACCTACAGTCACTACCAAACATATAGAAAATTGTACGCAATCTATAGTGGAATACATCTGCCGTTACACTGTGCTTCACACCAATAACCTGCTCACTCTGTTCAAAGGTTCAATGGACAATAGGTGCAGGAGGAGGCTATTCGGCCCTTCGAGCCAGCACCGCCATTCAATGTGATCATGGCATGGTTCAACACAGCATTTATCCAAATATTGACCAAGTTAAGTTTAGTTTAGAGATACAGCGCGGAAACAGGCCCTTCGGCCCACCGAGTCCACACCGACCAGCGATCCCCGCACACTAACACTATCCTACACATACTAGGGACAATTTACACTTATACCAAGCCATTCAACCTACATACCTGCACGTCTTTGGAGTGTGGGAGGAAACCAAAGATCTCGGAGAAAACACACGCAGGTCACGGGGAGAACGTACAAACTCCGTACAGACAGCGCCCGTAGTCAGGGTCGAACCCGAGTCTCCGGCGCTGCAAGCTCTGTAAGGCAGCAACTCTACCGCTGCGCCACCGTGCCGCAGTGAGATGAGAGTGACTGCCCTTGAATTCAAGCGGCATTGCGTAAGCCAAAGTTAGTGCTGTCAAAGAGAAAGAAGACCTTCAGTGGTTAGAAGCAACACCTCACACAGCAGATGTGGATAAGTGTGAGGTTATCCACTTTGGTGGTAAGAATAAGAAGGCAGATTATTATGTGAATGGTGTCAAGTTAGGAAAAGGGAACGTACAACGAGATCTGGGTGTCCTAGTGCATCAGTCACTGAAAGGAAGCATGCAGGTACAGCAGGCAGTGAAGAAAGCCAATGGAATGTTGGCCTTCATAACAAGAGGAGTTGAGTATAGGAGCAAAGAGGTCCTTCTGCAGTTGTACAGGGCCCTAGTGAGACCGCACCTGGAGTGTGCAGTTTTGGTCTCCAAATTTGAGGAAGGATATTCTTGCTATTGAGGGCGTGCAGCGTAGGTTTACTAGGTTAATTCCCGGAATGGCGGGACTGTCATATGTTGGAAGACTGGAGCGACTAGGCTTGTATACACTGGAATTTAGAAGGATGAGAGGAGATCTTATTGAAACGTATAAGATTATTAAGGGGTTGGACACGTTAGAGGCAGGAAACATGTTCCCAATGTTGGGGGAGTCCAGAACCAGGGGCCACAGTTTAAGAATAAGGGGTAGGCCATTTAGAACGGAGATGAGGAAAAACATTTTCAGTCAGAGAGTTGTGAATCTGTGGAATTCTCTGCCTCAGAAGGCAGTGGAGGCCAATTCTCTGAATGCATTCAAGAGAGAGCTAGATAGAGCTCTTAAAGATAGCGGAGTCAGGGGGTATGGGGAGAAGGCAGGAACGGGGTATTGATTGAGAATGATCAGCCATGATCACATTGAATGGTGGTGCTGGCTCGAGGGGCCGAATGGCCTACTCCTGCACCTATTGTCTATTGTCTAAGATGGTTGTAGTTGTCCAGCATTCAACTTGCCAACCCCTGAACATTATTATATCAGGTCACCTATGCAGTGTCGCAGACCAAAGCTTCACTAATGACCTTCTTTCCAGCACTCAGCTGGAAGTACGGATATTGACTAATAATTGAAGTTAGGTGGCCCGTCTGTCCGCAGCAAGGCCCAGATAACGTTTAGACTTGGGCTTATAAGTGGCAAGCCATATTCATGCCATAGGAATGACCATCATCAAATAGAGAGCGTATATTTGGCACGGTGGCGCAGCGGTAGAGTTGCTGCCTTACAACGAATGCAGCGCCGGAGACCCGGGTTCGATCCCGACTACAGGTGCTGTCGGTACGGAGTTTGTACGTCCTCCCCGTGACCGCGTGGGTATTCTCCGAGATCTTCTGTTTCCCCCACACTCCAAAACCCCTCAGGTTTGTAGGTTAATTGGATTGGTGTAAATTGTCTCCTAGTGTGCGTAGGATGGTGTTAGTGTGCGGGGATCACTGGTCGGCGCGGATTCGGTGGGCCGAAGGGCCTGTTTCCGCGCTGTATCGCTAAACTATATTTACTTACCCTTGATATTTAAAGACTGGACCATCACCAAGTAACCCACCATCAATGGCCAAGTGTCAACATTGGCAGAAACACATCTGTGGCTAAATGTAAGCATGTTCACAAGGGGTGTTAAAGCCAATCCATGTGCTATAAAATTGAATGATTCCTCAAAACTCTAAATTCAGTTGTTTGTGGAATGGCTGTTCTGACCGGTTTGGCTGATGACAGCAACAAATGCAATTGTTTAAAGCATCTGAATATAGGTCCTAACACGGTACTCCTAATATAATCAATTTCCAATCTCAATTTCGATCATCAGCCTTGCAACAAAATTATGGATCATTGATGACTTGACTGAGCTTGACCCTTAAGAGCTTAAGAGCTAGATAGAGCTCTTAAGGATAGCGGAGTCAGGGGTATGGGGAGAAGGCAGGAACGGGGTACTGATTGAGAATGATCAGCCATGATCACATTGAATGGCGGTGCTGGCTCGAAGGGCCGAATGGCCTCCTCCTGCACCTATTGTCTATTGTCACAGAGTGAGCAGGATATGAGAATCACTTTAAATATTGCAACACCACAAGTTTTTGTTTACCATTGCTTTAACATTTTTATAATTCAATATTAATGACATTTCATAGGCATGGAGTGATACAATGTGGAAACAGGCCTTTCGGCCCAACTTGCCCACACCGGCCAGCATGTCCCAGCTACACCAGTCCCACCTGCCCGCGTTTGGCCCATATCCCTCCAAACCTGTCCTATCCAGTTACCTGTTAAACGTTGGGACAGTCCCAACCTCAACTACCTCCTCTGGCAGTTTGTTCCATACACCCACCACCCTCTGTGTAAAAAGGTTACCCTCTCAGATTCCTATTAAATCTTTTCCCCTTCACCTTGAACCCGTGCCCTCCGGTCCACGACTCACCTACTCTGGGCAAGAGATTGTGCGTCCACCCGACCTGTTCCTTACAAAATTCTTAAGGGGTTGGACAGGCTAGATGCAGGAAGATTGTTCCCGATGTTGGGGAAGTCCAGAACAAGGGGTCACAGTTTAAGGATAAGGGGGAAGTCTTTTAGGACCGCGATGAGAACGTTTTTTTTCACACAGAGAGTGGTGAATCTGTGGAATTCTCTGCCACAGAGGGTAGTTGAGGCCAGTTCATTGGCTATATTTAAGAGGGAGTTAGATGTGGCCCTTGTGGCTAAAGGGATCAGGGGGTATGGAGAGAAGGCAGGTACGGGATACTGAGTTGGATGATCAGCCATGATCATATTGAATGGCGGTGCAGGCTCGAAGGGCCGAATGGCCTACTCCTGCACCTATTTTCTATTTTTCTATGTTTCTATGTTCCTCCCATGATTTTATACACATGTGTATTATATTTCGATTTGGAAAATACACAGGACTAGAAACGATATCGAAGCTTGAAACAATCAGAGTTGCGTAGAAGCACGTATCACTTTCTGTGGATGTTGAAAGTAAAATATCACATCGCCTGTTTTCTTTTGAAGAACTGTTCCAGGGACGAAGCAATGCTCAGAAAAAGAACACTCTCCCTGTCACAACGGATAAGAAGCAAAAAGGGCATCTTCTCATCGTTGAAGGGATTGGATGATCTGGGAAGGAAAGGGAAAGAAAAAGGACCAACGATTATGCAGGCATGTCCAACATTATCATATCATATCATATCATATCATATATCTACAGCCGGAAACAGGCCTTTTCGGCCCTCCAAGTCCGTGCCGCCCAGTGATCCCCGTACATTAACACTATCCTACACCCACTAGGGACAATTTTTACATTTACCCAGCCAATTAACCTACATACCTGTACATCTTTGGAGTGTGGGAGGAAACCGAAGATCTCGGAGAAAACCCACGCAGGTCACGGGGAGAACGTACAAACTCCTTACAGTGCAGCACCCGTAGTCAGGATCGAACCTGAATCTCCGGCGCTGCATTCGCTGTAAAGCAGCAACTCTACTATTTAATGAGTTGTTATTTATATAATTAACCTCACGTGTCTTGTTTAGTTTAGCGATACAGCGCGGAAACAGGCCCATCGAGTCCGCCCCGCCCAGCGATCCCCGCGCACTAACTACCCTACACACACTAGGAATGATTTTTTTTTTTGTTGCATTTACACCAAGCCAATTAACCTACAAACCTGTACGTCTTTAGATTTTAGATTTAGATTTAGAGATACAACGCGGAAACAGGCCCATCGGCCCACCGGGTCCGCGCCGCCCAGCGATCCCCGCACACTAACACTATCCTACACACACTAGGGACAATTTTTACATTTACCCAGTCAATTAACCTGCATACCTGTACGTCTTTGGAGTGTGGGAGGAAACCGAAGATCTCGGAGAAAACCCACGCAGGTCACGGGGAGAACGTGCAAACTCCGTACAGACGGCACCCGTAGTCGGGATGGAACCCGGGTCTCTGGCGCTGCAAGCGCTGTAAGGAAGCAACTCTACCGCTGCGCCCCTTGTTTTGAAGGTTTGGAATATTCAATCATAGAAAATGAACGTCGGTTAACTCGTGTTTAATTGGCATTAACTTTATTTCAGCATGAGTTTGATGGGTCTACGAACGTGCATTTTCCAGCATCGGTCTGGGATTGTTCTTCAGAGTGCACAGCTCGAGTCTGCTTCCCCAACAACCAGGCAGCGATCATCGCCATCAAGAATGATCAGACAGTGGAAGATGTGCTGATTATGGCTTGCAAGGTATTTTACCTTTTGGGAGAAAATAATTGTATACAAGCTTGCAAAGTTGCTGTGCATAAATGTGTCTTCACTTTTGCCTTCAGTTCTCAGCTCTTCAGATGAAATGGTTGACTTCTTGCTAGTTATACGACTTGCCTCTGTGATGTGGCCTATTTTCACTTTTATGACTTTGGATCTGATTACGGACATTATTCCAAGTCCGAACACTGCCGCCCAGTGATGATAATCTTCTTGCACATCAAGGGAGGATTAAATAAAAGCTCAAGTCACCCCACCGTGTCAATAAACCATGGCAATGACTTGCAAGCTTTTGTTATTAGCATCTTAAATGAGCCGAGTTTAGTTTAGTTCAGAGATACAGTGCGGAAACAGGCCCTTCGGCCCACCGAGTCCGCACCGACCAGCGATCCCCGCACATTAACTCTGAAGAAGGGTCTTGACCCGAAACGTCACCCATTCCTTCTCTCCTGAGATGCTGCCTGACCCGCTGAGTCATTCCAGCATTTCGTGAAATAAATACCCGCACACTAACGCTATCCTACACACATTAGGGACAATTTCACAATTATACCAAGCCAATTAACCTACAAACCTGTACGTCTTTGGAGAGTGGGAGGAAACCGAAGATCTGGGAGAAAACCCACGCGGGTCACGGGGAGAACGTACAAACTCCGTACAGACAGCACCCGGAGTCGGGATGGAACCCGGGTCTCTGGTGCTGCAAGCGCTGTAAGGCAGCAACTCTACCGCTGCGCCACCGTGCCGCCCCGAGCTAGTACACACGTACCGTGTGACATAGAAGCAGTGAGAATGTCCGCTTTGAATGGAATTCAATATTCATGCACCAATTGGACCCAAAGTTGTGTTTTAATTTTTTTTTAAGAGATGTAGTGCGGAAACAGGCCCTTTCGGCCCACCGGGTCCGCGCCGACCAGCGAGCCCCACGCACTAACACTATCCTACACCCGCTAGGGACAATTTTACATTTACCAAGCCGATTAACCTACAGACCTGGAGTGTACGAGGAAACTGAAGATCTCGGAGAAAGCCCACGCAGGTCACAGGGAGAACGTACAAACTCCGTACAGACAGCACCCGTAGTCGGGATCGATCCCGGGTCTCCGGTGCTGCATTCGCAGTAAGGCAGCAACTCTACCGCTGCGCCACCGTGCCGCCCTGAATGTTTGCATTCGTTTGGATAATTCTTGCTGAATTATCATTCAGTCCACTGCAATGCTCGGAGCGTTGATAAAACTAAACATACCCTGGCTTGGGAGGATTGACAGGGGAAAGTTAGGGTGGGAGGGTGGATGCAAGAAGAGAACGAGGAGATAAGGTGGCTGGTCATTGCCATTAGTATCGTGATGGACAAAGCCTGGCTTTGGGAATAAGGCCCCATAGAAACCAAAACTGTCATCCCTGCAGCTGCAGGAGATGTGCAAGGTCTTTAATGAGTATTAGACCAAGTTGGACACAAACCTCTCCTGCATTGGTGCAGCACCCTCTCCTCCCCCCTCCCCTCTCCCCTCTCCCCTCCCTCCCCTCTCCCTCTCCCCTCCCTCCTCCCTCCCCCTCCCCATTCCATCCCCCTCAACCCCCCCTTATCCACCCTCCTGCCCCCTCCCCCCTCCCTCCCTAGGAGATAGATATAAACTTTAAAATGTGAATAACTTAAAAAATACAACACCGATTTCAATTAAACTTCTTCCATTAGCACCAAAGGGACGACGGTGAGTAAGATGGGCCTAAAATTGTCGCGCTATCATGTATCGTTGTGGCTGTAGTTCAGGAACAAACAAACAAACAAACAAACAAAAAACGAGAGTTTTAGCATATAGATTTCTCCTCTGTTTTTACCATGGAGAAAGACACAAAGACTGGGGAACTTGGGGCAGTCATTGAAAATGTCTTGAGGTCTGTCATTATCGTTGAGGAGGTGCTGACCATCTAGATAGAAGGTAGATAAATCTCCCAGGCTTGAGCAGATATATCCGAGGACATATGTTGGAAGCCAGAGAAGAAATTGCCTGTGCCCTGGCTGAGATACACGAATCATCATTAGACATGGGTGAGATGCTGGAAGGCTGGAGGGCGGCAAACGTTTAAGAAGATGCTGCAAGGAAAAGCCGGGAAAATGTAGACAAGTGAGCTTGACATCTGTGGTGGGCAAGTTTCTGGAGAGGATGCTGAGGGATAAGATGTATACGCATTTGGATAGACAGGGGGCTGATGAGGGATAGTCAACATACATGGGAGTTTTTTGAAGAAGTAACCAAAAATATTGAGGGCAAAGCCTTAGATGTTGTCTAGATGGACTTCTGCAGGGCATTTGATAAGGTCGGCTGCTCTGGAATGTTAGATCGCAAGGGATCCAGGGGGAATTGGCAGAACGGATAAAGAGTAGAAACAAGGAAATGCAGATGCCGGTTTTCGAGAAGGCTGTGGAGGCCAAGCCAATGGATATTTTTAAGGCAGAGATAGATAGCTTCTTGATTAGTACGGGTTGTCACGGGTTATGCGGAGTAGGCAGGAGTAGGGGTTTAGGAGGGAGAGATCGATCGGCCATGATAGAATGGCCGAGTAGACTTGACTGGCCTAATTCTGCTCCGATCACTTTGGAACAAAAAAGGACACAAAGTGCTGGAGTAACTCAGCGATCAGGCAGCATCTCCCTGCCAATGTACAGGAAATCAGCAGATGAGGTAACACCTGTCCATTTACCTCCTCCCTTGCCTCTAACTAGGGACCCCTACGGTCCTTCCTGGTGAGACAGAGGTTCATGTCCACCTCCTCTAAGGCATTTGATATCCACAGCAGGCAACCAGAGAGAAGGGTCCCGACCCGAAACATCACCCATTCCTTCTCTCATTAGATTTACTCCAGCATTTTGTGTCTATCTTCGGATTAAACCAGCACCTGCAGTTCCTTCCTACACAAACTATCTACCTCATTGATGACCCTCTGACTATCCTGGATCGCACTTTGCTGGCTCTACCTTGCACTAAACGTTATTCCCTTATCAGGTATCTATCTGTACACTGTAAATGGCTCGATTGTAATCATGTATTGTCTTTCTGCCGACTGGATAGCACGGAATGAAAGCTTTTCACTGTACCTCGGTGCACGTGACAATAAACTCAACTGAACTCTACAGATGGGGGGAGTTTCAAAGGGGAAGGAAGCTGAGAATGAAAAGATAGATAAAAACGTTTAGGAATTTTCTTAGAGATACAGCGCGCAAACAGGCCCTTCGGCCCACCGGGTCCGCGCCGACCAGCGATCCCCGCACATTAACACTATCCTACACCCACTAGGGACAATTTTTAAAAACATTTTACCCAGTCAATTAACCTACATAACTGCACGTCTTTGGAGTGTGGGAGGAAACCGAAGATCTCGGAGAAAACCCACGCAGGTCACGGGGAGAACGTACAAACTCCGTACAGACGGCGCCCGTAGTCAGGATCGAACCTGAGTCTCCGGCGCTGCATTCGCTGTAAGGCAGCAACTCTACCGCTGGGCCACCGTGCCACCATTTACTTTTCGGAAATATGTTATTATAAAATCAATTGCAGGATTAAAGCTGTTAGTACAATTTGTTTTGTATGGAGCTTCTGTAATGTGCCAGCAAACATTTCTATCAAAATGAATAGTGATATATTTACTGCTGTTTAGTTCTCTGTCATATCCTTCATCAGTTACATAGAAACGTAGAAACTAGGTGCAGGAGGAGGCCATTTGGCCCTTTGAGCCAGCACCGCCATTCATTGTGATCATGGCTGATCATCCACAATCAGTAACCCGTGCCTGCCTTCTCCCCATATCCCTTGATTCCGCTAGCCCCTAGAGCTCTATCTTTTAAATCCATCCAGTGAATTGGCCTCCACTGCATTCTGTGGCAGAGAATTCCACAAATTCACAACTCTCTGGGTGAAGAAGTTTTTTCTCATCTCAGTGCCGCAAGTTCTGCCTTGACACACTCTGACAGATCACGTCCAATAGTGTAATCATATTTCTAAAAATGTCATGAACCATTTATAATCATCTGTGTTACAAAATTAACAGGAAACAATTGGAATGACCTTTTATGCAATCAGCAATTCAAATCAATTAACCACACTAATAGTTCGCTGTGTGACACTGAATGTGAATATAAATATGATATCTGATGAGAAGTTTTTAAAAATAATGGTTATTAAACTGTTTGATTAATTTTTTGAGGTCCTCAAGATTCTGCAAAAGTTTGAGAGAATAGAAAGGAAGCACTGAAAGGAAGCATGCAGGTACAGCAGGCAGTGAAGAAAGCCAATGGAATGTTGGCCTTCATAACAAGAGGAGTTGAGTATAGGAGCAAAAGGGTCCTTCTGCAGTTGTATAGAGCCCTAGTGAGACCGCACCTGGATAACTGTGTGCAGTTTTGGTCTCCAAATTTGAGGAAGGATATTCTTGCTATTGAGGGCGTGCAGCGTAGGTTTACTAGGTTAATTCCCAGAATGGCGGGACTGTCGTATGTTGAAAGACTGGAGCGACTAGGCTTGTATACATTGGAATTTAGAAGGATGAGAGGAGATCTTATCGAAACGTATACGATTATTAAGGGGTTGGACATGTTAGAGGCAGGAAACATGTTCCCAATGTTGGGGGAGTCCAGAACCAGGGGGCCGCAGTTTAAGAATAAGGGGTAGGTCATTTAGAACGGAGATGAGGAAAAACTTTTTCACTCAGAGAGTTGTAAATCTGTGGAATTCTCTGCCTCAAAAGGCAGTGGAGGCCAATTCTCTGAATGCATTCAAGAGAGAGTTAGACAGAGCTCTTAAAGATAGCGGAGTCAGGGGGTATGGGGAGAAGGCAGGAACGGGGTACTGATTGAGAATGATCAGCCATGATCACATTGAATGGCGGTGCTGGCTCGAAGGGCCGAATGACCTACTCCTGTAGGCCATTCCTACTCCGAATGGCCTACTACCTATTGTCTATTGTCTATAAAATGCTCACAAGATACAAAGTTAGGTATTTTAAACATCAACGTGGTTACGAAGCTTTAATGACAGCTCGGTCGGTGCTTTTTCACCCTTAGTGTGTCGGTGAATTCTTTGACGTGATGAGCTGCTCATTCAGTTGATGATGTTGCTGCTGCTAAAACTCCAGCAACCTTGTTAGCTGTTGTTCTGAAGGCAAAATGATGGTGGGGAAGGAGGAATGCACGTTAGATTTTGATGGATCTTTATGGTAACGTGAGATTAATGATGAGTTCCACTGATTTGCCATTGACTGTAAAATCTACGCCATCGTTCAGTGGCCACTCTCCACCCTGTGTCAGGTTCCATATTTGCTCTTCTGGAACATGCAAGGGCAAGAGCGTTTTATTGGAAAATAACTGCAGATGCTGGTGCAAATCGAAGGTATTTATTCACAAAATGCTGGAGTAACTCAGCGGGTCAGGCAGCATCTCAGGAGAGAAGGAATGGGTGACGTTTCGGGTCGCGACCCTTCTTCAGTCTGAGGCTGCCTGACCCACTGAGTTACTCCACCAAGTGTTTTATTGTCATGTGTCCCAGATAGAACAATGAAATTCTTGCTTGCAACAGCACAGCAGAATATGTAAACATAGTGCACTGTGAACAAAATAATAAACAAGAAAAAAGTGCAGTGTGTGTATATAAAGTGTGTATATATGCACCGACAAAGACATGCGCATATATGCACACGTGCATATGCATGTATATATATATATATGTATGTGTATGTGTATGTGAATATATATATATATACTAGACAAAGTGGACCCGTTGGGCCCAAACCTCTCCTGCATTGGTGCAGCACCCTCTCTCTTCAACCCCCCCCCCCTCCCCTCTCCCGTCTTACTCACTCCCCCCTCCCCCCCTCTCTCCTCCCCTCCCCCTCCCCCTCCCCTCCTTTTAAACTTTAAAATGTGAATAACTTTAAAAACATAAGACCGATTTCAATGAAACTACTTGCATTATCACTAAAGTGACAACGGTGAGTAAGGTGGGCCTAAAATTGTCACGCTATCGTGTACCGTTTTGGCTGAAGTTCAGTCACAAACAAGTTAACAAACGAGAGTTTTAGTATATAGATGAGTGCACACACACACACACACACACACACACACACACACACACACACACACACACACACACACACACACACACACACACACACACAACCCCCCCCCCCCCCCCCCCACCCCCAATGCCCCCAAGTATATGTAGTTCAGGGCTTATTTGAGGTTGTAGTGTTTAATAGCCTGGTGGCTGTCGGGAAGAAGCTGTTCCAGAACCTGGACGTTACAGTTTTCAGGCCCCTGTACCTTCTTCCCGATGGCAGGGGTGAAAGGAGTGTGTGACCATGGTGGTGTGGGCCTCGTTTTGAGGCAGTGACTCCTGTAAACCATCTTACTCTTTTTTTTAAATGTAGCAACTTACAAGACCTCAGGACGCTCCAGAATGCCCTCTGAATTGTTGTCACTGTTACGATGTAAAAAATGCAGCCACTATTTTGTTCACTCCAGGGTCACGTGGACAACGATGTGATAATGATCTAATTACTTTGAATGATGTAGATTGATTTTTCTGCCTTGGTAATGCAATATTCTCTTTCACTGCCACTTCAGTTTGGGAACTGAGCAGCAAGAAGAAGTGGAATCGCTTGTGCAAGATCATTTTAAAGACATTTTTAATTTTAATTGTGAATTTTTAAAAATTGCAAGCCTGTAGTGAGTGCAAATATTAATCAATGTCCCTCTCTCATGCAGATGAAGCAATTGAATCCAATTCATTACAGTATTCGCCTCAGAAGAATGGTACACAAAAATATGGAATATTACATTCCTAACCGGTTGGACTACATACAGGAGCAGGTAACACTTGGCACAATAGTTTAAATAAAATAGTTTTCTTCTCCTGAGGACACTTATCATGCTGTGTAGGACGGAACTGCAGATGCTGGTTTAAACTGAAGACAAACACAAAATGCTGGAGTAACTCAGGCAGCATCTCTGCCAAGAAGGAATGGGTGAAGTTTCGGGTCGAGACCCTTCTTCAGACTTCTCATACTGTTTGGCTTACTGCTAATAGCCTCCTGGCCATTCTATGTTTCAATTGAAAGGTACACAACATGGTCAAGATTAATAGAAGGTAGACAAAAAATGCTGGAGCAACTCAGCGGGTCAGGCAGCATCTCTGGAGAGAAGGAATGGGTGACGTTTCGGGTTGAGACCCTTCTTCAGACTGATGTCAGGGGAGGGGGCGGGACAAAGAAAGGAAGCAGTAGGAGACAGTAAGACTAGTGGGAGAATAAGAAAATAACCGCAGATGCTGGTACAAATCGAAGGTATTTATTCCCAAAATGCTGGAGTAACTCAGCAGGTCAGGCAGCATCTCGGGAGAGAAGGAATGGGTGACGTTTCGGGTCGAGACCCTTCTTCAGTCTGAAGAAGGGTCTCGACCCGAAACGTCACCCATTCCTTCTCTCCCGAGATGCTGCCTGACCTGCTGAGTTACTCCAGCATTTTGTGAATAAAGACTAGTGGGAGAACTGGGAAGGGGAGGGGATAGAGAGGGACAGAGGAACTATCTGAAGTTAGAGAAGTCAATGTTCATACCGCTGGGGTGATTGATATATCACTAATATTTTCATTCAATATTTTCTTTCAATTGCACCAAAGTTATCACCGTCAGCAATTACATTTTCTCTGAGAAATGTATTTCTCTTGAGAAATAATTTTATTTATTCCACTTGTACCTACATGGATTTTTTTTATTGCTTCATTTACAATCTTGCACTGATTCCAGTTTCCCCCTGCTGCATGAATCTATCCTTCCATCTCCCCTCCTTCAACATTCTACTGCCCTTCGATAACATTATTTGTTTACAATTGGTTCTCGCTGCTTCCTTCAGATGTAGTAAGTTGTGTGCAACTTTGCTTCAGTTTAGTTTAGAGATACAGCGTTGAAACAGGCCCTTCGGCCCACCGTGTCCGCGCCGACCAGCGATCCCCGCACACTAACACTATCCTACACACACACGAGGGACAATTTACGTTTTTGCCCAGCCAATTAACCTACACACATGTGCTTCTTTGGAGTGTGGGAGGAAACTGGAGCACCCGGAGAAAACGGGGAGAACGTACAAACTCCGTACAGACAGCACCCGTGGTCGGGATCGAACCCGGGTCTGTACTGCCTTTTTAGCAAGGCCACTTGCCACTGTGTGTGTTTTTCATCCTCCCGGTCCCTGCGTTTTATTTCACAGAAGCGGTTCGATCCTGACTACGAATGCTAACAGTGTGGAGTTTGTACGTTCTCCCTGTGACTGCGTGGGGTTTTTTTTCTCCAGATGCTCCGGTTTCATCTCACACTCCAAAGACGTGCACGTTTGTCGGTTAATAGGCTTCTGCAAATTGCCCCTCGTGTGCAGGATACGAAAGTGGAATGGGGTAGAACTGGTGTAGGGGATCGCTGGTCGGCGCGGACTCAGTGGGCAAAGGCCCTGTTTCCAATGCTGTGTCTCTGAACTAAGCTAAAGATTGATAATCATTGCTGTCATCTCGTACCCTTTCCTCAAATGTATATGACTCTCTTTTACGTGTAAAATTATAAAAGGACTGGACAAGCAAGATGCAGGAAAAATGTTCCCAATGTTGGGGGAGTCCAGAACCAGGGGCCACAGTCTAAGAATAAAGGGGAGGCCACTTAAAACTGAGATGAGAAAATAACTTTTTCACCCAGAGAGTTGTGAATTTGTGGAATTCTCTGCCACAGAAGGCAGTGGAGGCCAATTCACTGGATGAATTTAAAAGAGAATTAGATCGAGCTCTAGGGGCTAGCGGAATCGAGGGATATGGGGAGAAGGCAGGCACGGGTTACTGATTGTGGATGATCAGCCATGATCACAATGAATGGCGGTGCTGGATCGAAGGGCCAAATGGCCTCCTCCTGCACCTATTTTCTATGTTTCTATGTTTCTTTTCTATAACTCCAAACATTTGCAGCCCAATCCATCCTTGGGTATTCTTGCTCATCCATCAGCATTCAGTGGTTCAGTCTTCTGTTGTCCCCAAGTGTGGAATTTAAAATAACTTCTCCCATATCTTTGCAGCTTTGTAACCACTCTTCCCTTCCAGATCTCGTCTCTTCGCTGTTGTCGGGGAATAATTCTCCCATTTCAGCCATGAGTTTTAGATGATCTTTTAATCTAGATCTCTCTTCCCTCCATTTTCCGAAGCATCTCAAAGCTAAAGTTTTTTTTCCTTAAGAGATTCTATTGTATCATTGTGAACACATTATAGCCCCTGTTTATTTTCTACACAATCCAGTTAACGCATCTTAAGATACGACGCAAAACGGTGGGGGTAACTCAGTGGGACAGTTAGCATCTCTGGAGAGAAGGGACGGGTGACGTTTCAGATCAAGACCGGCCTTCAGTCTGAAGAAGGGTCTTGACCCGAAACGTCACCCATTTCTTCCTTCTCTCCAGAGATGCTGCCTGTCCCGCTGAGTTACTCCAGCATTTTGTGTCTACCCTCGGTGTAAACCAGCATCTGCAGTTCCTTCCTACACAAAACCCATCTTAAGTGTAGAAATTGATTTTGAAAAGTTGAACGTCTTTGAGTGTTGAGGGCATAAGCAAGTTTTCAAAGATTTTTGTCAGTAGCAACTTTTAGGATGAATAATATCCGTCTTCTTTATTACCGCAGTTGTTTGATGAAATAGAAATTACCACCATGAATATTTACCACATGCAGCTTGAGAGGAGGGGATCAGAAACTGTTTTTGGTAAGTGATGGGTACTTTGTTGTGCTTTATTTCCACCGTCATTCAGTGAGCTGACAAAGGTCACTGCCCTCTCTCATTGAGTCACTCTGCGTCATCTCCTGCTCTTGTGAAGCTCAACAGTGGTTAAGCAACTCGGTAGACTAAGCAACTCAGTGGATGAGAGTAAACAGTCTCTGGATCTTCAGCTGCTGCTCGATCCATTTAGCTCACTTTACTTTATTGTCAGGTGTACCAGGTACGGTGAAAAGCTTTTGTTGCACGCTGTCCGGTCAGTAGAAAGACAATACAGGTGTTCTCCGGCTCACGATGCTTCGACTTGCGATATTTCGACGTTGCGATGGCGCAAACGGCAGCGACCCGTTAGCCAGGCGCCGCTCGCTTCCGGCCACGTGATCGCGTGCATTAAATAGACAATAGACAATCGGTGCAGGAGGAGGCCATTCAGCCCTTCGAGCCAGCACCGCCATTCAATGTGATCATGGCTGATCATTCTCAATCAGTACCCCGTTCCTGCCTTCTCCCCATACCCCCTGACTCCGCTATCCTTAAGAGCACTATCCAGCTCTCTCTTGAATGCATTCAGAGAATTGGCCTCCACTGCCTTCTGAGGCTGAGAATTCCACAGATTCACCACTCTCTGACTGAAAAAGTTTTTCCTCATCTCCGTTCTAAATGGCCTACCCCTTATTCTTAAACTGTGGCCCCTGGTTCTGGACTCCCCCAACATTGGGAACATGTTTCCTGCCTCTAACGTGTCCAACCCCTTAATAATCTTATACGTTTCGATAAGATCCCCTCTCATCCTTCTAAATTCCAGTGTGTACAAGCCAAGTCGCTCCAGTCTTTCAACGTACGATATTTCGACGTACGATGTTTTCGGTTTGCAATGGGTTTCTCGGAACGTGACCCCATCGTAAGTTGACGAGCACCTGTACATGGTTACAATTGGGCCATTTGCAGTGTACATGATAAATGTTGCCGTAGGCGGTAGAGATTTCAGAGCCTGGAGCGATTGTAATATGTGAGTGCAGATCTGCTTTTGCGGCATGGCTCGCAAATAGTCGCCTGGGGTTGGGCGCCATCTTGGAAGCAACACTCAATGAAACGCCAAAAGAAACCGGATACTTGGATGTCATCCGGACATGAATAAATCTCTTTTTAGTTAGTTGGACACGTTAGAGGCAGGAAACATGTTCCCAATGTTGGGGGAGTCCAGAACAAGGGGCCACAGTTTAAGAATAAGGGGTAGGCCATTTAGAACGGAGATGAGGAAAAACTGTTTTCAGTCAGAGAGTTGTGAATCTGTGGAATTCTCTGCCTCAGAAGGCAGTGGAGGCCAATTCTCTGAATGCATTCAAGAGAGAGCTAGATAGAGCTCTTAAGGATAGCGGAGTCAGGGGGTATGGGGAGAAGGCAGGAACGGGGTACTGATTGAGAATGATCAGCCATGATCACATTGAATGGCGGTGCTGGCTCGAAGGGCCGAATGGCCTCCTCCTGCACCTATTGTCTATTGTCTATAGTTGAGCTGCTGTTGTCATTGTTAGCAGTGAATATCCAAATTTGTGTTCGGTTAGCTTTATCTCCACTGATATTGTGTCATGCAGACAATTCAATTGTGTCATGCAGACCGTAACTATCTAAATAAACAGTATTTATTGACAACTCCACTTCCACCAGCCATTTGGGATTCCAGAGTATCGGATGACTCACATTAAGGATTCTTTTGAGCAGGCAGTGAATTTTCTCAGACGTAAACTGTTTAAAGAGTAAAGGCAAGAGTAAAGAGTGAAAACATTTCAGCACCCATTAAGGGCATAGTGATTTATCCGGAAAACCGTGGGTGTGAGAGTAAGTGCGTGCAAGTCGTGGGTCCATTTGTCAAAGGTATCTGGTGGTGGTGCCCGAGTGTGGCCCTGATTTTTCTGCCCCTCCCCCAGACAATGGTGTTTATGAAGAAAAAGGAGGTGGGTTTTTGTGGAAAGCACATTGATATCGGGGAGGCGCAGCGGTAGAGTTGCCGCCTTACAGCGCTTGCAGCACCAGAAACCCAGGTTTGATCCCGACTACGGGCGCCGTCTGTACGGAGTTTGTACGTTCTCCCCGTGACCTGCGTGGGGTTTTCTCCGAGATCTTCGGTTTCCTCCCACACTCCAAAGACGTACAGGTTTGTAGGTTAATTGACTGGGTAAATGTAAAAATTGTCCCTAGCGTGTGTAGGACAGTGTTAATGTGCGGGGATCGCTGGTCGGCGCGGACCCGGTGGGCCGAAGGGCCTGTTTCCGCGCTGTATCTCTAAACTCTGTTGTGTCACATTTTGGTTTAGATAATAATTATTCACTCTTATCTGAAATTAACATTGAATAATGACATGAAAGATATTTTGATAATGAGTTGGACTTTAAGAGGAGCATTCCAAATATCCAGGGATTTTACTGTCTCCAAATCTTGCCAAAGTGGCAATATCAGGTAAACTGCAATGCATGTAACCCCCATTTTAATAAATGAACTAGACCAGGAAAAATGTTCCCAAAGACTGGGCTCCTATTCACTGGAGTTTAGAAGGATGAGAGGGGATCTGATAGAAACGTGTAAAATTGTGAAAGGACTGGACAAGCTGGATGCAGGAAAAATGTTCCCAATGTTGGGGGAGTCCAGATCCAGGGGCCACAGTCTAAGAATAAAGGGGAGGCCATTTAAAACTGAGGTGAGAAGAGACTTTTTCACCCAGAGAGTTGTGAATTTGTGGAATTCTCTGCCACAGAAGGCAGTAGAGGCCAATCCACTGGATGAATTTAAAAGAGTGTTAGATAGAGCTCTAGGGGCTAGCGGAATCAAGGGATATGGGGAGAAGGCAGGCACGGGTTACTGATTGTGGATGATCAGCCATGATCACAATGAATGGCGGTGATGGCTCGAAGGGCCGAATGGCCTCCTCCTGCACCTATTTTCTATGTTTCTATGATTTCTCCACGACCATAATGGAATTCAAATGTATATTTCTGGATCAGTGCTGACCTCTGGCTGCCCAGCTAGTAACTGAACCCAAATGCACAGTGGCCACAAGTGGGAGGGAAGCTATGGCAGAATGGTAGAAGCTCTCCTATGATACGAAACGATAGAACTCTATTAATCCCAGGAGGGAAATTGCATGAATCATGAAATTAAAATAACGAGTGGAAAGGATTGGGGATATGCAAAGATTAGGGAGGGGTGAGGGGTTTGGGGGGTCAGTCTCAGTCTACCCCTCGACAGAAGGGGGAGGGGTTGTACAGTTTGACAGCCACAGGAAAGCAGGATCTCCTGTGGCGTTCTGTGCTGCATCTCGGTGGAACCAGTCTTAGTTTATTTTAATTTAGAGATACAGCGTGGGAACAGGCCCTTCGGCCCACCGAGTCCGCGCCGACCAGCGATCCCCGCACATATTAATGCTACCCGGCACACACACTGGGGACAATTTTTACATTTTACCCAGCCAATTAACCTACAAACCTGCACGTCGTTGGAGTGTGGGAGGAAACCGAAGATCTCGGAGAAAACCCACGCAGGTCACGGGGAGAACGTACAAACTCCGTACAGACGGCACCCGTAGTCAGGATCGAACCCGGGTATCCGGCGCTGCATTCACTGTAAGGCAGCAGCTCTACTGCTCTGTGCCAGTCTGTTGCTGAAGGTGCTCCTCAGGTTGACCAGCGTGTCATGGAGGGGGTGAGCTGTATTGTCCAGGATGCTCCGCAGTTTGAGGAGCTAAAGAGCTCTTTGAAATTCCACTTGGTGCCCGCACTAATCCAGCCTGCCCAGGGTGTTCCCTGGCACCTGGTCACTTGACTGGGGTTACATGTGGGCGCAGGAATGTCTGGTCCTATCATTTGACATGCCCCAGATTGGGTGGGATTTGGAATGGGAAGACAGCAGAGGGTGCTGATCCCTTAACGATCCATTTCAATCACCTCATATTTCGCCTGGGCAGCTTGCAGCCCAGCGGTATGAACATTGACTTCTCCAACTTTAGATAGTTCCCCTGTCCCTCTCTTCCCCTCCCCCTTCCCAGTTCTACCTCTATCTTCCTGTCTCCACCTATATCCTTCCTTTGTCCCGCCCCCCTGACATCAGTCTGAAGAAGGGTCTCGACCCGAAACGTCACCCATTCCTTCTCTCCTGAGATGCTGCCTGACCTGCTGAGTTACTCCAGGATTTTGTGAATAAATACCTTCGATTTGTACCAGCATCTGCAGTTATTTTCATACACTTCCAACGAAGTAGCCAGCAGGCACAGAGAAATTAGCCCATAATCCCTGTTGCTTTGTTATCTCTTTTTAGGGTCTTTCTTGTTAGTTTAGTTTTGAGACACAGCACACAAATAGGCCCTTCTGCCCACCAAGACCCCACCGACCACTAGCACACACTGCACACGAGGGACAATTTAGAATTTTTACCGAAGCCAATTAACCTACAAACCTGTACGTCTTTGGAGTGTGGGAGGAGACCGGAGCACCCGGAGAAAACCCAGGCAGGTCACGGGGAGAACGTACAAACTCCGTACAGACAGCACCCGTAGTCAGGATAGAACCCGGTTCTCTGGCGATGTAAGGCATCAAATCTACCGCTGCGCCACCCTTTTTTATTTTAAAGATACCTGGAATGTTTTGTATTTTAGTCTATAAGTGTCGTTCAAGAATGGAAAAGACGGTCACAAGATGATGCAAATATTTCATATTTTTACAGAGCTGTTTTTGTTACAAAATAGTAGTCTTTCAAATTGTTTGACCAAAACCATTTACTTTTTCAAATGTTTTGATGCAATTGATAAAAAAATAAATAATTATTGGCTAAACTGTGGCTGCTGAATTAATAAAGGGGTTACTGATTCCCTGCCCTCCTGATCACGCATGATTTCACATGTTTGTTATGTATAATGTTAGTTTATGATATAACATAAAATAAGGTCATAAGTTATAGGCGTGGAATTAGGCCATTCAGCCCATCAAGTCTACTCCGCCATTGTATCATGGCTGATCTATCTCTCCCTCCTAACCCCTTTCTCCTGCCTTCTCCCCACATCCCAGTGGTCACGGTGGTGCAGCGGTAGAGTTGCTGACTTACAGCGAATGCAGCGCCGGAGACCCGGGTTCCATCCCGACTACGGGTGCTGTCTGTACGGAGTTTGTACGTTCTCCCTGTGACCTGTGTGGGTTTTCTCCGAGATCTTCGGTTTCCTCCCGCGCTCCAAAGACGTACCGGTTTGTAGGTTAATTGGCTTGGTAAACGTAAAAATTGTCCCTAGTGGGTGTAGGATAGTGTTAATGTGCGGGGATCGCTGGTCGGCGCAGACCCGGTGGGCCGAAGGGCCTGTTTCTGCGCTGTATCTCTAAATCTAAAAAAAACCCTGACACCCGTACTAATCAAGAATCTATCTATCTCTGCCTTAAAAATATCTATTGACTTGGCCTCCACAGCCTTCTGTGGCAAAGAATTCCACAGATTCACCACCCTCTGACTAAAGAAATTCCGCCTGACTAAATAAAATGTTAGTTTATGATGTCAAAATCTTAGAGAAATGTTATATATATATATTGTATTTTCCTGCAACTTTGCAGGTTTAGAACAGGAAATTTGTGTTATTGTTGCACTGTTATCATCCTGCCAGTTGCTGTGTGAGCCTAAAGTGCAGAATCATAGAGGAGCCTCCATAGGTCACATAACGGGGAATACGCCCTGATCTTTATCAATGGGGACAGTGTGGAGAGAGTGTCCAGCTTCAAGTTTCTGGGCACTCACATTTCGGAGGACCTCACATGGTCCAATAACACTGCTGCGCTGGTCAAGAAGGCACAGCAACGACTGTTCTACCTGAGAACACTGAAGAAGTCTGGTCAACCCCAACAGCTGCTGACGACCTTCTACTGCTGCACCATAGAGAGCATCCTAACACATGGCATCCCTGTGTGGTATCTCAGCTGCACGGAGGCAGAGAGGAAAGCTCTTCAGCGGGTATTCCATAGAGCTCAGAGGACCATCGGAACACAGCTACCAGCCTTGGAGGGCATCTACAACACACGATGCCTCAGAAAAGCCACCAGCATCCACAAAGACTCTTCACACCCCTGCAACAGTCTGTTCGAACTTCTACCATCGGGCAGACGATACAAGGCCTTCTACGCCCGCACCTCCAGACTCAGGAACAGCTTCATCCCCAGGGCCATAGCTGCTATGAACCGGTCCTGCTGAGCCGGATGGTCACATCGCACAGTGAACCGGCACAGACCTACTTGCACTTTATTCTGTTTTAAAACTGTTCCAATTTGTTTCATTGGGTTGTTTAAATTAATACTGACTAGCTAATTAATTTATTGCATCGTATGGGAGGCGCATTCCCAATCTCGTTGTACCCCCGTACAATGACAATAAAGATAGATTGTATTGTATTGTATTTCCTGGTGGGAAAATTTCACTTTGGCTTCTCTGTTTAAAAGGTTTTGCTGTGGCTGGACAGATTGATGGAAAACAGCAGCACAATTCTCTGTTTGTGAGTGACGTGCTTCCTGGCGGTCTGGCTGACAAACAAGGTACTTTTATCTCTACAAAGGCGATAAATGTTGTGTTTGGCACTGGAATATGATATCGTCGTATTTCGCTTGGGCAGCTTACACCCCAGCGGTATGAACATTGACCTCCAACTTCAAGTAACCCGTGCTTTCCCTCTCTCTCTCTCCATCCCTCCCCTTCCCAGTTCTCCGACCAGTCTGACTGTCCCTGATTGACCTTTTATCTCTGTTTGCTTCGCCACCTTCCCCTAGCTAACAATGATCTATTCTACATTTTCCCAGACCGCCACCCCCTTTGATGTCTCGTTCTCACAATTTACACTTCCTTATCTCTGTATCTCCCCCTGCCCCGACTCTCAGTCTGAAGAAGGGTGTCGACCCAATACGTCACCCATTCCTTCTCTCCAGAGATGCTGCCTGACCCGCTGAGTTGCTCCAGCATTTTGTGTCTACCTTCGATCTAAACCAGCATCTGCAGTTTTTTTTCCTACTGATTACGGGTGCTGTCTGTACGGAGTTTGTACGTTCTCCCCGTGACCTGCGTGGGTTTTCTCCGAGATCTTCGGTCTCCTCCCACACTCCAAAGACGCACAGGTTTGTAGGTTAATTGGCTTGGTATAAATGTAAATTGTCCCTAGTGTGTGTAGAGTAGTGTTAATGTGCAGGGATCATGAACAGAAAGGCCTGTTTCCGCGCTGTATCTCTAAACTAAACCCTAAGCTAAACTAAAAACAATATGCCACATGAACTATTTTACTAAACAACAGCATAAATTGACATACACCTCAAGTTGTATGCTCTAAAAATAAAGCTGTTATTTTTTCTTTTACATATGAATAAAAGAAAATGACTTAGAAATGAGTCGAACATGTTGAAACAAATAATGTATGGTAGCTTGGTTAACATGCTTGGCTAGCATCCAGTTTTGTTTAGTTTAGAGATACAGCGTGGAAACAGGCCCTTCGGCCCACCGGGTCCGCGCCGCCCAGCGATCCCCGCACATTAACACTATCCTATACCCACTAGGGACATTTTTTACATTTACCAAGCCAATTAACCTACAAACCTGTACGTCTTTGGAGTGTGGGAGGAAACCGAAGATCTCGGAGAAAACCCACGCAGGTCACGGGGAGAACGTACAAACTGCGTACAGACGGCGCCCGTAGTTGGGATGGAACCCGAGTCTCCGGCGCTGCATTCGCTGTAAGGCGGCAACTCTAGCGCTGCGCCCTAGTCAAGGTCAAAGTGATCATTTGGGCAACTTCCTGAACATTCACGACGTGTTCTTCTTTCCCTTAGGTGCCAGGGTTGGAGATGAGATCTTAATCATAAATGGAGCAGTGGTTGCAAATCTCCACCATAGATGTATCGAATCGCTGTTTGCAGAAAATCACCTAATACTTACCATCAGGCGGTTTTCCACAGACTGGACCCAAACTGGAACAGGCAGCAATGACGCATTGAGCCAGATAACAATTCCTCCTGCCCAATCCAAACTGCTGGAGGAGTTTGTTGATAACCACCTCCTTCCTGTCGCTTCTGGTGAGTGTCTTGCTTTCTTTTTAACTTGCAAAGGCAATCATTGTAAGCTGAGTTGCGCTTTAAAAGAGCGATCATGCATGTTTAAAATATCAGTGATGTCTCGTACGTGGAGTGGTTCAGAGCTCGGCATTGAGGCCGCAGCCTTGGGAAGAATGATTTGCATCATGGGTACTTCAGGCCAACCCGAGGTTTGAGCAGCAGGTTTGTAGCAGGTAATATGTTGTCTTTCTTTCTTTGTACTAAAATGCTAATCATCTCTAACGTTCTGTTTTTCTGACAAAGAGAGTGTGTGGAGAAAATATTACATAGAAACATAGAAAATAGGTGCAGGAGTAGGCCATTCGGCCCTTCAAGCCTGCACCGATCATGGCTGATCATCCAACTCAGTATCCCGTACCTGCCTTCTCTCCATACCCCCTGATCCCTTTAGCCACAAGGGCCACATCTAACTCCCTCTTAAATATAGCCAATGAACTGGCCTCAACTACCTTCTGTGGCAGAGAATTCCACAGATTCACCACTCTCTGTGTGAAAAAAAACGTTCTCATCTCGGTCCTAAAAGACCTCCCCCTTACCCTTAAACTGTGACCCCTTGTTCTGGAGGTGTACTTTGGGGGAATGTTGCATGAATTATCCTGATAATCATTCAACATTTATTTGATTTCAGTATAGGTCCTTCTGCAGTTGTACAGGGCCCTGGTGAGACCACATCTGGAGTAGATTTTTGACTAATTTTTTTCGTCTCGATCCGAAACGTCACCTATTCCTTTTCTCCACAGATGCTGTCTGAACCGCTGAGTTACTCCAGCTTTTTGTGTCTGTCTTCAGTTTAAACCAGTATCTGCAGTTCCTTCCGACACATATAAATGGCTGCTTGTGTACTGGCCAATCTAGCATGAACGACTTAAGGATTAAAATGTGGAGCACGGAGACATGGAGGAGCATTTTTATTATTTAAAATTTAGGCGCCTGGGCCTCCAGACCTACACTGTCCGGGCCTACAGCGCCCCCTTGGGCCTAATAGGGGACTAGGGCGGTCCCGTACAGGCCAAACCAATTTAGCCCAAAATACGGGATGTCCCGGCTAATAAGGGACAGTTGGCAACCCCAGTCTGGATTGAACCTGGGTCTCTGGCGCTGTAAGGCAGCAACTCTACCGCTGCACCACCGTGCCATCTATAATGCATGACGTTGAATTTTAACTGTTATACAATCCCAACTGCTTGGAATAGTCGTGTATTAATGCAACTTTTCAGCTTTTCTCACTGTTTTGAACACAGTGGGCGCTGCTGTAGTTTTACTAAGTCCAAGCAGTAAACATTTGCGTAACTAATTGAAATATCCCATGCTATTTGCAGTAGACAATAGACAATAGGTGCAGGAGGAGGCCATTCGGCCCTTCGAGCCAGCACCGCCATTCAATGTGATCATGGCTGATCATTCTCAATCTTTTGTTTAATGAAAGATTGCACAGAGCTTATGAAATTCCCTCCTCCAATTTCCTCCTCCACATTCAATGTTTCATCTCCTGACCGATATTTTCTTATTTAGCTTTAAATCTTTATTGCAGTGACGTCTCTTTAGTCCAATTGGTTTGATAGCATAATTTGAATTGAGAGAGGTATCATAGCTGTGCATCGAGTGAGCAGTTAAACTAAACTTAGATCTGTGGGAGATTTTACTTGGAAAATATTTGACTCTTGCATACATTTCAGATTTCGCCTGTGTGCCGGAGATTCCTGCTCTAACAAGAAGTGTCACAACAGACTGCATCGAGTCACACAATCAGGCTGAAAACACAGAAGAACTTTTACAGGTAAATGACGAAATTAAGCAAATGTTACAGATGCTGCTGACTAGCCCAGAGGCTCGAGTTAGAATGATTGCCCTTTAATGATGGAACCTTTTGACCAGTGTGTGCTGTTTGCTGTGCGCAGTGTAGAGGGGATGGGTGGAACTAATCAACTATGGTGGCAACTTCCTCTTTGAAGCAAAATAAATATCACCCCCTGGAGAAAAGTGTTGGGGGGGGGGTTTCAGCTGCTGACATCCTGGCTGGATTTCTCTGGAAACAGCTTCATTTAGGTTTCAAAATATTTTTCAACAAGCCAACATCGGTCATGAGGAATGGCATCGTTTTGTTTTAGAGATACAGCGTGGAAACAGGCCCTTTCGGCCCACTGGGTCCGCGCCGCCCAGCGATCCCCGCACACCAACACCATCCTACACCCACTAGGGACAATTTTTACATTTACCAAGCCAATTGACCTACAAACCTGTACGTCTTTGGAGTGTGGGAGGAAACCGAAGATCTGGGAGAAAACCCACGCAGGTCACGGGGAGAACGTACAAACTCCGTACAGACAGCACCCGTAGTCGGGATTGAACCCGGGTCTCTGGCGCTGCATTCGCTGTGAGGCAGCAACTCTACTGCTGCGCCACCGTGCCGCCCAATCTGAAAAGTAACTGGTGGATGTAGAGAGTGCTAGAGAGCATATGAAGAAAGACTGGTTAGACTCGGCTTGTACTCGCTGGAGTTTAGAAGATTGAGGGGGGATCTTATAGAAACTTACAAAATTCTTAAGGGGTTGGACAGGCTAGATGCAGGAAGATTGTTCCCGATGTTGGGGAAGTCCAGAACAAGGGGTCACAGTTTAAGGATAAGGGGGAAGTCTTTTAGGACCGAGATGAGAACGTTTTTTTTCACACTGAGAGTGGTGAATCTGTAGAATTCTCTGCCACAGAAGGTAGCTGAGGCCAGTTCATTGGCTATATTTAAGAGGGAGTTAGATGTGGCCCTTGTGGCTAAAGGGATCAGGGGGTATGGAGAGAAGGCAGGTACGGGATACTGAGTTGGATGATCAGCCATGATCATATTGAGTGGTGGTGCAGGCTCGAAGGGCCGAATGGCCTACTCCTGCACCTAGTTTCTATGTTTCTATGTTTTCCCTCAGTGAACACCTAACAATGGCCTGTTTCCTTTATTGGTTACTTTTCTTGCACATCTTTCATTCATTTGTTCTATATCTCTCTACATCACCGTCTATAATCTCTCATTTCCCTTCCCCCCGACTCTCAGTCTGAAGAACGGCCTAGACCCGAAACGCCACCCATTCCTTCTCTCCAGAGAAGCTGCCTGTCCCGCTGAGTTACTCCAGCGTTTTGTGTCTATCTCCGGTTTAAACCAGCGTCTGCAGTTCCTTCCGACACATTGTCCAGATTGTTCTGGGAACCATACGAACAGAAAGTTTGCTTTAATAGATTTTACGCGAAGTTTGTTTGGTGTTTCTGTGTATCTACCCACTGCTGCTTTGCTCATGAGTTTGCACTAGTACGATTTTCGTTTTAATGCACGACCTTGATGAATCTGCATCTATCACTGATCCATAGGAAAAAGTTATATTCCACGTTGAAATTTGCAGATAGTGAAGGTGGTTGTGAAAGATTGCAGCAGGATCTGGATCGATTGGCCAGGTGGGCGGAGGAATGGTTGATGGGAATTTAATGCATAGAAGTGTGAGGTGTTGCATTTTGGGACGTCGAACAAGGGCAGGACCTACACAGTGAATGGTAGGCCTCTGGGGAATGTTGTAGAGCAGAGGGATCTAGGAGTGCAGGTACATGGTTCCTTGAAGGTCGAGTCGCAGGTGGATAAGGTGGACAAAAAGGCTTTTGGCACATTACCCTTCGTCAGTCAGAGTATTGAGTATAGAAGTTGTGATGTCATGTTGCAGTTGTATAAGACGTTGGTAAGACCGCATTTAGAGTGTTGTGTTCAGTTCTGGGCACCATGTTATGGGAAAGATGTTGTCAAGCTGGAAAGGTACAGAGAAGATTTACAAGGATATTGTCAGGACTAGAGGGTGTGAGCTATAGGGAGAGGTTGAGTAGGCTGGGTCTCTATTCCTTGGAGTGCAGGAGGATGAGGGGTGATCTTATAGAGGCGTATAAAAACATGAGGAATAGATCGAGTAGATGCACAGAGTCTCTTGCCCAGAGTAGGTGAATCGAGGACCAGAGGACATACGTTCAAGGTGAAGGGGAAAAGATTTAATAGAAATCTGAGGGGTAACCTTTTCACACAGAGGGTGGTGGGTGTATGGAACAAGCTATCAGAGGAGGTAGTTGAGGCTGGGACTATCCCATCGTTTAAGAAACAGTTGGACAGGTACATGGATAGGACAGGTTTGGAGGGATATGGACCAAACGCGGGCAAGTGGGACAAGTGTAGCTGGGACATGTTGGCCGGTGTGGGCAAGTTGGGCCGAAGGGCCTGTTTCCACACTGTATCACTCTCTCTACGACTATAAAAACTGGCTCTTCATGAAACTCCTCTAAATATCCGTACTTTCCAAAGGCGGACTGCATCTCTGACTGAAAGTGTTCCATAAACGTAAAGGCTCACGTTCATGGGCCTCCAACCACAAACATCTGGAGCACTCAAGCCCTGGGGAGATCCAGGATCTGAAACTGAGGATATGTTCAGTGCGTGCAGTTGGCGTGGGCAAGGGTAGAGTTTGGGGGAGAGCATTGGGCGGTCACAGTGGTGCAGCGGTAGAGTTGCTGCCTTACAGCGAACGCAGCGCCAGAGACCCGGGTTCCATCCCGACTACGGGTGCTGTCTGTACGCAGTTTGTACGTTCTCCCTGAGACCTGCGTGGGGTTTTCTCCCAGATCTTCGGTTTCCTCCCACACTCCAAAGACGTACAGGTTTGTAGGTTAATTGGCTCGGTAAATGTAAAAATTGTCCCTAGTGGGTATAGGATGGTGTAAATGTGCGGGGATCGCTGGGCGGCGCGGACACGGTGGGCCGAAGGGCCTGTTTCTCTAAACTAAGCACTGATATTCAGAGACCCAATTGAGATCCGAGGTACGGGAATGTTTTAGCTGGCTAGAGGTTGGTGCCTCAAGTGAGAGTGGCCGTGAGGACTGGTTTAGACCAAAGGTAGACACAAAACGCTGGAGTAACTCAGCGGGACAGGCAGAGAAGGAATGGGTGAGAAGGAAAGCTGTTTGCAACAGAGCAGTATTAAATTTATAGTGTGGTAGGGCATCTAACAACTACATTTGTTAGAATTATCCTTCGCACATTAAAGGGCCTGTCCCACTTAGGCGATTTTAAGGTGACTGCTGGTGACTAGGCTGTCGCTGACAGTTGGCCGGGGTGTCGCGCGCGGGCATGATCGTGAGGAGTCTTCAATGAATCGTAGTGGATCTCGGCGCGTCGCTGAGAAATTAACCGGATTGAAATTTCTCGGCGACAGCTGGCTTGTCGCCAGGTATCATATAACAACAACTACAGCATGGAAACAGGCCTGTCCGGCCCTACCAGTCCACGCCGACCATTCTCCCTGACCTAGTCTCATCTACCTGCACTCAGACCATAACCCTCCAATCCCCTCCTATCCATATACCTATCCAATTTACTCTTAAATAATAAAATCGAGCCAGCCTCCACCACTTCCACCGGAAGCCCATTCCATACAGCCACAACCCTCTGAGTAAAGAAGTTCCCCCTCATGTTACCCCTAAACCTTTGTCCCTCAATTCTGAAGCTATGTCCCCTTGTTGGAATCTTCCCCACTCTCAAAGGGAAAAGCCTACCCACGTCAACTCTGTCCGTCCCTCTCAAAATTTTTAAAACCTCTATCAAGTCCCCCCTCAACCTTCTACGCTCCAAAGAATAAAGACCCAACCTGTTCAACCTCTCTCTGTAGCCTACGTGCTGAAACCCAGGCAACATTCTAGTAAATCTCCTCTGTACCCTCTCCATTTTGTCGACATCCTTCCTATAATTTGGCGACCAGAACTGCACACCATACTCCAGATTCGGCCTCACCAATGCCCTGTACAATTTCAACATTACATCCCAACTTCTATACTCGATGCTCTGATTTATAAAGGCAAGCATACCAAACGCCTTCTTCACCACCCTATCCACATGAGATTCCACCTTCAGGGAACAATGCACAGTTATTCCCAGATCCCTCTGTTCCACTGCATTCCTCAATTCCCTACCATTTACCCTGTACGTCCTATTTTGATTTGTCCTACCAAAATGCAGCACCTCACACTTATCAGCATTAAATTCCATCTGCCATCTTTCAGCCCACCCTTCCAAAAGGCCCAAGTCTCTCTGTAGACTTTGAAAATCTACCTCACTATCAACTACTCCACCTATCTTAGTATCATCTGCATATTTACTAATCCAATTTGCCACACCATCATCCAGATCATTAATGTAAATGACAAACAACAGTGGACCCAACACAGATCCTTGGGGCACTCCACTAGACACTGGCCTCCAACCTGACATACAATTGTCAACCGTTACCCTCTGGTATCTCCCATTCAGCCATTGTTGAATCCATCTTGCAACCTCACTATTAATACCCAACGATTTAACCTTCTTAATCAACCTTCCATGTGGAACCTTGTCAAATGCCTTACTGAAGTCCATATAGACAACATCCACAGCCTTGCCCTTATCAATTTCCCTGGTAACCTCTTCAAAAAATTCAAGAAGATTAGTCAAACATGACCTTCCAGGCACAAATCCATGTTGACTGTTTCTAATCAGGCCTTGATTATCCAAATAATTATATATATTGTCCCTAAGTATCTTTTCCATTAATTTTCCCACCACAGACGTCAAACTAATAGGTCTATAATTGCTAGGTTTACTTTTAGAACCTTTTTTAAACAAAGGCACAACATGCGCAATGCGCCAATCTTCCGGCACCATCCCTGTTTCTAATGACGTTTGAAATATTTCCGTCATAGCCCCTGCTATTTCTGCACTAACTTCCCTCAATGTCCTAGGGAATATCCTATCAGGACCTGGAGACTTATCCACTTTTATATTCTTCAAAAGTGTCCGTACCTCCTCTTCTTTAATCCTCCTAATTTCCATCACTACTCTACTTGTTTCGCTTACCTCACATAATTCAATATCCTTCTCCTCGGTAAATACCGAAGAAAAGAAATTGTTTAATATCTCCCCCATTTCTTCCGGCTCAGCACATAGCTGTCCACTCTGACTCTCTAATGGACCAATTTTATCCCTCACTATCCTTTTGCTATTTTGCTATCGTTGCTTATTGCGGGCGCTGTCTGTCGCACGCTGTCCCCAGGTTTGCTAGGTTGTCTTAGATGCATTTAGAAGCACGTAATATTAAATTAAGTAAAGTAATTTGAAGATACCAGAAGATAGTTTTGTTTAACCCATTTATTTACCATCAGGACATTTGACAGGTAGATTGGAGGCGACTGTTTGACAGTCAGGTAAGCGTGGGAATTTCGTGATGTTTATGGCCATCAACGATTACTTTTAAAGTGGGCTCCCAACCCAGATATGCAACCCAGAAACCAGATATGCATCTCACGTACATTTTCAAAGAATGCCCACACTCCGCACAAAAATCCATTTAACCACGTTTAAAATTTAATTTATTAATACTGCTATTAGTGAACTGGAAGTCAATCCAGTTTATGCCTTGTTACCGTGAAGCTTGGTTTTCAAGTAACCCGTGCAAGATGTTATATTTCAAAACTCTCAAGTAATTACAGACTTGTCAGTGATTTCAGCGAAAATTAGGACGCCGGAGAAGCATTGATAAGCGTGGGAATTTTGCGATGTTTCCGAAGACGGTGTAATCTCTTAGCCAGGTGCTAGTTTCACAAAAAAAGAAACTTGTACCGACCTGACTAGGCATTGTTGTGGTCATTGTCGTAGGGTAAAAGAAAATTTTGGCGATCTGCTACGCCTTTGACAGTCGCCTAAAAAATCGCCTACCCTTAAAAATCGACAGACCCTTAGGTTTTTAAATAATTTGTCTTGTTGGAAATGCAAGGTGGTGGCATTTAGAAGTAATTACTGTGAAGTAATTAATGAAGAAGGGTCTCGACCTGATTCCTTCTCTCCAGAGACGCAGTGTTACTCCAGCACTTGGTGTCTATCAGGGAAATATAATGGTTCTGCAGTGACCAACAATGGTCACTCCTCAGAACAGTGTGTGGTGTCCTCGTACAGCAACGTTCCAGAGAGTAATGGTGTCAAACTGTTCCATGTCTGATGTGCAAATTTCAATGGGGTGGTGTCTCAACTCTGTACGGACAGCAACTGTAGTCAGGGTCAAACCCGGGTCTCCGGTGCTGTAAGGCAGTCTGTAGAAGGGTCTCGACCCGAAACGTCACCCATTCCTTCTCTCCAGAGATGCCGCCTGTCCCGCTGAGTTACTCCAACACTTTGCGTCTATCTTCGCTGTAAGGCAGTAGCTCTACCGCTGCATCACCACAAACCTTAATTACCATTTAATGAAGTGAATATTAATTGCAGTCATTCAATATTTAACTGCTGCAAATATTCAGGTTTGAAATGTTGTTGGAGATTATTTCATTTTCATTTTTGACACTATTCACTCTCAGTTTTTCCCTTGTTAATTGCTCTTAATTTGACATTAAATTACCCACTCTGGCTTGCATTTCCTTGTTCAGGATTAATTTCACGATCCTTCAATCCTTCAGTTAGTTAGGGAATTTGCATGGCTGTTTGCAATGATCCTTAAAGATCCCAGATGACAGCAGCCAGTTCCATCAGTGCACATCCAAAAGCATGCAGTGACAATTATCTTGAAGATTGAATAAGTAAAGGCAAGCCTAACCAATTGTCCAAGCCATTCACCAACACGATTACAGGAATTTTTGAATTATTAATATGCCGACAGAATATTATAGACAATAGACAATAGGTGCATGAGGAGGCCATTCGGCCCTTCGGGCCAGCACCGCCATTCAATGTGATCATGGCTGATCATTCTCAATCAGTACCCCGTTCCTGCCTTCTCCCCATACCCCCTGACTCCGCTATCCTTAAGAGCTCTATCTAGCTCTCTCTTGAATGCATTCAGGGAATTGGCCTCCACTGCCTTCTGAGGCAGAGAATTCCACAGATTCACAACTCTGACTGAAAAAGTTTTTCCTCATCTCAGTTCTAAATGGCCTACCCCTTATTCTTAAACTGTGGCCCTTTGTTCTGGACTCCCCCAACATTGGGAACATGTTTCCTGCCTCTAACGTGTCCAACCCCTTAATAATCTTATACGTTTCGATAAGATCTCCTCTCATCCTGCTAAATTCCAGTGTATACAAGCCTGGTCGCTTCTTAAATATTCTTAAGTTACTGAAGTTCTTAAGACCCGTGTTATTTAGTTTGAGAGGATAGGATACGATGTGATAGAACTTTATTTATCCCAGGAGGGAGATTGATCTGCCAACAGTAAAAAAAACATAAAATACATGAAACATGAAATCAAAGTGATGAGTGGAAAGGACTGGGGATGTGTAGAGATTGGGTAGGAGGGGGGGGGGGGGGGGTCAGTCTACCCCACGACAGAAGGGGGAGTTGTACAGTTTGATAGCCACAGGGAAGAAGGATCTCCTGTGGCGTTCTGTTCTGCATCTTGGTGGGACCAGTCTGTTGCTGAAGGTGCTCCTCAGATTGAACAATGAGCTGTATTGTCCAAGGTGCTCCACACACTAAATTTACATTAAAAGCTGTTTGCAACAGAGCAGTATTAAATTTGTAGTGTGGTAGGGCATCTAACAACTGCATTTGTTAGAATTATCCTTTGCACGTTTAGGTTTTTAATTGATTTGGGTTGTTGTTGAAAACGCAAGGTGGTGAAAGTCCTGTGAAGTCATTAATGAGATCCCAGTGTGCAAATCTTAACTGTGAGTGATGCATCTTGCTTGGCCTATTGTCAATTTTGACATTTCATCATGCATTTGCTTCTTACCCGAGGCTGCTGTACCATTTAGTGTAAGAAAATAACTGCAGATGCGGGTACAAATCAAAGGTGTTTATTCACAAAATGCTGGAGTAATTCACCAGGTCGGGCAGCATCTCAGGAGAGAAGGAAAGGGCGATGTTTCGGGTCGAGACCCTTCTTCAGACTTAAGAAGGGTCTCGACCCAAAATGTCGCCCATTCTTTCTCTCCTGAGATGCTGCCTGACCTGCTGAGTTACTCCAGCATGTTGTGAATAAATACCTGCAGTACCATTTAGTTTAGTTTAGAGATACAGCGCGGAAACAGGCCCTTCGGCCCACCGGGTCCGCGCCGCCCAGCGATCCCCGCACATTAACACTATCCTACACACACTAGGGACAATTTTTACATTTACCAAGCCAATTAACCTACAAACCTGCACGTCTTTGGAGTGTGGGAGGAAACCGCAGATCTCGGAGAAAGCCCAAGCAGGTCACGGGGAGAACGTACAAATTCCGTGCAGACAGCACCCGTAGTGAGGATGGAACCCGGGTCTCCGGCGCTGTAAGGCAGCAACTCTACCGCTGTGCCACCCTGCAATCATGGCTGATCTGCCCCAGATCTCACTTCCTCGCAACAAAAGCTTTGCTACACATGACACTAAACTAAACTGAAACCTTTGTTCCCATAATCCTCAATTCCCTGACCTCTCGAAAGTATATCTCCTTCTGTGCGTTCCAGCTAGGGGTGCCAACTATCTCACTCCCAAATACGGGACAAGGTGACGTCACCGCCCCGCGCCCCACGTGACCTCACCCAGCCGGCAGCCACGTGCTCACGTGCCACCAATGGCGGCCACCCGGGCCGGGAGGCGGGTTGCTAAGCAACCTCTGTTAGGCGGCGCCTGGGCCTACAGACTAAGCTGTCCGGACCTACACTGTCTGGGCCTACAGCGGCCCCCGGGCCTACACTGTCCGGGCCTACAGTGTTTGGGACTACAGTGCCCCCCCGGGCCTAATATGGGACAGGGCATTCCCTTATGGGACAAACCAATTTAGCCCAATATATGGGAGGTCCCGGCTAATATGGGACAGTTGGCAAACCTAGTTCCAGCTCTTGCAGCGGCCTTGATCTCTGTGTCATCTCTCCTTGCCAGAGAAGGATTCAAAAACAGTGTGTGAGAGTGTGGCATAGCACCTGGCACTGATGCACCAGGCAAAGACAATGCAGTAGGGGCCTTGTATTGCACAACCAACAATTTGCACAATATTGCAGTATTGGTCAGTCCTGGTGTATGACTGAAATACTCCTAGGTTGGTTGACCATAATATCCACTTTGTATCGTCTACAACTGCACTGAGATAAGTAATGTGGCAATATTTTTTTCCCCTGTTGCTTGTTGTTCTGCAAGAAACATCCAATTTAATTTAAATAAAATCTGCTATAGGGACAATTAGCACTTGTGTCAAGCCAAATAACCTCCAAACCAATACGTTTTTGGAGTGTGGGAGGAAACCGAAGATCTCGGAGAAAAGCCATGCAAGTCAATAGACAATAGGTGCAGGAGTAGGCCATTCGGCCCTTCGAGCCCTTCGAGCCAGCACCGCCATTCAATATGATCATGGCTGATCATTCTTAATCAGTACCCCGTTCCTGCCTTCTCCCCATACCCCCTGACTCCGCTATCCTTAAGAGCTCTATCCATCTCTCTCTTGAATGCATCCAGAGAATTGGCCTCCACTGCCTTCTGAGGCAGAGAATTCCACAGATTTACAACTCTCTGACTGAAAAGGTTTTTCCTCATCTCCGTTCTAAATGGCCTACCCCTTATTCTTAAACTGTGGCCCCTGGTTCTGGACTCCCCCAACATTGGGAACATGTTTCCTGCCTCTAACGTGTCCAACCCCTTAATAATCTTATACGTTTCGATAAGATCCCCTCTCATCCTTCTAAATTCCAGTGTATACAAGCCTAGCCGCTCCAGTCTTTCAACATACGACAGTCCCGCCATTCCGGGAATAATGTCACAGTAGGAGAACGTACAGGCAGCACCCGTAGTGAGGATCGAACCCGAGTCTCCGGCACTGTAAGGCAGCAACTCTACCGCTGCGCCACCGTGCCGCCCTATTTTGCTACGTAGTAGTTTCCTGAATTCATTGGAGGTGTGTGTTTTAATCACACCGTAAACCTGCTGCATCTCTTCAGAGAGTGGTGGCAGAGGCAGAATTACCGCTGTAATCGAGTTACCAAGGCCGTGAGCAGCAAATGGATATGCACAAATCTGTTCACGGATTTAAAACGTTGCCAACGGCTTTTGATTCCAGTCCTTCATCTCGGCTGGAGCCTGATGTTGCCTTGGTTGTGTGTGAAATCTATGCTGCATGCATGCCAGAGCTTCAATTTCTTTCATTAACTTTGGGACTATTTACGGGTCTTGGTGTCAAGTTACAGAGGCTGCTTTCATTCAGATAATTATTTGTCGAGGTTCAGGTTGATGGAGTGCAGGATGTTTTGCAGCTTTCATTAGGCTTCACTCAGGCAGCCTCTTTCATTACCGCGTGTTGTCTGCATGTTCAATAGACAATAGACAACAGGCGCAGGAGTAGGCCATTCGGCCCTTTGAGCCAGCAATAGGCAATACACAATAGACATTAGGTGCAGGAGGAGGCCATTCGGCCCTTTGAGCCAGCAATAGGCAATACACAATAGACATTAGGTGCAGGAGGAGGCCATTCGGCCCTTTGAGCCAGCACCGCCATTCAATGTGATCATGGCTGATCATTCTCAATCAGTACCCCGTTCCTGCCTTCTCCCCATACCCCCTGACTCCGCTATCCTTAAGAGCTCTATCTAGCTCTCTCTTGAATGCATTCAGAGAACTGGCCTCCACTGCCTTCTGAGGCAGAGAATTCCACAGATTCACAACTCTCTGACTGAAAAGGTTTTTCCTCATCTCCGTTCTAAATGGCCTGCCCCTTATTCTTAAACTGTGGCCCCTGGTTCTGGACTCCCCCAACATTGGGAACATGTTTCCTGCCTCTAACGTGTCCAACTCCTTAATAATCGTATACGTTTCGATTAAACTGTGCTTCTCTCACTGCTGGTTCACTTCACAGCTCGAGGAGGTGTGCTGGGCGCGTGACCTGCTTTATCTTGGTTATTCCTCTCCCCCCAACCCAGTGACTAGTTGCGATCCTGAGTTTAGATTAGTTTAGAGATACAGCGCGGACACAGGCCCTTCGGCCCACCGGGTCCGCGCCGACCAGCGATCCCCGCTCATTAACACTATCCTACACACACTAGGGACAATTTTTGCATTTGCCCAGCCAATTAACCTACAAACCTGCACGTCTTTGGAGTGTGGGAGGAAACTGAAGATCTCGGAGAAAACCCACGCAGGTCACGGGGAGAACGTACAAACTCCGTACAGGCGGCGCCCGTAGTCAGGATGGAACCCGGGTCTCCGGCGCTGCATTCGCTGTAAGGCAGCAACTCTACCGCCGCGCCACCGTGACCAGCAATCTTGGCCAGGGTCTGAAGAAGGGTCTCGACCCGAAACGTCACCCATTCCTCCTCTCCAGAGATGCTGCCTGACCCGCTGAGTTACTCCAGCATTTTGTGTCTGTCTTCAGCAATCTTTTCAACTACCTGCAAGATCGCTCCTTCCAGTCCTGCCTTTGCCAGCGTGCTCACTTTGATGGCAATGGTAGCTGGCAGTACCATTCCAAATCTCCAGGCTGCAAAGCATGGCCAGGAAAGAGAGGTTTGGTAATTCAGTATTTATTAAAAAACTGTGTGTGAAACACGTGGGGTTTTTTCCACGTATCCTGAAGTAACCCAATGGAGATGGTTTTCATTCAGACTGAAGCTCCATGTTAGTGTGCCAGGATGGAATTCTCCTTAGCATTCATTCTGTACAAGTGTGCTGCCATAGATTAGACCCAAGATGCTGGAATAACTCAGCCGGGACTGGCAGCAACTCTGGAGAGAAGGAATGGGTGACGTTACGGGTCGAGACCCTTCTTCAGACCATGCTTGGGCTGCCCAGGGATCATCGCATCTATGCCTGCATCTAGTAAGAAGAGACTTAATGTCAGGGGTAGGGTTGCCAACTGTTCCGTATTAGCCGGGACATCCCGCATATTGGGCTAAATTCGTTTGTTCCATACGGGGCCGCCCTTGTCCCCTATGAGGCCCAGGGGGCGCTGTAGGCCCGGATACTGCAAGCCCGGGGGCCGCTGTAGGCCCGGATTGTGTAGGCCCAGAGGCCCGGGTGCCACCTAAGCTAACTGCCTCCCGGCCCGGGCAGCCGCCATTGGCGGAGCAGAAGCACATGGCCGCTGGCTGGGTGAGGTCACGTGGGGCGCCACCTTTTGTCCCTTATTTGGGAGTGAGAAAGTTGGCAACCGTAGTCCGGGGACTCACCCTGGCTGGCAAAACAAAGCAGGAGGGAGCAGCAGCCCATTGTTCACTCCACAAGATGCCCTGACCTGGTGAGTCATCAACCTCTTGCAGGTTTTTTGGTCTGACTGTAAGAGTTAAAACGAGCTACTGCGTCACCTCATCATCGTCCACAGGGATTATCTGATTTTATTTCTTGAATGGCAGATGGCAGTATGAAAATAATCAACGAAAACTGGATAGGAACTGCAGATGCTGGTTTAAACCGTAGACACAAAAAGCTGGGGTAACTCAGCGGGTCGGACAGCATCTCCTGAGAAAAGCAACAGGTGATGTTTCTGGGTTGGTCTGAAGAAGGGTCACAGCCCGAAACGCCACCTATTCCTTTTCACCAGAAACGCTGTCTGACCCGCTGAGATATGGCGCAGCGGTAGAGTTGCTGCCTTACAGCGAATGCAGCGCCGGAGACTCAGGTTCGATCCCGACTACGGGCGCCGTCTGTACGGAGTTTGTACGCTCTCCCCGTGACCTGCGTGGGTTTTCTCCGAGATCTTCGGTTTCCTCCCACACTCCAAAGACGCACAGGTATGTAGGTTAATTGGCTGGGCAAAATGTAAAAAATTAAATTAAAAAAAATGAATTAAAAAAAAAATTGTCCCTAGTAGTTGTAGGATAGTGTTAGTGTGCGGGGATCGCTGGGCGGCGCGGACCCGGTGGGCCGAAGGGCCTGTTTCTGCGCTGTATCTCTAAATCTAAATACTCCAGCTTTTTGTGTCTATCTCTGAAAACTGGCTATACATCACTGAATTCTGTCTGAACAAGGGTCTCGACCCGAAACGTCACCCATTCCTTCTCTCCTGAGATGCTGCCTGACCTGCTGAGTTACTCCAGCATTTTGTGACTGAATTTTGTTGCTCGTCTGACAATAATATTATTACTGCCAGGAAACAGCAAGAATGACGTTTTATTGATGCGTCGTCTGTTAACAATTTCAGAAAATTGTGAACTTATTTACTATTAAACTGGGACACCTGATAGGGAGCAAGAGGGTGTCGTTTATAAAACTAAGGGGCTACTTGACCCTGTTGCTTTCAATATGAAAGATGCTTTCAACATTTGCGGGTGAATCAGCTGCTTTGATAATTAGGAAATAATGAAGGGAGTCAGGTTCCCAAAGTAAATGATGTAATGTAATAGTTAACACATTAATTAGAAGGGTCTGTTTCTTCATATAATGCTCAGTGATGCGAATAATGCGTTTAAGGTTTCAACTGGAAATTATCCATGATGCACAGTCACTTGCACAGAGTAGGGGAATCGAGGACCGGAGGACATAGTTTCAAGGTGAAGGGGAAAAGATTTAATAGGAATCTGAAGCGGTAACTTTTTTCACGCAAAGGGTGGTGGTTGTGATTCCACAGATTCACAACTCTCTGACTGAAAAGGTTTTTCCTCATCTCCGTTCTAAATGGCCTACCCCTTATTCTTAAACTGTGTGGCCCCTGGTTCTGGACTCCCCCAACATTGGGAACATGTTTCCTGCCTCTAACGTGTCCAACCCCTTAATAATCCTATACGTTTCGATAAGATCCCCTCTCATCCTTCTAAATTCCAGTGTATACAAGCCTAATCCGAGGGGTGACTTTTTCACACAAAGAGTGGCGGGTGTACGGAACGAGCTGCCGGAGGAGGTAGTTGAGGCCGGGACTATCCTAACGTTTATGAAACAGTTAGACAGGTACATGGATAGGACGTGTTTGGAGGGATAGGGACCAAACGCGGACAGGTGGGACTAGTGTAGCTGGGAGATGTTGCCTGGTGTCGGCAAGTTGGGACGAAGTTTCCACGCTGTGGTTACTCTCCTCAATCCCAATTGCTGCTTTTAAAAAAAACAGAAATTGTATTATGGATGTACCTTCCAGTATTGCGTAGTTTTATTTCTAACTTCTTTCAAAGTTGTGAAAAATAATTATATACTCATGGTTAATGTGTAGATGTACTGCCTGTTTTGAGACCAAGCTTTAATAAATACGGGAAGCTCTTAGTTTCAATCATTGTAGGAAGGAACTGCAGATGCTGGTTTAAACCGAAGAGAGACGCAAAAAGCTGGAGTAACTCAGCGGGACAGGCAGCATCTCTGGAGAAAAGGGAAAGAAAAAAGGAGGGACTTATTTCTTGTTACCCGTTACACTGACTCTCAGTCTGAAGAAGGGTCTTGACCCGAAACGTCACCTATTCCTTGTAGTCATAGAGTGATACAGTGTGGAAACAGGCCCTTTGGCCCAACTTGCCCACACCGGCCAACAATGTCCCAGCTACCCTAGTCCCACTTGCCTGCGCTTGGTCCATAATCCTCTAAACCTGTCCTATCCATGTACCTGTCCAGCTGTTTCTTAAACAATAGGATAGTCCCGGCCTCAACTACCTCCTCTGGCAGCTTGTTCCATGCACCCACCACCCTCTGTGTGAAAAAGTTACCCCTCGGATTCCTATTAAATCTTTTCCCCTTCACCTTGAACCGATGTCCTCAGGTCCTCGATTCCCCTACTCTGGGTAAAAGACTCTGTGCATCTACCTGACCTGTTTCTCTCATGATTTTGTACACCTCCATAAGATTTCCCCTCATCCTCCTGTGAAATAGAGACCCAGCCTACTCAACCTCTCCCTATAGCTCACACCCTCTAGCCCTGGCAACATCCTCGTAAATCCTCTCTGAGCCCTTTCAAGCTTTTCTCCGGAGATGCTGTCTGACCCGCTGATATACTCCAGCTTTTTGTGTCTGTCTTTAGTTTCAATCGTTGTAGACCTGGGAGTGAGCTGGTTTTCAACTATATTGGCGGTCAGGGTGTGGAAACTGGCTTTGAGGGCCATCTTCACAGGGGAGAGGTGCTTGTGAATGTTTGGTATCCACTGATTCCTGCTGGCAGCAGTAAGTGAAGAAGCTATCAACTTGCGACCGATGATGATTGCACAAGTGTAGTCAAATGCTGGGGGGTGGGGGGGGGGGGGGGGGTTTGGTGGATGGAGGCCAATGCCGAGATCTTGACCACCTCGACAACTTCTCTTTTGATTTTTTTTTCCCACCTCTTGCAGATCAAAGCCCCCAGCTCTGTTTGCCTGTTTTGTTGACTGCATGGAACAGTTCTTGGTCCAAGCCTTTCCTGGCAAACAGCCCCTGCTCTTTTCTCGACTACATTAATTTGGCCTCGTATACTCGCGCAGAAATTGTCAAGTTCACTTTTTGCCACCAACTTCCATCCTGTCTTATTTCCCCTGGACTCTCTCTGACGCTTAAATTCATCAGCGCGAATGCAGCGCCGGAGACTCAGGTTCGATCCTGACTACGGGCGCCGTCTGTACGGAGTTTGTACGTTCTCCCCGTGACCCGCGTGGGTTTTCTCCGAGATCTTCGGTTTCCTCCCACACTCCAAAGACGTACAGGTTTGTAGGTTAATTGGCTGGGCAAATGTAAAAATTGTCCCTAGGGTGTGTAGGATAGTGTTAATGTGCGGGGATCGCTGAGCGGCACGGACTCGGTGGGCCGAAGGGCCTGTTTCCGCGCTGTATCTCTCTAAATCTAAATCAGTGATTTGAGCAGAATATGACCATTCGGCCTATCAAGTCTACAATCATTGCTGATCAATCTCTCCATCCCAACCCCATTCTCCCCATAACCCTTGACACCCGTACTAATCAAGAATCTATCTATCTCCGCCTTAAAATTATCCATTGACTTGGCCTCCTCAGCCTTCTGTGGCAAAGAATTCCACAGATTCACCACCCTCTGACTAAAGAAATTCCGCTTCATCTCCTTCGTAAAGGAACGTTCTTTAATTCCGAGGCTACGACCTCTGGTCCTAGACTCTCCCACTAGTGGAAACATCCTCTCCACATCCACTCTATCCAAGCCTTTCACTATTCGGTAAGTTTCAATGAGGTCCCCCCTTATTCTTCTAAACTCCAGCGAGTACAGGCCCAGTGCTGTCAAACGCTCATCATAGGTTAACCCACTCATTCCTGGGATCATTCTTGTAAACCTCCTCTGGACCCTCTCCAGAGCCAGCACATCCTTCCTCAGATATGGGGCCCAAAATTGCTCACAATATTCCAAATGTGGCCCGATCATCACCTTATAGAGCCTCAACATTACATCCCTGTTTTTGTACACAAGCCCTCTTGAAATAAATACTAGCATTGCATTTGCCTTCCTTACTACCGATTCGACTTACAGATTAACTCTTTGGGAATCCTGCACCAGCATTCCTAAGTTCCTTTGAACCTCCGATTTCTGGATTCTCTCCCCATTTAGAAAATAGTCTAGGCCTTTATTCCTACGACCAAAATGCATGACTCCACACTTTGCTACACTATATTCCATCTGCCACTTCTCTGCCCACTCTCCCAACCTGTCCAAGTCCTTCTGCAGAGTCCCTGCTATCTCTCCACTACCTGCCCCTCCACCTATTTTCGTATCATCCACAAACTTGGCCACAAAGCCTTCAATCCCCTCGACCAAATCGTTAATATACAACGTGAAGAGTAGCACTGCGGAACTCCGCTGGTCACTGGCAGCCAAGCAGAAACACCCCCCTTTATTGCCACTCTTTGCCTTCTGTCATCCATCCAACCCGTTATCCATGCCAGTATCTGCCCTTTGATACTGTGGGCTCTCATCTTCCTGAGCAGCCTCACGTGTGGCACCTTATCAAAGGCTTTCTGAAAATCTAGGTATACAACATCCACTGGCTCTCCTTTGTCTGTCCTGCTATTTATAGACAATAGACAATAGGTGCAGGAGGAGGCCATTCGGCCCTTCGAGCCAGCACCGCCATTCAATGTGATCATGGCTGATCATTCTCAATCAGTACCCCGTTCCTGCCTTCTCCCCATACCCCCTGACTCCGCTATCCTTAAGAGCTCTATCTAGCTCTCTCTTGAATGCATTCAGAGAATTGGTCTCCACTGTCTTCTGAGGCAGAGAATTCCACAGATTCACAACTCTCTGACTGAAAAAGTTTTTCCTCATCTCAGTTCTAAATGGCCTACCCCTTATTCTTAAACTGTGGCCCCCTGTTCTGGACTCCCCCAACATTGGGAACATGTTTCCTGCCTCTAACGTGTCCAACCCCTTAATAATCTTATACGTTTCGATAAGATCCCCTCTCATCCTTCTAAATTCCAAGCCTAGTCGCTCTAGTCTTTCAACATATGACAGTCCCGCCATTCCGGGAATTAACCTAGTAAACCTACGCTGCACGCCCTCAATAGCAAGAATATCCTTCCTCAAATTTGGGGAGCAAAACTGCACACAGTACTCCAGGTGCGGACTCACTAGGGCCCTGTACAACTGCAGAAGGACCTCTTTGCTCCTATACTCAACTCCTCTTGTTATGAAGGCCAACATTCCATTGGCTTTCTTCACTGCCTGCTGTACCTGCATGCTTCCTTTCAATGACTGATGCACTAGGACACCCAGATCTCGTTGTACGTCCCCTTTTCCTAACTTGACACTCTTTATATTCCTCAAAGGTTCGGTCTGATTCCATCCTCTTAAACCTTTTGCCTTTTGACCAAATTTACAACCTCTTTCGTATTTCATCTTTTCTCCCCGTATTGTATTGCCTTTTTAGTTACCAACTTTTGAGTTGGTCTTTAAAAGCTTCCCAATCCTCTGGCTTCCCTTTCAAGTCATGATCTTAGCCAAGAGGTCCAGGGCAGTTGATCACATTGAATGGTGGTGCTGGCTCGAAGGGCCGAATGGCCTCCTCCTGCACCTATTGTGTATTGTCTATTGTCTACACAAATTCAGGAAATGTTAGCTTATACCCGTAAACCTCTGAAAAAAATCTATAGTCATTCGACTTACAGATTAACTCTGGGAATCCTGCACCAGCATTCCCAAGTTCCTTTGCACCTCCGATTTCTGGATTCTCTCCCCATTTAGAAAATAGTCTAGGCCTTTATTCCTACGACCAAAATGCATGACTCCACACTTTGCTACACTATATTCCATCTGCCACTTCTCTGCTCACTCTCCCAACCTGTCCAAGTCCTTCTGCAGAGTCCCTGCTATCTCTCCACTACCTGCCCCTCCACCTATTTTCGTATCATCCACAAACTTGGCCACAAAGCCTTCAATCCCCTCGACCAAATCGTTAATATACAAAGTGAAGAGTAGCACTGCGGAACTCCGCTGGTCATTAACCTAGTAAACCTACTAGGTTAATTACCAACTCCAACCAAATTGAGGGATTACTTTTAGATACGTGACTGTTCCTTTATGATTTCTCCAATCAATAATAAAAGTATTTGCAACATAAATCAAACTTGTTCTTTCTATTCCTGTTTGGAATATTTTGCACAATATTGACTTCTCTTGGTTCTAATTCTTAAATATTTTTCAATACATCTACAATATTATTTATTCTTTGCTGAAAATGCCCCTTTTTGTTATTCAAGAGACTTGGCTCCCAAGGGGACCATTAAACAGGGTGTGGTGTGCTTGAGTTAGCTCAGTGCGCAGTGGATTGTCTTTGTCTTTGAAGTGGAGCCAGACAGTGGAAAATCAATGTGGATATTTAGAGGTTGGATTCCTGTTCTCACTCAGGTAAATTTTATTGAATATTTGGTACAATAAGTGAAAAAGGCTTACGAGATTGAAACAAAAATGTATTGAGTTTCATTTATGTAAGAAATTAATGGGACAGAGTAATTGATGGAAATTGATGCTAAAGACGAGAGGGGATCTTATTGAAACCTATAAGATTATTAAGGTATTTATTCACAAAATGCTGGAGTAACTCAGCAGGTCAGGCAGCATCTCGGGAGAGAAGGAATGGGTGACGTTTCGGGACCCGAAAAACGTCGCCCATTCCTTCTCTCCCGAAATGCTGCCTGACCTGCTGAGTTACTCCAGCATTTTGTGAATAAATACCTTCGATTTGTACCAGCATCTGCAGTTATTTTCTTATAAGATTATTAAGGGGTTGGGCACGCTAGATGCAGGAAACATGTTCCCGATGTTGGGGAGAGTCCAGAACCAGGGGCCACAGTTTAAGAATAAGGGGTAGGCCATTTAGAACGGAGATGAGGAAAAACTTTTTCACCCGGAGAGTTGTAAATCTGTGGAATTCTCTGCCTCAGAAGGCAGTGGAGGCCAATTCTCTGGATGCTTTCAAGAGAGAGTTAGATAGAGCTCTTAAAGATAGCGGAGTCAAGGGATATGGGGAGAAGGCAGGAACGGGGTACTGATTGAGAATGATCAGCCATGATCACAGTGCTGGGTTGAAGGGCCGAATGGACTACTCCTGCACCTATTGTCTATTGTCTAAGATACCCGTTTTAACTTAGGAGGTTTTGATAGAAATTGTACTTTGTGAGTCATTTTTGTTGAAACTGTATAAAGCAACTGGAATCGGAGAATTATAAAAAATGTGAAAAATTGCTATTTTACTGAAAAGCTTAATGGAGTCACTGAAATTAAACTCAACTGGCTCCAAGCCAAAGATCTGACCTGAAACATCGTCTGCCCATTCCCTCCGCAGGTGCAGACTGACCTGCTGAGCTCCTCCAGCACTTTTGCGATTTTGCTCTAGAAAGTTCTTCCCTTTCCTTCTCCTGAATCTTTTTTCGAAGATGGGATTTTTTTTCTCTGTTTGTAGCCCAAGACCTTTCTAGTAATTCAGTGCGAGTCTATTTTGGGAGACTGTTCCACAAAAGAATTATCAACCTGTAAAGCAGTTCACAAAAGATAGACACAAAAAGCTGGAGTAAATCAGCGGGACAGGCAGCATCTCTGGATAGACAAGATTGTTGATGGTTTGGGTCAAGAGTCTAGAGGGTTTTATTGTCATATGTACCAGATTGAACAATGAAATTCTTACTTACAGCAGCACAACTGAATGTGTACTTCGGCTTGTACTCGCTGGAATTTAGAAGATTGAGGGGGGATCTTATAGAAACTTACAAAATTCTTAAGGGGTTGGACAGGCTAAATGCAGGAAGATTGTTCCCGATGTTGGGGAAGTCGAGAATAAGGGGTCACAGTTTAAGGATAAGGGGGAAGTCTTTTAGGACCGAGATAAGAACGTTTTTTTTCATACAGAGTGGTGAATCTGTGGAATTGTCTGCCACAGAAGGTAGTTGAGGCCAGTTCATTGGCTATATTTAAGAGGGAGTTAGATGTGGCCCTTGTGGCTAAAGGGATCAGGGGGTATGGAGAGAAGGCAGGTACGGGATACTGAGTTGGATGATCAGCCATGATCATATTGAATGGCGGTGCAGGCTCGAAGGGCCGAATGGCCTACTCCTGCACCTATTTTCTATGTTTCTATGTAAACATAGTACTTTGTAAATAATATAATAAACGAGAAAAAAAAGTTCACATACTCACATATACACATATACACACGGTGGCGCAGCGGTAGAGTTGCTGCCTTACAGCGAATGCAGCGCCGGAGACCCGGGTTCCATCCTGACTACGGGCGCTGTCTGTGCAGAGTTTGTACGTTCTCCCCGTGACCTACGTGGGTTTTTTTTCCGAGATCTTCGGTTTCCTCCCACTCTCCAAAGACGTGCAGGTTTGAAGGTTAATTGGCTTGGTATAAATGTTAAAATTGTCCTTCGTGGGTGTTGGATGGTGTTAATGTGCGGAGTTCGCTGGTCGGCGCGGACACAGTGAGCCAAAGGGCCTGTTTCCGCGCTGTATCTCTAAACTAAACTAAACTAAACATACATACATACATATGTGTGTATATAAATACACATGCACGCCTACACACAGAAAACAAACAAACAATAATAGTCGAGACTCTTCTTCAGACTGAGAGTCAGGGGAGAGGGAGACATGGAGATAAAGAAGGGGAGAGTGTGAAAACGAGAGATCAAAGGTGACGAAGTTCAAGGAAAATGTAGAATAGATCACTGTTGGATATGGGGAAGGTGACAACGAGGCATACAAAGAAGGGATTTATTCACAAAATGCTGGAGTAAAACTCAGCAGGTCAGGCAGCATCTCGGGAGAGAAGGAATGGGTGACGTTTCGGGTCGAGACCCTTCTTCAAAGATATGGGGGGACAGTGAAACTAGTTGGAGACCCAGGATCGGGGAGGGATGGAGAGGGTGTTCACAAACCCAGTCCTGTATCTTCATTGTAAACTGAGGCTTCTGAATGACGGCAAAGATGGAAACCTTTTGGCTAGTTGGTCTCAGGTGCACCTTGCAGGGGGCTCACCTAACCCAGTTCATACAACAACCCTCAACATTATTATTCCATTTTCAATCTTTCAAACTTCTCCTTTTTTTAAGAATAAATACCTCAGCAATTCAGTGCTGTACCAATTCAATAGGAACTGAAACAAAGCTGGAATGTTAAGTTCTGAAAGCTGGTCAGCCTGTGACTCTATTCACAAAATGCTGGAGTAACTCAGCAGGTCAGGCAGCATCTCGGGAGGGAAGGAATGGGTGACGTTTCGGGTCGAGACCCTTCTTCAGACTGATGTCAGGGGGGCGGGACAAAGGAAGGATATAGGTGGAGACAGGAAGATAGAGGGAGAACTGGGAAGGGGGAGGGGAAGAGAGGGACAGAGGAACTATCTAAAGTTGGAGAAGTCGATGTTCATACCGCCGGGCTGCAAACTGCCCAGGCGAAATATGAGGTGCTGTTCCTCCAATTTCCGGTGGGCCTCACTATGGCACTGGACCACAGCCTGTTACTCTGTTTTGTTTACCGCCTGTTCGTTCCTTCCTCCAGAGTGTCGAGCACGTTAGCACCTTCTGTCGAAGCTTACACGATCTGCACCCTTCTGATATGGCGGGGCAGAAGGAAGGCCTCGGTCAGCCTCTCAGACCACTGACACGGCATCTGTCCGATGCAGAAAGACTTCGGAAAGTTATCCACGAACTAATAGACACAGAGAAATCCTACGTAAAGGTAAGTGGGGAGGTTAGATGAATAGCATGTGTGTATTGCTGTCAATGAAATTAAGCTTTCTAAAATAATTGCTGGCTTCGTAGTTTTCTTGACATGCTTCCTTGACAGCCTGCTCTCATGATACCTCTGACACGTTATCAGGCAACTGAATCGTGCTTCCGCAAGCCGAGAGCAGGGCTGAACGACTGTCTACCTCATTGTTGACCCTTGATCCGACATTGCTGGCTTTACCTTGCACGAAATGTTTTAGAAACATAGAAACATAGAAAATAGGTGCAGGAGTAGGCCATTCGGCCCTTCGAGCCTGTACGCACCGCCATTCAATATGATCATGGCTGATCATCCAACTCAGTATCCCGTACCTGCCTTCTCTCCATACCCCCTGATCCCTTTAGCCACAAGGGCCACATCTAACTCCCTCTTAAATATAGCCAATGAACTGGCCTCAACTACCTTCTGTGGCAGAGAATTCCACACACTCACCACTCTCTGTGTGAAGAAATGTTTTCTCATCTCGGTCCTAAAAGACTTCCCCCTTATCCTTAAGCTGTGACCCCTGGTTCTGGACATCGGGAACAATCTTTCCGCATCTAGCCTCTCCAACCCCTTAAGAATTTTATATGTTTCTATAAGATCCCCCCTCAGTCTTCTAAATTCCAGCGAGTACAAGCCGAGTCTATCCAGTCTTTCTTCATATGAAAGTCCTGCCATCCCAGGAATCAATCTGGTGAACCTTCTCTGTACTCCCTCTATGGCAAGAATGTCTTTCCTCAGATTAGGAGACCAAAACTGTACACAATACTCCAGGTGTGGTCTCACCAAGGCCCTGTACAACTTTATTTATCTTTGATTTATCATGCATCCAGACACTGTGAACTGCTCGATTATAATCACGTATTGTCTTTCCGCTGACTGGTTAGCGCGCAACAAAAGCTGTTCACTGTACCTCGGTACACGTGACAATAAACAAAACTAAACTTGCTTAGATCCATTTCCACAGAGAAGCCTCTCTTGACTATTTCATCTCTTTTCACACGGACTGCTACTGAAGTATTTGGTGTTGAGTGTCATTACAAATCAACAAAGAAGGATCTTGACCTGAAACGTCACCTATTCTTTTACTCCAGAGATGCCGTCTGACCCGCTGAGTTACTCCAGCCTTTTGTGTCTATCTTATTGATTTACAATGTATTTTACAGTGCAAGCCTCTAAATAGCGATCAGGAATGGAAAGGCTGCTCTTTCCACACTCCTGCCCAAGTAGAATGATTCTTATTGTATAGGCAGGAACTGCGGATGCTGGTTTAAACTGAAAACAGACACAAAACGCTGGAGTAACTCAGCGGGACAGGCAGCATCTCTGCAGAACAGGAATAGGTGGCCTTTCGGGTCGAGACCCTTCTTCAGACTGCGAGCCAGGTGAAAGGGAAACTGAAAGTAGATACAGAACAAATGAATGAAAGATAAGCAAAAAAGTAATGATGATAAAGGAAACAGGCCATTGTTAGCTGTGCGCCAGGTGAGAACGAGCCCAAACAATGATTCTTATTGTGGAGTCCCAACTGATGTCCTAATAGGGCTACCTTATTTCTAATGAAATAGATCCATTGTGACATTTGAACTTTTCAGACTATACAGATGTGATTATTTATCTTCTAAAGCCCACAGAACACCAGATTCGATATACAGAGGAGCAAAGAGGTCCTTCTGCAGTTGTACAGGGCCCCAGTGAGACCGCACCTGGAGTACTGTGTGCAGTTTTGGTCTCCAAATTTGAGGACGGATATTCTTGCTATTGAGGGCGTGCAGCGTAGGTTTACTAGGTTAATTCCCGGAATGGCGAGACTGTCATATGTTGAAAGACTGGAGCGGCTAGGCTTGTATGCACTGGAATTTAGAAGGATGAGAGGGGATCTTATCGAAACGTATAAGATTATTAAGGGGTTGGACACGTTAGAGGCAGGAAACATGTTCCCAGTGTTGGTGGAGTCCAGAACCAGGGGCCACACAGTTTAAGAATAAGGGGTAGGCCATTTAGAACGGAGATGAGGAAAAACCTTTTTCAGTCAGAGCGTTGTGAATCTGTGGAATTCTCTGCCTCAGAAGGCAGTGGAAGCCAATTCTCTGGATGCATTCAAGAGAGAGCTAGATAGAGCTCTTAAGGATAGTGGAGTCAGGGGGTATGGGGAGAAGGCAGGAACGGGGTACTGATTGAGAATGATCAGCCATGATCACATTGAATGGCGGTGCTGGCTCGAAGGGCCGAATGGCCTCCTCCTGCACCTATTGTCTATTGTTCCGAACATTCTCGTGTTCCTCTTCTCATTTTGTGGTCATCAAAAGCAGGAATTTTGCTTTTGGATTTTAAGAGAATTATTTCACGGTATCCGCATTAAGGTGCCTTAATTACATCGGCGCTGCCTTCATGACATCACTGCGGCCTGAAGCAGGGTGAATCCCCCATTTTCTCTATTAATAACCTTCATGTAAACCTTGGGGAAAAATCTCATCGTATTAATGTCCTTTTTCCATATCTTTAATCAATTGGGGCAAATTCTGAGATTGGGGACATTTTATTTGTTGCCCCTAGTCCCGCTAGAAACTGGAATGAGGCTGACACAAACCTGCCTCATTAGTTCCTCGCAGTTGGAATACAAAAGAAATTTCCATTTTCTCACTCTGAGCTGTTCCCAAACCGAATTCCCAGGGGTTTAGTGTGTAAACCAAATGACTCCGTTGCCCTTCAGTCTACAAAGTGTATATTCCAGGAGGTGCAGATTGAATGCATGCATGTTCTCAACCCGTTGAAAGCTTAGGCCGTATTTCTGAACTCAAAACTGAATAAGTTCACATTGTTAAGTAGGAAGGAACTGCAGATGCTGGTTTAAACCGAAGATAGACACAAAAAGCTGGAGTAACTCAGCAGGTCAGCCAACATCTCTGGAGAAACGGAACAGGTTCTATAACTCTCTACGTCACCGTCTATATCTCTCGTTTCTATTCCCCCTGACTCTCGGTCTGAAGAAGGGTCTCGACCCGAAACGTCACCTATTTCTTTTCTCCACAGATGCTGACTGACCCGCTGAGTTACTCCAGCTTTTTGCGTCTATCTTGTTCACATTGTTCTTGTTTAGCGATGCAATCAATTGCACACTTTACTGCGTGCCACAAATTTTTTTGATACCCTTCGTTACTTAGCGGTGCCCGGTGCGGCTCGGCCGCGGGGCCTAGCATCGCACGGCGCGGCTCGGCCGCGGGACTTAGCTGCGCACGGCTCGGCCGCGGGGCCTTCCGTCGCCCGGCTCGGCCACGGGATGTTTCAGCGCCCGGTGCGGCTCGGCCGCGGGGACTTCCATCCCCTTGCGGAGACTGTGCGGGTCGGTCGGGGACGAGCTGTCTGTCCGTGGGCGTGGGGAAGAGAGTGGAAGTTTTGTTGCCTCCATCACAGTGAGGGGGTGTTTGGAGTCACTGTGATGGACGTTTGTGTTGGGGTCATGTGTCTTGTGTTCTTTTTTGTGTATGACTGCTATGTAATTTCGTTCGGTACCTTGGTACCGAATGACAAATAAAGCTCTGTTGAACTGTTATTTTTAAAGTCTACTTTTATAGTAATTTGGGGAAAATGCAGCATTGCAAAATTATTCTGAAGGAATTTTGGTGTAAGCATGTTAAATAGTAATTTTTATACTGTACAGCCTATTGGCAACTAATCCCATAGTTTATTGATAGACACAAATTGCTGGAGTAACTCAGTGGGAGAGACAGCATCTCTGGATAGAAGGAATGGGTGACATTTCGGGTCGAGACCCTTTAGTCTGAAGAAGGGTCTTGACCCAAAACATCACCCATTCCTTCTCTCCAGAGATGCTGCCTCTCCCGCTGAGTTACTCCAGCAATTTGTGTCTATCTTCGGTGTAAGCCAGCATCTGCAGTTCCTTCCAACACTCAAAGTCAATTGGTTCTTGAGATGGGTGTGCAGTAACATGGTGGGTAAGCTACTGCCTAAACTGGTGAGGTTTAATATCAATGACCAGGAGAAATGTGAGTTAAAGTCTACCAAGGCAACAAATGGTATTCAAACAACTGGCATTGAAGGCAGTGGACGCCAATTCTCTGAATGCATTCAAGAGAGAGCTAGATAGAGCTGTTAAGGATAGCGGAGTCAGGGGGTATGGGGAGAAGGCAGGAACGGGGTACTGATTGAGAATGATCAGCCATGATCACATTGAATGGCGGTGCTGGCTCGAAGGGCCGAATGGCCTCCTCCTGCACCTATTGTCTATTGTCTATTGAATTAATCAATTATATCTGTAATGCCTTATTAGTGGTAAACATGAAAGTACTGTATTGTAATAAAGACCCACCTTATTCATTAATGTCCTTCAAGACTCTGGGCTCTTAATTGATTCTTAGCTGTCTTCCGATTTGGGCGCAATTAGAAATTGGCAATGAATAGTGACATCGTCATCATGCAAACAAGCAAGTTTAAAGAGAGGATCCAATGTTCACGGATAGCCGAATACATGAATATTCCCTCAAATGATGTATTGTATTACCTTAAGGATGAATAATGGCTTGAGTGGTAGGTAATGGAATCTCTTGTCTTTTGAAGGATCTGAGCTGTCTCTTTGATGTCTACCTGGACCCCCTACAGAATGAGATCTTCCTTACGCAAGATGAGGTATGGTGTGAATGTTCATTTACTTTCACATCTCTGGTAGTTTTAGGTCTGTATTTCTCGTACTGGTCTTGGCTACTCGAGATCTTCCCAAGCTAAACTCATGAGGTGAACTCACTCACTAGATTAACTCACTAACTGGGCCCATGGCCTACTGCAGGAGCCCACAGTTGGTCGACGTTTACACACAGCTTTTGTGTCCATGCCAAGAGACGGTATCGGTGGCCCGTTTAAAACCGGCCCATTTGAACCTGAGCGAGCCAGTACGAGAGGGCCAGCCCCGTCGTCGGGGGCATCCTCCATCTCGGGCCCAACCTAATTTGCCTTTACAGGGCAGGACTCCTTTGCACGGGAACGTGCGTACAAGGCCCGGCCGCCTCGTCCAGCTGCCTGACCATTTCTGCGCCTCTGGTTCTGGGGGGGGGGGGGGGGGGTCATGTAGCGGCCCCTGGTGGTGGGCCACACAGTACATAACCTTCGGCTCGTGAGAGGCTCGTGAGAGGTCACGAGGAGTCCAAGAGCAGGAGATAAGAGAGTCGGGAAGGAGGGTGCGACACACGGAATAAAGTGGTGTTGGATAACTCAGTGTGCTGCCTCATTCTTGGACGGACAGCTCCGTGTCCGCCACACTTCTTCCATTAGCACCAAAAGGACGTCGGTGAGTAAGGTGGGCCTAAAATTGTCGCGCTATCGCGTACCGTTTCGGCTGTAGTTCAGGAACAAACAAACAAACAAACGAGAGTTTTAGTATATAGATAATATGATTTTATGCTGTTGGTCAACTTTTGAAATGCTTCAAGATTAAATCTCCCATTTTAACAGTATTCAGAGTGACATAGAAACATAGAAAATAGGTGCAGGAGGCCATTTGGCCCTTCGAGCCAGCACCGCCATTCATTGTGATCATGGCTGATCATTCACAATCAGTAACCCGTGCCTGCCTTCTCCCCATACCCCCTGACTCCGCTAGCCCCTAGAGCTCTACCTAACTCTCTTTTAAATTCATCCAGTGAATTGGCAGAGAATTCCACAAATTCACAACTCCCCGGGTGAAAAAGTTTTTTTCTCACCTCAGTTTTAAATGGCTTCCCCCTTTATTCTTAGACTGTGGCCCCTGGTTCTGGACTCCCCCAACATTGGGAACATTTTTCCAGCATCTAGCTTGTCCAGTCCTTTTAGTTCATTGTCCTGGTCGCCAGTTAACTTTGGCACTAATGCTTTATTCCTCTTGCTGCCACAAGCACTAATCTGCTCTTGATTCAGGTTAATCGGGAACCCTGCAGGTCATCTTGAAGAAGCATTCACAGATCCTGTGCCATCTGATGTTCAGACAAATGACAGGAAAAATGTTCCCGATGTTGGGGGAGTCCAGAACCAGGGGCCATAGTTTAAGAATAAAGGGGTAAGCCATTTAGGACTGAGTTGAGGAAAAAAAAAATTCACCCAGAGTTGTGAATCTGTGGAATTCTCTGCCACAGAAGGCAGTGGAGGCCAATTCACTGGATTTTTTTTCAAGAGAGAGTTAGATTTAGCTCTTAGGGCCAACGGAATCAAGGGATATGGGGAGAAAGCAGGAACGGGGTACTGATTGTGGATGATCAGCCATGATCATATTGAATGGCGGTGCTGGCTCGAAGGGCCGACTGGCCTACTCCACACTTATCTTCTATGTTTCTATGAATGTGCGTTTGCACAGAACAAAGTATTAGACGCTCTCTGTTTTCACGTTCTTGCAGATGGAGTCACTCTTTGGGAGCCTGCCAGAAATGCTCCAGTTTCAGAAGATGTTTCTGCAGACCCTCGAGGATGGTATTGCCTTATCACCTGACTTCAACAAGCTGGAAACTCCATCCCAATTTAAAGTAAGTGGGGAATAGTTGTTTGCAAAATGAGGAAAAAGTAAGTTTAAAAATGGTTGTGATGTGTTGCTTGATAACAACTAATACTGATTGCTGTTGACAGTGTCTGATAAACACACACATTGCTGGAGTAACTGGGCAGCACAGACAGCTTCTCTGGATGGAAGGAATGGGTGACATTTCGTGTCGAGACCCTTTCTCAACCTGAAAAGTCACCCGCTCCTTCTATCCAGAGATGCTGCCTGTCCCGCTCTACCACTAAGGCCCTGCGGAGAGTAGTGCGTTTGGCAGAACGCACCATGGGAACTACACTCGCCCCCCTGCAGGACCTTTACATCAGGAGGTGCAGATCCAGAGCAAGCAACATTATGGGCGACCCCTACTACCCCAGTAACGGACTGTTCCAGCTGCTACGGTCAGGCAAACGTCTCCGCTGTCACGCTGTGAAAACGGAGAGGATGAGACGGAGTTTCTTCCCACAGGCCATCAGGACTGTTAACTATTATAACTCCAGGGACTAAATTTTGTCTTCTCTGTATTAACTTTAATTTATATGCTGTAACTGTAATTCTTTTTTTGCACAATCCGCAGGCATTGCCACTTTCATTTCACTGCACATCGTGTATGTGCATGTGACAAATAGACTTGACTTGACTTGACTTGCTCCAGCATTTTGTGTTGGCCTTCAGTGTAAAGCAGCATCTGGAGTTCCTTCCTAGACAGAGTTTGATAACTGAGTGTGTAATACTAGGCTGGATTATAATAATGAGTTATAATATCTAATCTGGGCGAGCAAAATTATTCAAGAGTTTCTATCTTCTAAAATGTCTGCACATGTTAAGAAATCCAATGATGGTACAAAGTTTTGGATTAATTTCTCTGGTGCACTCTGATTTCATTCTTTAATTCAGCTTATTTTGTTAACTGAACATTTCCAACTCAAACAGTGCCTTGGATTTGCAACGGACTCTGAAATTATTAAGTGAACGAGAACTCACCTTTTATATGTTCATGGAAATCCATTCCATCACTCTGATCCATATCTACATGTATGTGCAGCCAGTTTTTAAGTGTCCACTTAAACTGAACAGCCAAAAAAAGAATATGTATTTTCAACAGTAGCCTAAAAAACCCATCACACATCTGTGTGTGACAATGGATTCCCTTCATCCCGCCATTCATAAGTATTCTGCAGTCGATACTTCTACACACTCACCTTAGGAGCAAAGCGGTCCTTCCGCAGTTTTTAGGAGCAAAGAGGTCCTTCTGTAGTTGTTAGGAGCAAAGAGGGTCCTTCTGCAGTTGTTAGGAGCAAAGAGGTCCTTCTGCAGTTGTTAGGAGCAAAGAGGTCCTTCTGCAGTTGTTAGGAGCAAAGAGGTCCTTCTGCAGTTGTAGGAGCAAAGAGGTCCTTCTGCAGTTGTACAGGGCCCTAGTGAGACCGCACCTGGAGTACTGTGTGCAGTTTTGGTCTCCAAATTTGAGGAAGGACATTCTTGCTGTTGTGGGCGTGCAGCGTAGGTTTACTAGGTTAATTCCCGGAATGGCGGGACTGTCATATGTTCAAAGACTGGAGCGACTAGGCTTGTATACACTGGAATTTAGAAGGATGAGAGGAGATCTTATCGAAACGTATAAGATTATTAAGGGGTTGGACACGTTAGAGGCAGGAAACATGTTCCCAATGTTGGGGGAGTCCAGAACAAGGGGACACAGTTTAAGAATAAGGGGTAGGCTATTTAGAACTGAGATGAGGAAAAACTTTTTCAGTCAGAGAGTTGTGAATCTGTGGAATTCTCTGCCTCAGAAGGCTTTGGAGGCCAATTCTCTGAATGCATTCAAGAGAGAGCTAGATAGAGCTCTTAAGGATAGCGGAGTCAGGGGGTATGGGGAGAAGGCAGGAACGGGGTACTGATTGAGAATGATCAGTCATGATCACATTGAATGGTGGTGCTGGCACAAAGGGCCGAATTGCCTCCTCCTGCACCTATTGTCTATTGTCTATTAAGCCTATACCCTCTATGTTTCGATTCTTCTACCACGAAAGACTGTGAGCATTCTCTTTAACCATACCCCTCATGAACATGTGCACCTCAAGAAGCTCAACACCTCAATAAGCCTCCTCTGCTCCAAAGGGAAAAGTCCTAGTCTACCAGCCTTTAGTCAGGCCCGCAAACCAAGCTAGCATCCTGATGAATCTTGTGTGCACCATTTCCAACTTAATAACATTCTTTCTGTAACTGGGCAACCAGAATTACAAAGATACGCCAAGCGCAGACTCGCCAATTATCTCGTGCTAGCTTTTGTATGCTCAATGGTCTTCCCAATGTAGGCAGCATGCCAACTGCCTTCTTCACCATAGTGTCTGCCTGACTCACCACGATCATGGAACCATGCACCTGCACTCCCAGATCTCTCTCTTCTGCAACACACTCCAGGGCTCCACCATTTACTGTGCCAGTCATGTGCTGGTTTGACATACTAAAGTACAGCACTTCATACTGAACCAGAGTTCACTTCCGTTTGCCATTCCTTGCCCCACTGAATTATCAGCCTCCAAGGAACGCAGTCGGCATCTTTTGTATTGCAGCTCTGTCTAGGTTCCTATCTGTTGCAATCTTGGGATTACAGCCGCTCTTTGTCGCTGTGTTTAGCAGGCAAGTCTCCCAAAGATTAACAAACAAACGACCTTTTCAACGAGGGGGACACCATTTAGCGAGTAGAATCAATCCTCCCAACAGTGACATTGACATCTATGGTGTCTATTTGTTAGCTACATGGGAGAGAGATTTTCAAAACAACAGGAAACGTAAGATTAAAAACATAGAAACATAGAAAATAGGTGCAGGAGTAGGCCATTCGGCCCTTCGAGCCTGCACCGCCATTCAATATGTTCATGACTGATCATCCAACTCAGTATCTCGTACCTGCCTTCTCCCCATACCCCCTGATCCCTTTAGCCACAAGGGCCACATCTAAATCCCTCTTAAATATAGCAAATGAACTGGCCTCAACTACCTTCTGTGGCAGAGAATTCCACAGATTCACCACTCTCTGTGTGAAAAAAAACATTCTCATCTCGGTCCTAAAAGACTTCCCCCTTATCCTTAAACTGTGACCCCTTGTTCTGGACTTCCCCAACATCGGGAACAATCTTCCTGCATCTAGCCTGTCCAACCCCTTCAGAATTTTGTAAGTTTCTATAAGATCCCCCTTTTTAATTTTTTTTAAAATTAAAGCTGCACAAATTTGGCTTTTTTTGCACTTTGTACACAGGACCATTCTTTTTTGCACAATTTACATTGGCTCCATAACTTCCATAATACTGAAGATTTGTACAGTTTCACCAGAAACTGTAGAGATTATTTTAGGCAGGCCAGCAACAGTATAAACAGTGAGCAACTTATAATTGTATTATTAAACATGTACATGGCAATAAAACAATTAATTATTAACAGGCTAAGTAAATAGTTGACATCTTAATTGCTCAATTAAGTTGCTCAAAGTTTGTATAGTCATGTGCATTTGGGAAAACCTTGCATAGACTTAGTTAGCAATTTTGTCTGCACCTTTTCTCCCAGAATTGAAATCTTTCCATGTTACTTCAGTAATGTCCAAAATTAACTCTGTTAATTTTAACAGAATTAATTTCAAAATTAAAGTTAACTCTGGGGAAAGGCAACAATGGAATGTTACAGAGACATTGATTAATGGTTTATTTCAACCACACAAGTAACCATTGTGTCATGAGGATATAAAAATCCTATAGTTACTCTGGCTTGTTGAAGCAGTTTGGGTCTCCTCAGACTGCTTCCCGATGTCCATCGATACGGCCTTCAATAAACCGACTTGTTCTGTGCCCATCTGAGTAATGTCAGATATAGGGTATGGGATTAGCACAAAATTCCGTCCTACATACTGCCTGTCCCGCTGAGTTACTCCAGCATTTTGTGTCTATCTTCGGAGTGGTCCAGCATCTACACATGTATGATGTGCTCCCAGTTTTAGTTCTGATTCATGGGGTAGTTTTGTGCTGGAGGTCAGGGCAGCTTACAACCCAGCGGTATGAACATAGGCTTCTCTAACTTCAAGTAACCCTTGCTTTCTCCCTCTCTCCATCCCTCCCCCATCCTTGTTCTCCGACCAGTCTGACTGCCCCCTGATTAAATTTTAGCTTTGTATCTTTGTCATCTTCTCCTCCCTAACAATGATCTATTCTACATTCTCCTTTAATCTACGTCCCCTTTGATCTCTTGCTTTCACACCTTACCCTTCCAAATCTCTGTGTCCCCCTCTCCCCTGACACTCAGTCTGAAGAAGGGTCTCGACCCAAAACGTCACACATTCCCTTCTATCCAGAGGTGCTGCCTGTCCCGCTGAGTTACTCCAGGATTTTGTGTCCTTCTATCCAGAGATGCTGCCTGTCCCGCTGGGTTACTCCAGGATTTTGTGTCCTTCTATCGGGAGATGCTGCCTGTCCCGCTGAGTTACTCCAGCATTGTGTGTCCTTCTATCGGGAGATGCTGCCTGTCCCGCTGAGTTACTCCAGCATTTTGTGTCTGTCTCACTTCAGGCCATTTGTGTGTGACCACATGTGGAGGGATGGGGAGAAGGCAGGAACGGGGTACTGATTGAGAATGATCAGCCATGATCACATTGAATGGCGGTGCTGGCTCGAAGGGCCGAATGGCCTCCTCCAGCACCTATTGTCTATTGTCTATTGGACAGAATCAATGTTTCACACCTTCGGCTGAAGGAACACAGAGGCTATTTTCAAATAACATGCCCTTAATTGTTTCTCTTTCAGAAACTCTTGTTTTCCCTGGGTGGTTCATTCCTGTATTATGCTGATCACTTCAAGCTCTACAGTGGCTTTTGTGCAAACCACAGAAAGGCTCAGAAGGTTTTGGAAAGAGGTAAGATATAAATATTAGTTATTAGTTCGTTCATAGTTAATACATTTTAGGGGGTTGAGATTGTGTTGGTTGCTTGTGCAAGATTAGCTCTTGTATGATAGTTTGAGAATAGAACAGGGCAGAAACACAGTGGCGCAGCGGTAGAGTTGCTGCCTTGCAACGTTTGCAGCGCCAGAGACCCGGGTTCCATCCCGACCACGGGTGCTGTCTGCACGGAGTTTGTACGTTCTGTTCTCCCCGTGACCTGCGTGGGTTTTCTCAGAGTTCATTGGTTTCCTCCCACACTCCAAAGACGTACAGGTTTGTAGGTTAATTGGCTTGGTATTAATGTACAAATTGCCCCTGGTGTGTGTAGGATAGTGTTAATGTGAGGGGATCGCTGGGCGGCGCGGACTCGGTGGGCCGAAGGGCCTGTTTCCGCCCTGTATCTCTAAAACTAAACTAAAAGCTAATACATTTTGGGAGTTGAGATTGTGTAGGTTGCTTGTGCAAGATTGTCTCATTTTAAAACAGTGCAACACAAAAAACAGGCCCTTCATCCCACATTGTACCAAACACGATGCCATGACTATCTGTAACCTAATCTCTCCAGTCCCTGCATATTCGTATACCTGTCCAACAGTCTCTTAAATGCCACCATCATACCTGCCTTATCCACCACCCCTCGGCAGCATGTTATAGACAATAGGCAATAGGTGCAGGAGGAGGCCATTCGGCCCTTCGAGCCAGCACCGCCATTCAATGTGATCATGGCTGATCATTCTCAATCAGTACCCCGTTCCTGCCTTCTCCCCATACCCCCTGACTCCGTTATCCTTAAGAGCTCTATCTAGCTCTCTCTTGAATGCATTCAGAGAATTGGCCTCCACTGCCTTCTGAGGCAGAGAATTCCACAGATTCACAACTCTCTGACTGAAAAAGTTTTTCCTCATCTCCGTTCTAAATGGCCTACCCCTTATTCTTAAACTGTGTGGCCCCTGGTTCTGGACTCCCCCAACATTGGGAACATGTTTCCTGCCTCTAACGTGTCCAACCCCTTAATGATCTTATACGTTTCGATAAGATCCCCTCTCATCCTTCTAAATTCCAGTGTATACAAGCCTAATCCGAGGGATGACTTTTTCACACAAAGGGTGGTGGGTGTATGGAACAAGCTGCCAGAGGAGGTAGTTGAGGCTCGGACTATCCCATCGTTTAAGAAACAGTTGGACAGGTACATGGATAGGACTGGTTTGGAGGGATATGGACCAAGTGCAGGCAGGTGGGACTGGGGTAGCTGGGACATTGTTGGCCGGTGTGGGTGAGTTGGGCCGAAGGGGCTGTTTCCACACTGTATCACTCTATGATTCTATGAGACATGGTGAAAAGCTTTGTCCTCATACTATCCAATCAAATTATACTGTGCACACATATGATTGTGCCATACTCAAGTAGAAGAGGCAGTGCAAAGGGAAAAACTGCGAGAGTACAGAATATAATGTTACAGCATTCTGGTAACTGAGAAAGTACGGATTAAATAATTGCTAGGTCCACAATAAGATTGGCAGCGCAAAACTATACCCCAAAGAGCTGGAGTAACTCAGCGGGTCAGACAGCGTCTCTGGAGAGAAGGAACAGGTTACATTTTGGGTCGAGACCCTTCTTCTTTTTTGCTCTGGTTTATTTCCACCCACATGTTTAGACCGAAATGTTGTATCCTTATTGTTTTGATGTGTTTATGCTTTACTCTTAATTGTTAACTGTATGTTCGTGTTGCCATTTGTGAGCGGAGCACCAAGGCACATTCCTTGTATGTGCACATACTTGGCCAATAAACTTATTCATTCATTCATTCATTCTTCAGACCCGAAACGTCACCTATTCCTTTTCTCCAGAGATGCTGTCTGACCCTCTGAGCTACTCCCATCTTTTTGTGTCTATTTTCAGTTTAAACCAGCATCTGCAGTTCCGTCCTACACTAAAACTACAGCCCATTTTATGAGAAGACTCTTCAGTAGTCTGGAGCAGTGAGCTGGTGTAGCTGTTCCTGAATCTGGCGGTACATTCGTTCAAACTTTCGTATTTTCAATTCTGTGATTGAAACGGCCATCGCAACGCTACACATCTGAAGACATTTTGTTGACAATAACAGAATAGTCAACCAAAACATTCACAAAGCCGTGGAATTGTTTCCAGCCCAGTTGTCGTTTTGTGTACTTGACATCACTGCAGAAGCATTTCTGTTCAAACTCAAGGGTGTAGGTAGAAACCTGGCTTTTGATCTTTTTGTGTTCTCAGAAAACTAATCTTAAATCTGTTAAATTCCAGCTAAAACTGACAATGCCTTTAAAGAATTTTTGGACACCCGAAACCCAACAAAGCAACATTCTTTCACCTTGGAATCGTATCTAATCAAGCCTGTGCAGAGAGTATTAAAATATCCGCTGCTGTTGAAAGAGCTGGTCTCTCTTACTGATGCCGAGAGCGAAGAACACTATCATCTAACAGGTCAGTGCTAAACGCATGCCGGGGATGACGAGACAACTCTTCCCCCACAGCAGGAGGTGGTGTTATCAGTCAGTGGCTGGAGTACGAGTGGCCAAGTCATAGGCTTGTGGGTGGGTGGACCTGTCAACGCACTGAAAGAAAACGAGTGCTTTCAGTGTCTTGAGGCAGAGTGTGAAATGGTGGGGGTGCACTTGGACCCCTCTCAAAATTGGACGCCAAGTTTTTAAGGTAAGACATTTCAATGGAGGGTCTCAAATGTTCTCGCTGCCTGATTCTCCATGTTTTCCAGTTTCACGATAGCTTTAAACTGAATTTGCTCAGTTAAAAATGTTTGCCAACGGAATGTATTTATGCTTATTCGTATGGAGATAGATTTGTTTTAGAATTTTCTGAGTTTTCGTCCTTTAATGTGAAGGAATTCACTCTTTCCAGTGGAGCAAGCCCAGTGACTGCCGAAGAAAGGGCTCTACCCGAAACCTATTCATTAGGTCATAAGTGGTAGGAGTAGAATTAGGCCATTCGGCCCATCAAGTTTACTCCGCCATTCAATCATGGCTGATCTATCTCTCCTAACTCCATTCTCCTGCCTGCTCCCCATAGCCTCTAACACCCGTACTAATCAAGAATCTATCCATCTCTGCCATAAAAATATCCATTGACTTGGTATCCACAGCCTTCTGTGGTAATGAATTCCACAGGTTCACCACCCTCTGTCTAAAGAAATTTCTTCTCATCTCTGTCCTAAAAGGACGTCCTTTAATTCTGAGGCTATGACCTCCTGTCCTAGACTGTCCCAATAGTGGAAACATCCTCTCCACATCCACTCTATCCAAGCCTTTCACTATTCTGTACGTTTCAATGAGGTCCCCCCTCATTCATCTAAAATCAAAGGTGTGCTCCAACGAGGCTTCCTATCCTTTTCTCCAGAAATGTCATCTGACCCGCTGAGTTACTCCAGCTTTTTCTGTCCGTCGCAAGTTCTCGATGTGGTTTCATTGATTAGCTCAGAGTATCTTATGGTACTTTTCTGAAGTGATCACATTTCTAGAGTCGCCCTGAGCCATGGGCTTTTTGTACGGTGAGGTTGGAACTGATGGGCGTGCAGCGTAGGTTTACAAGGTTAATTCCCGGAATGGTGGGACTGTCATATGTTGAAAGACTGGAGCGACTAGGCTTGTGTACACTGGAATTTAGAAGGATGAGAGGGGATCTTATCGAAACATATAAGATTATTAAGGGGTTGGACACGTTAGAGGCAGGAAACATGTTCCCAATGTTGGGGGAGTCCAGAACAAGGGGCCACAGTTTAAGAATAAGGGGTAGGCCATTTAGAACGGAGATGAGGAAAAACTTTTTCAGTCAGAGAGTTGTGAATCTGTGGAATTCTCTGCCTCAGAAGGCAGTGGAGGCCAATTCTCTGAATGCATTCAAGAGAGAGCTAGATAGAGCTCTTAAGGATAGCGGAGTCAGGGGGTATGGGGAGAAGGCAGGAACAGGGTACTGATTGAGAATGATCAGCCATGATCACATTGAATGGCGGTGTTGGCTCGAAGGGCCGAATGGCCTCCTCCTGCACCTATTGTCTATTGACTATCCACCAAATCTAACATTGACAACTCGTAGCTCCTGATCTTTTTTCCATTGAAGTTGATATAAAAGTAGTCATGGTGTAAATAAAGCATGCTGTATTTCTGTGCAGAAACAGGCCTTTCGGCCCATCGAGTCTACGCCGACCAGTGATCCCCGCACATTAACACTATCCTACACACACTAGGGACAATTTACATTTATACCACACCAATCAATACACAAACCTGTTTGTCTTTGCGTGGGAGGAAACCGAAGATCTCGGAGAAAACCCACGCAGGTCACGGGGAGAACGTACAAACTCCGTACAGACAGCGCCCGTAGTGGGGATGGAACCCGGGTTTCCGGCGCTGCATTCGCTGTAAGGCAGCAACTCTACCGCTGCGCCACCGTGACCGCCCATCTCCCGAGTTGTACACAACCCTGGCACCCCTTGATAGCCTCAAATAATGAAAACCTGTTAATTGTTTATACAAATGTGGAAAAAAAAAAGTTTTTTTTAAAAAGGTAGTTGAGACTCTGCTGAATATTTAATGTTAAATTACAGAAACGTTGAAGGCAATGGAGAAAGTGGCTAGTCACATCAACGAGATGCAGACAATCTATGAGGATTATGGGACAGTTTTTGATCAGCTGATTGCAGAACAGCCTGGAACTAAGAAAGAGGTAAACAATAATAATAATGATAATAATAATATGCCTTTATTGTCATTCAAAATGAATTGAACGAAAATCATTTGCCACGCAGCCACAACAGTACAGAGTAAAAGACACAAGACACAATTTTAACACAAACATCCATCACAGTGACTACTCCAGACACCCCTTCACTGTGATGGAAGGCAAGGAAATGGCTTCTCTCTTCCTCCATGCTTCTCCCAAGGACAGATAGTTCAACTTCTGCCGAGGCGGCCTCAAGGAGATGGAAGGTCCCGTACTGGGCGATGGAAAGTCCCGCGGCCGAGCCGTACCGGGCGATGGAAGGCCCCGTGGCCGAGCCTCGCCGGGCGATGGAAAGTCCCGTGGCCGAGCCGTGCCGGGCGATGGAAAGTCCCGCAGTCGAGCCGCGCCGGGCGATGGAAGGCCCCGCGGCCGAGCCGTGCCGGGCAATGGAAAGTCCCGCGGCCGAGCCGCGCTATGAAAAGTCCCGCGGTCGAGCCGCGCCGGACGATGGAAGGCCCCGCGGCCGTGCCAGGCGATGGAATGTCCCGCGGCCGAGCCGTGCCGGGCGATGGAATGTCCCGCGGCCGTGCCAGGCGATGGAAAGTCCCGCGGCCGAGCCGCGCCGGGCGATGGAAGGCCCCGCGGCTGAGCCGGGCCACGGTCCTGCAAGCGGGTCGATCAAGCCCTCTGACGGGGTGGTCGAAGCTGCCACAGCTGGAGCCGGTCGCCAGCCAGGGACCTGCCACTCCCGATGTTGCAGTCCACAGGGCCCGTGACCGAGCCTCCGGAGGTAAAGCTGCAGCCTCCGAAAGTCGGCCAGCTCCGAGATGGGAACTCCTGGCCCTGCGACTGGAGCCCTCAGGATCTATCCCAGCTGGAGGCCGCCCACTCCACGTGTTAGGCCGCAGCACCACGGAGACACGACTCAGAAAAGGGTCGCATCTCCGTCGAGGAAGAGATTTAAAAAAGAAAGTTTCCCCCACATATACACAGCTAAAAATAGCGGTCAAAAACCATTTTGAATAGACATTTACTCTTTAGGCTTCTCCAGAATATCCTGACTTATGCTTCTGTTGTCTCAAGGTACATTGTTATGAGAGCTGGAACTCAGTGTTTGCTTTCTGCGGAAAGCGTTGCAGTGAAATATGATCTCACCGACACACTTGTGAGCGGGAGCTTTTGACTAGTAAATCAGAAATAAGAATTATTTTTTGTTTCACATTCTTATTCGTGGAACATTGGACCAATTCTCACAACGTTACCAGTTTGAATGGAACTTTCAATCTGATTTTTGAGCATGGTTTGTTCTTTTTACCAATCTCATAGAAAACACAGAAAATAGGTGCAAGGGGAGGCCATTCGGCCCTTCGAGCCCGCACCGCCATTCATTGTGATCATGGCTGACCATCCACAATCAGTAACCTGTGCCTGCCTTCTCCCCATATCCCTTGATTCCACTAGCCCCTAGAGCTCTATCTAACTCTCTTTTAAATTCATCCAGTGAATTGGCCTCCACTGCCCTCTGTGGCAGAGAATTCCACAAATTCACAACAAAGTCTTTTCTCATCTAAGTTTTAAATGGCCTCCCCTTTATTCTTAGACTGTGTGGCCCCTGGTTCTGGACTCCCCCAACTTTGAGAATATTTTTCCTGCATCTAGCTTGTCCAGTCCTTTTATAATTTTATACGTCTCTATAAGATCCCCTATCATCCTTCTTAATTCCAGTGCATACAAGCCGAGTCTTTCCAATCTTTCCTCATATGACAGTCCCGCCATCCCGGAGATTAAATTCGTGAACCTCTAAGATTATTGGACTGTAACTTTATATCGTCTTATATTTTTTCAGGTGACAGAACTATCAATGGGGGAGCTTTTGTTGTACTCGTCCGTGACTTGGTTGAACCCTTTCCCATCTCTGAGCCGAATGCGGAAAGACCCTGAACTGACTGTGTTCGGTAAGTGCCTTGCTTGGGGGACCGATGGGTGGCTTTAGCGTTCGAAACGGCGTCGTAAGTAAGAGTTTCACATTCCCAATCTGGGATGGAAAGAAAGATTCTCATCCAAGCAAGGGGCTTAATCCACACTGTGTTTTCCACAACTTGCTCCAAGAAATGAAGGTGTAACAGTGATTTTGCTGAATATTTAGATTTAGATTTTTTAGAGATACAGCGCGGAAACAGGCCCTTCGGCCCACCGAGTCCGCGCCGCCCAGCGATCCCCGCACACTAACACTATCCTACACACACTAGGGACAATTTTTACATTTACCCAGTCAATTAACCTACACACCTGCACGTCTTTGGAGCGTGGGAGGAAACCGAAGATCTCGGAGAAAACCCACGCAGGTCACGGGGAGAACGTACAAACTCCGTACAGACGGCGCCCGTAGTCAGGATCGAACCTGAGTCTCCGACGCTGCATTCGCTGTAAGGCAGCAACTCTACCGCTGCGCCACTGCGCCGCGATTTCTTCCTCACCGTATCGCCACTCCTGCCTTAAAGCCAATAGAACTGAATATTTTTTGCAACTGCTTCGTATTATGAGGGCATGCATCATTTATAAACCTGTACAAGGGATAATACTAATGGGTCTTTCGACTGCATAGTCCAATCTTGTCCAAACATGCATATTTTCAATAGGAAAGATTATCAGAAACTAGACCAAGTGGACCCGTTGGGCCCAAACCTCTCCTGCATTGGTGCAGCACCCTCTCCTCCCCCACTCCCCTCTCTCTTCAACCCCCCCCTCCCCTCTCCCTTCTCCCCACTCCCTCCCCCCTCCCTCCCTCCTCCCCTCCCCCTTCTTTTAAACTTAAAAATGTGAATAACTGGAAAAATATAACACCGATTTCAATAAAACTACTTGCATTATCACTAAAGTGACAATGGCGAGTAAGGTGGGCCTAAAATTGTCGCGCTATCGTGTACCGTTTTGGCTGAAGTTCAGTCACAAACAAGATAACAAACGAGAGTTCAAGTATATAGATGATTGTGTCCAGTTCTGGGCACCATATTCTAGGAATGATATTGTCAAGCTTGAAAGGTTTCAGAGAAGATTTACGAGGATGTCGCCTGGACTAGAAGGTCCTTGCTACAGGGAGAGGTTGGGTAGGCTGGGTCTCTATTCCTTGGAGCGCAGGAGGATGAGGGGTGATCTTACACAGGTGTGTAAAATCATGAGAGGAATAAATCGAGTAGATGCACAGAGTCTCTTGCCCAGAGTAGGTGAATCAAGGACCAGAGGACATAGGTTCAAGGTGAATAGACAATAGGTGCAGGAGGAGGCCATTCGGCCCTTCGAGCCAGCACTGCCATTCAATGTGATCATGGCTGATCATTCTCAATCAATACCCCGTTCCTGCCTTCTCCCCATACCCCCTGACTCCGCTATCCTTAAGAGCTCTATCTAGCTCTCTCTTGAATGCATTCAGAGAATTGGCCTCCACTGCCTTCTGAGGCAGAGAATTCCACAGATTCACAACTCTCTGACTGAAAAAGTTTTTCCTCATCTCAGTTCTAAATGGCCTACCCCTTATTCTTAAACTGTGGCCCCTGGTTCTGGACTCCCCCAACATTGGGAACATGTTTCCTGCCTCTAACGTGTCCAATCCCTTAACAAATACGTTTCGATAAGATCTCCTCTCATCCTTCTAAAGGGGAAAAGATTTAATAGGAATTTGAGGGGTTACTTTTTACACAAAGGGTGGTGGGTGTATGGAACGAGCTGCCAGAGGAGGTGGTTGAGGCATGGACTATCTCAACGTTTAAGAAACAGTTAGACAGGTACATGGATAGGCCAAGTTTGGAGGGATGTAGACCAAACGCGGGCAGGTGGGACTAGTGTAGCTGGGAGATGTAGGTCGGTGTGGGCAAGTTGGGCCGAAGGGCCACTGTATCACTCTGTGACTCTATGACAATGACTTGGCCCTTCCTGCATTTAGATTATTTGTTCATTCCACATCAACTCTTTCACGCCATCAATTGTTTTTCCAGTCAGGAGACCAAATTTGCCACGACAATATTCCTCATCTGAATGTGTAGGAAGGAACTGCAGACACTGGTATAAACCGCAGATAGACACAAAATGCTGGAGTAACTCAGCGGGACAGGCAGCATCTCTGGAGAGAAGGAATGGGTGACGTTTCGGGTCGAGACCCTTCCTCAGACTGTTGAGTCGGGAGGAAAGGGAAGCAAGAAATATAGACGGTGATATAGAGAGACGTAGAACAAATGAATGAAAGATGTGCAAAAAAGTAACGATGATAAAGGAAACTGTCCATTGTTCACTGTGGGCTAGGTGAAAACGAGTTACAATGAAACTCCCAGGATGACATTGAAACTAGTAGAACGTCTAGGGTGGGGGTGAGGGGTGCAAGGGTTATTTGAAGTTAGATATTGATGTATGAATATTGATTTTGATTCAAACAACCTCTCTCTCCGTCTCTCCCCCACCCTAGTGGTTCTACTAGTTTCAATGTCGTCCTGTTGAGTTTCATTGTCGGTCACTTATTTTCACCTAGCCCACACCCCAAGCGCGGAAACAGGCCCTTCGGCCCACCGAGTCCACACTGACCAGCGATACCCGCAAATTAACATTATCCCATGCACACCAAGCCAATTAACCGTACAAACCTGTACGTCTTTGGAGTGTGGGCAGAAACCAAAGATCTAGAAGAAAACCCACGCAGGTCACGGGGAGAACGTACAAACTCCGTACAGGCAGCACCCGTTGGCAGGTTCGAACCCGGTAACTCTACCACCCAGCCACTGTGCTTGCAACAGAACATTTGAAAGCTGAGCGAGCTTACTGGGCCCAATGATCAAATGTAGGAGTTGGCAAGAACACAATGAGCAGCGAATTTTGTTTGAGGTGCTTTTCCTTGTGCTTTGCTTAGGCATTGGAGGGGTCCAAAGGCAGAATAGTCAGATAGAGCGGGATGGAGAATTAAAGAGACAGGCAATTTGAAGCTCGGTCACCCTCAACAAATTGAGTGGAACTGTCTCTGCAAAACAGTCACTGAAGAAGGGTCTCGACCCGAATCGTCACCCATTCCTTCTCTCCAGAGATGATGCCTGACCCGCTGAGTTACTCCAGCAATTTGTGTCTGTCTTCGGTTTAAACCGGCATCTGCAGTTCCCTCTTACACCAACGTTGTGTGTTTAGTTTCCCTATGATTGAGACTCTATCATGAACAATGAATGCAGTTTACTAGTGTGGGAAACATTTTCATCTTCCTATCTCTTACATGCGCACACATACATTTCTGCCATCCATTCTCTCCTCAGTACTGCGTTTTCATATTTTTAATCTACGAGAATTTATGGGAAATTATTACTAATTATCCTGTATAATAATGTTTTCATGGGAGGTCTCGACCTGAAACTTCACCTATCCATGTGTGGAAAGAAACTGCAGATGCTGTTTTAAATCAAAGATGGACACAAAAAGCTGGAGTAACTCAGCTGGTTAGACATCATCTCTGGAGAAAAGGAATAGGTGACGTTTTGGGGGAATCTGAAGAAGGGTCTCGACCTGAAACGTCACCTATTCACTCCAGGTTTTGTGTCTAACCTCACCTATACGTTATTGAAACGTATAAGATAATTAGGGGATTGGACACATTAGAGGCAGGAAACATGTTCCCAATGTTGGGGGAGTCCAGAACAAGGGGCCACAGTTTAAGAATAAGGGGTAGGCCATTTAGAATGGAGATGAGGAAGAACTTTTTCAGTCAGAGAGTGGTGAAGGTGTGGAATTCTCTGCCTCAGAAGGCAGTGGAGGCCAGTTCGTTGGATGCTTTCAAGAGAGAGCTGGATAGAGCTCTTAAGGATAGCGGAGTGAGGGGGTATGGGGAGAAGGCAGGAACGGGGTACTGATTGAGAGTGATCAGCCATGATCGCATTGAATGGCGGTGCTGGCTCGAAGGGCTGAATGGCCTACTCCTGCAGCTATTGTCTATTGTCTATTGTCTATCCATGTTCTCCAGAGATGCTGCCTGACCTGCTGAGTTACAACAGCACTTTGTCTCCTGTTGTGTATCAACCAGCATCTGCAGTTTTTTTCCTATTTATACATAAACTGCGTTTACAGCTATTTTCCGACTTTTTATCGTCCATTACCTTTCAATTAGCAGCTCACGATCACAGAGTGATACAGTGTGAAATCAAGCCCTTTGGCCCAACTTCCCCACACCGACCAACATGTCCCAGCTACACTCGTTCCACCTGCCCGCGTTTGCTCCATATCCCTCCAAACCTATCCTATCCATGTACCTGGCTAACTGTTTCTTATTAGTTTATTTGGTTTAGTTTAGATTTAGAGATACAGCGCGGAAACAGGCCCTTTCGGCCCACCGGGTCCGCGCCGCCCAGCGATCCCCGCACATTAACACCATCCCACACCCACTAGGGACAATTTTTACATTTACCAAGCCAATTAACCTACAAACCTGCACGTCTTTGGAGTGTGGGAGGAAACCGAAGATCTCGGAGAAAACCCACGCAGGTCACGGGGAGAACATACAAACTCCGTACAGACAGCACCCGTAGTCGGGATCGAACCTGAGTCTCCGGCGCTGCATTCGCTGGAAGGCAACAACTCTACCACTGCGCCACCGTGACTGCCCTTTGTTTACAATAACTTTATAACTGATATGCAATTCTTTCTCTCTGCAGTTTTTAGGCGAGCCATCATACTGGTTTATAAGGAAATTTACAAGCTGAAGAAAAAAACTGTAAGTGACATGAATGAACAGAGCCAATTTTATAATTGCCCGATTGCTGAAAAGGTTTGCAGTGTTTGAAATATTTAACTCCTAAAACCTTTTCCATCCCTAGGGTACAGTTCCACGTTCCACTTGCATCTATGGTGATATTGATCAATTTAAGTTCAAATGGTTGATTCCACTGTCGGCTCTTCAGGTCCGGCTGGGCAATGCTGCAGGTAATTCCATTTTAACAAAATTACAACGAGTTGTGTATTTATGCCCCACTGGCTTTAGAGAGTTAGTTATGGAGAGTGAGATTTAGCTCTTTGGGCTAACGGAATCAAGGGATATGGGGAGAAAGCATGAACGGGGTATTGATTTCGGATGATCAGCCATGATCATATTGTCAAGTCAAGTCAAGTTGATTTGTCACATACACATACACGATGTGCAGTGAAATGAAAGTGCAATGCCTGCGGATTGTGCACAAAAATCGTGCATATAAATAAAGTTAATACAGAGAAGACAAAATTTAGTCCCTGTGGTTATAATAGTTAACAGTCCTGATGGCCTGTGGGAAGAAACTCCGTCTCATCCTCTCCGTTTTCACAGCGTGACAGCGGAGGCGTTTGCCTGACCGTAGCAGCTGGAACAGTCTGTTGCTGGGATGTCAGGGGTTCCTCATAATCTTGCTGGCTCTCGATCTACACCTCCTGATGTATAGGTCCTGCAGGGGGGGCAAGTGTAGTTCCCATGGTGCGTTCTGCCGAATGCACTACTCTCTGCAGGGCCTTCCTGTCCTGGGCAGAGCTGGCTCGAAGGGCCGAATGGCCTACTCCTGCACCTATTTTCTATGTTTCTTTGATAGAACCATCAATCCAGTTGGCATGTTCAAGCACCTTTACAGATCAATCAGTTTATCCATTTTTCAGATATTAGTTTACAATCAATCCAAATTGTTTTGTCAGGTCCTCCTAACTATGATCTTCCTTTGACGATTTTCCAGACAATAACAAATGACAAAATTATGTGGTGTGAGTTCTAAAATACTACATCTAGTCAGTTGTTAAGAGTAAAAGCCTTTCATAAGTTCATAAGTGATAGGACCAGATTTAGGCCATTCGGCCCACCAAGTCTACTTCGCCATTCAATCATGGCTGATCTATCTCTCTTAACCCCATTCTCCTGCCTTCCCCCATAACCCTTGACACCTGTACTAATCAAGAATCTATCTCTGCCTTAGAAATATCGACCGACGGCCTCCACAGCCTTCTGTGACAAAGAATTCCAGATTCACCACCCTCTGGCTAAAGAAATTCCTCCTCATCTCCTTCCTAAAGGACCATCCTTTTATTCCGAGGGTATGACCTCTGGTCCTAGACTCTCCCACTAGTGGGAATGTCCTCTCCACATCCACTCTATCGAAGCCTTTCACTACTCGATATTCATTAACACCTGCCTCAGGAGAATACTAAACATCTGGAGGATGAGACAAAGTAAGCAATGCGGACCTGTAGAAAAGAACAAGCCAGGATCCCATTGACTTACAAGTTCGAAAGAGAAAATGGAGTTGGATTGGACCCATAGTGGGTGTAGGGTAGTGTTAATGTGTGGGGATCGCTGGTCGGCGCGGACCCGGTGGGCCGATGGCCCTGTTTCCGCGCTGTATCTCTAAACTCGGCACTTCTGACTCAACACTGATGAAAACAATCCAATCTTGATTTTTGGTACTGACACAATAGGTTCTACAAACACAGGGGATGTGGTTGTTGGAGGAACAGCCTCCTTCCCAATTGCCAACCACTTTTCACCACTGAAGGGCAAGATTGCATGGCCCAGCTCTTGCTTAGTGGATGATCAACCTCAACAATCCATTCCCACAAAAACCATCCTTAAGCCATTTTGATTTCTTCTGCAGAAATGAGAGAACAAATGTAATAACTGGATGCGTTTGATGGCACCGGGCCTGTACTCGCTGGAGTTTAGAAGGATGAGGGGGGACCGCGTTGGAACATATTGAATAGCGAAAGGCTTGGGTAGAGTGGATGTGGAGAGGATGTTTCCACTAGTGGGAGAGTCTAGGTAGGACCAGAGGTCATAGCCTCAGAATTAAAGGACGTTCCTTTAGGAAGGAGATGAGGAAGAATTTCTTTAGTCAGAGGGTGGTGAATCTGTGGAATTCATTGCCAACATGCTTAGCATGTTAATTCCACTGTTTATATGCACTGTAAAGGTTTACACCCTGTTTTTGGGGGTATGTCTACTACTACTCTTGGGATGGTCTCGTAACAATATTATTGATCCATAATCCAGCCATAATTAATTTTGGAGTGAAAAATGTTTTTTACTGGGGGGGGCGGGGGGGAGCAAAGGCCACATGCTTCTAGAATGATCATTGTCTTTTTGGTTCAGGCACAGATACCAACTGCATCTGGGAACTAATCCACACCAAGTCTGAAATAGAGGGTCGTCCTGAGACAGTGTTCCAACTATGCAGCAGGTAACCTCAATCATGGTACCAGTCTGGGACGAAGGAGATGAGAATGGATAAAGGTGTCAGATTCACGTACACACACTCTCCATCTCTCCATCGCGTCCCTTTGTGGCGCAGCGGTAGAGTTGCTGCCTTACAGCGAATGCAGCGCCGGGTTCGATCCCGACTACGGGCGCCGTCTGTACGGAGTTTGTACGCTCTCCCCGTGACCTGCGTGGGTTTTCTCCGAGATCTTCGGTCTCAATAGACAATAGACAATAGGTGCAGGAGGAGGCCATTCGGCCCTTCGAGCCAGCACCGCCATTCAATGTGATCATGGCTGATCATTCTCAATCAGTACCCCGTTCCTGCCTTCTCCCCATACCCCCTGACTCCGCTATCCTTCAGAGCTCTATCTAGCTCTCTCTTGAATGCATTCAGAGAATTGGCCTCCACTTGCCTTCTGAGGCAGAGAATTCCATAGATTCACAACTCTCTGACTGAAAAAGTTTTTCCTCATCTCAGTTCTAAATGGCAGACCCCTTATTCTTAAACTGTGGCCCCTGGTTCTGGCCTCCCCCCAACATTGGGAACATGTTTCCTGCCGCTAACGTGTCCAACCCCTTAATACTCTTATACGTCTCCTCCCACACTCCAACAACATGCAGGTTTGTAGGTTAATTGGGCTTGGTACAAATGTGAAAATTGTCCCTAGTGGGTGTAGGATAGTGTTAGTGTGCGGGGATCGCTGGTCGGCGCGGACCCGGTGGGCCGAAGGGCCTGTTTCCGCGCTCTATCTCTCAACGAAACAAAACAGCAATGTGGCCCTCAGAAGCCTTTCCAAACCTTGCACAGAGCTGCTGTTTCTCAGTCGGAAGTGTAATCAACAGGTAAACTAGACTGATTCCATCCTCCAAGTGAGGTAAAAAGAATAATTGCCCCTTGAATCTACCCACTGACAATTACTTTTAATCATTACTCCTTGGTTTACTGCCACCTCTTACCAAAATACTTTTTAATCAATTCTTTCTTAAGCCTCCTGTTCCAACAAATCTTTGCTCTGTCCAGGTCTTATGTTGGTCTAACCTGCACAGTATTGCTATATAGTTTGTAAAAGTTGCCTCTAATTTTTCTTATCACCACCATAAAGTTAGTTTTACCTTTACGGCCACACAGTCCAGATCCTAACATGTGCTAGCTCAAAGATTTGTGCCCATTACTTTTAAATCCAAATTGCTTTGAAGGTGAAGTTCAATATTTGTTTTATGTTAACAGTCACTTTTATTTTCCACTATCTGCAGTGATCCCGAGAGTAAAACAAATATCATTAAAGTGATTCGTTCAATACTGAGGGAAAATGTCCGACGCTACATGACCAAGTCAGAAGGCCCACTTGAGAAAATAAACAGAGAGCATTTGTTCCCTCTGAGATCCAGATTGCCACCCTCAGCGAAAATTGGTAAGACCCAAGGCAAAGTTGGCCACGTTTTCAGCCATCTTGAAAACATGCAACTTTGTTCATTGTGCATTCAAACCATTCTGATGCGATTTTTTTTAGACGCTAGGATTAAAATTACTTTTGTAAGTGTATAGAAGTTTGCACGCGGGATAATCTGTATGTGATGAAAGAGTACGGTAGACACAAAATGATGGAGTAACTCAGCGGGTCAGGCAGCATCTCGAGAGAGAGAGAAGGAATGGGTGACGTTTCGGGACGGGACTCTTCTTCAGACTGATGAAAGAGTATGATATGATTTTGGGCTGGTACGTTCACTTGGTTAATATTCTTTTTTTTTAAAACATCCTTTCATCATTGTGTGCGGGGATCGCTGGTCGGTGCGGACCCGATGGGCCAAAGGGCCTGTTTCCACGCTGTATCTCCAAAGAAACAAATTGTTTTTAGAATTTTCCCCAACCTACTGCTTTTATCTTCGGCATATTAAGTCTGAAAATCAGTGGATAAAGTTAGGCCTCCCACGGTCACTGAAATAAAGTGCAAGAAGAAGTCTCTCAAATTGTAATAGACACAAAATACTGGAGTAACAGTATCTGGAGAGAAGTATCTCCAAAATATCTCCAAAGTATCTCCAAAATGCTGGCAGTATCTCTGGAGAGGAGGAGTTTTGGGTCTCAAATTGTAATCCTATTGTCTTAAAATTCAATCTAGCTTGTTCCATTCGTGTCTAATCAATAATTTGTTACTAGTTTTTCAAATTGTAACAATTTGCTGTCTCTTTGCTTAGGATCAACTCGGACCTCAAAGCTGCCTAAGCATTGGTGTCAAGATACTGAAAGACACAACGCTGTTGATTCGGATGAATGTAGCTTGAGTAGTGGAACATTGAGCAGTGGCTGCCACACATCAGAGAGTGGCCTGGAACATGGTTGTCTTTCATTTACAAAGCAGGACCATCGTGCCCACGAAGATGAAGTAAAGGAATCGGACATTTTAAGTGATGAAGACGACTTGAGTGAATCCAAGAGTGAGACTTTGACAGATGAAATTGAGGTAGAATTTGAAAAGATGCAGATCGATACCAAAGCTGCTCTCGAGCAGACGCCAAGCCACCAAACAGATTCCAAGGAGGTGGAACAAATGGATCGTCCCCGCCTAAGGCGAAATCACTTTTCTCCAATCAAAAGAAAAAGTGCCAGTGCAATGAAGAACAAAGGGAATCTGTTAGCAAAGCACAGCCAGGACCGATCTCTGGATAGCCAATCTGACGGTGCAAATGTTGATCTGAATTCTGTACTGGAGAGGGAGTTTAGCATTCAGAGTCTGACGTCGGCAGTTAATGAAGAGTGCTTCTACGAAAACATCGAAAGTAACGGAGAAGCTTAGACTGTAAACGGCAGCACTCAAATGAGCTTTGGAGTTCACCAGAATTGAAGTTAGTTTATTATCGGTCTTCACTTCAGACTTGTACTGTTTAGTCCACTTGGTTTTTTTTAAATTAAAGACTGCAGAAGCATGTTAGAAGAAAAGAAAGCAATGTTCAGTTTGTCTTACTGCTATTTGCACTAAGACTACGGTTGGCCTCAAAAGTGTAGACGTTTAAAAACATTTTCGTTCAAGAAAATATTTAAGTACAGAAGTCCAATTATTTATTATCCATTATGGATAATAAAGTTTGGCTTCTATCAGACACTAGTTTTATATCAGGTTTGCAAAAAAGGCAGGTATTGAACGCAAAAAGTAATATTTTCAATAAAACTAAAATTGCTTATTTTAAAAGGCTGTAAATCTCAATTTTATTTATAGATGGAAAATAATGGTTTACATTAGTACCAGAATAATTATCAATATTTGTTTCATTGTGTCCAATTTTAAGTTTCTGAAAAACCAAACGTGGGTTTGTGTGCGTTTTTGTTTAATCTATTTTGCCAACGTCGTCCTTTGTTGGTCTGACCAGGGGCCTCCACTTCTTCAACTGTCTTTGGCATTCCAAGCTTCGGTAAAGCATATTCCTCTCCATGCTAGCAAACTCTTTATTTAGATATCTTAATTTCTTTGTCTATAAATATTGGAGGTTGTGTATATTGTAATTTTATAACTGCATTGCTTTGTAATATTGCTTTTTAATGCGTTATCTTTTATATTCTGGTGAATGACTACTTGACATTAAACCTGCAGAAAGTACTTCAATGTTAAATAAATATGCATAGCATCTGCAAGAAGCTTTGTATAATTCATTTCCTTCTGATTTATTTATGCAAAGCACATTGTACCTCGTTTAATGTAAGAAAATAACTGCAGATGCTGGTACAAATTGAAGGTATTTATTTCACAAAATGCTGGAGTAACTCAGCAGGTCGGGCAGCATCTCAGGAGAGAAGGAATGGGTGACGTTTCAGGTCGAGATATTTAAACAATTAATGTGTAATGTGTATGAAGGAACTGCAGATGCTGGTTTGCACTGAAGATAGACACACAATGCTGGAGTAACTCAGCGGGACAGGTAGCAACTTTGGATGGAAGGAATGGGTTGAACAGTCTGAAGAAGGGTCTCGACCCAGAACGTCACCCATTCCTTCTGTCCTTCTGAGTTACCCTAGCATTTTGTGTCGATCTAAACAATGAATCAAATTGTCTTTCTCTTATATCTCATTGGGATCAATGAAATTTAAACCTCGTTGTATGCAAACTTGCAACTCCACAGCACTCTGGCAGAGGGCATTTTTGAATCAAATCAAAGAATGCATTCATTCACAAAATGCTGGAGTAACTCAGCAGGTCAGGCAGCATCTCAGGAGAGAAGGAATGGGTGACGTTTTGGGTCTCGACCCTTCTTCAGACTGATGTCAGGGGGGCGGGACAAAGGAAGGATATAGGTGGAGACAGGAAGATAGAGGGAGAACTGGGAAGGGGGAGGGGAAGAGAGGGACAGAGGAACTATCTAAAGTTGGAGAAGTCAATGTTCATACCGCTGGGCTGTAAGCTCCCCAAGCTGGCTTGCAGTCCAGCGGTATGAACATTAACTTCTCCAACTTTAGATAGTTACTCTGTCCCTCTCTTTCCCTCCCCCTTCCCAGATCTCCCTCTATCTTCCTGTCTCCACCTATATCCTTCCTTTGTCCCGCCCCCCTGACATCAGTCTGAAGAAGGGTCTCGACCCGAAACGTCACCCATTCCCTCTCTCCTGAGATGCTGCCTGACCTGCTGAGTTACTCCAGCATTTTGTGAATAAATACCTTCGATTTGTACCAGCATCTGCAGTTATTTTCTTACACTAAAGAATTAATTAATATCAGTGCAATGGCTGCCAGTCATTTTACAACATTTGTGCCCAGAACTTTCAGTTTGATCACTGATTAAACTAGCACGATGTCAGAATCAGGGACAATTGTTTCCAGATTTCAGTATCTTTCAGATTGATGTTTCTGAAGCAGTGGTTTCCAAAGTTAGCAATTTTCTCTTTTCTTTCTCATCCTCGGAAGATTTTTCTTTACGATAAAGCCGTTTCTGTCTCAACTCTTCCCGATAGTTATAAATGAAGAGGTTTACATTCTCATTGCATAGCAGGCGATATGCATCGCAAAGATTCCTAAAATGCGGTATGGTAAGTTGTGTGGGGCGCAGTGTCGGGTCGACATCAGCAGTATCAAACATTCGTTGTGTTAGCTGCGATCTTTGTGCTTCGGGAAATAGAGTTCTGGAAAAAGCAAAGGATTTTTAAATGTAAAAATATAACCTACAATGTTATTGTAGCATTAGAAATTAAGAAAACGCTGAACTACTCAGACAGTCATGGATTAGTGATAAATCTTAACACATCATCGCAAATTCAATGATTAGTTTTTTTACCGTATTCAGACAAGAATTAAAAACCCTGTGTTTAAAATGCTAAAGTAGATGCTGGAAATAGGCAGTACCCGTGGAATGAGAAATACAGGTGCTTATTCACAAAATGCTGGAGTAACTCAGCAGGTCAGGCAGCATCTCGGGAGAGAAGGAATGGGTGACGTTTCGGGTCGAGACCCTTCTTCAGACTGATGTCAGGGGGGGCGGGACAAAGGAAGGATATAGGTGGAGACAGGAAGATAGAGGGAGAACTGGGAAGGGGGAGGGGAAGAGAGGGACAGAGGAACTATCTAAAGTTGGAGAAGTCGATGTTCATACCGCTGGGCTGCAAGCTGCCCAGGCGAAATATGAGGTGCTGTTCCTCCAATTTGCGGTGGGCCTCACTATGGCACTGGAGGAGGCCCATGACAGAAAGGTCAGACTGGGAATGGGAGGGGGAGTTGAAGTGCTCGGCCACCGGTAGACTTACAAAATACAGATGCTCCTCGACTTACAAAATTTGGTGCGCTGCGGTAGAGTTGTTGCCTTACAGCGAATGCAGCGCCGGAGACCCGGGTTCCATCCCAACTACGGGTGCTGTCTGCACGGAGTTTGTACGTTCTCCCCGTGGGTTTTCTCCGAGATCTTCGGTTTCCTCCCACACTCCAAAGACGTACAGGCATGTAGGTTAATTGGCTTGGTGTATGCATTCGCTGTAAGGCAGCAACTCTACCGCTGCGCCACCGTGCCACTCCGATCAAACAATCGTACAAAATAACAGCTACATCTAAATCTGTCCCCAAAAACAGAACGCTGATATGATAGCTAGTCGGTGACTTACTCAACTCCTCGGCAGCAAAGCTTTCTCCGAAAGCCGAAGGCACATCTCACCACCTTTTCCACCAGTTTGAATGGCTGGTTAATCTGTGGTCTCTCCAGTGGAGTTATATGTACAACTCCTACGTCAACCTAGAACGGTAAACTCACATTTTACAGCCATGACCCGTGCACAGGCTATTAGTACAATTAGAATATCTACAAAAACATACAGAGCACGTGTCCCTTTGAGCCTGAATCTCTCGTTTCCCAGTTCCCCCGACTCTCAGTCTCGACCTTTCCTCCAGAGATGCTGCCTGACCTGCTGAGTTATTCCGGCATTTGTGTCTATCTACCATTCAGCAACATGGCCGATCATGTATCTCACCATTTTTCGACTCTCTTTCCCCTACCCTTTGATATTTTGTCTTTGTCTCTCCCCTTCCCTACCCCTCTCTTCAGTGTCTTGGTCTCTACAGACTTCTGTGGTACAGAATTCCACAGGTTCATCATTCTCTGGATATGAAGAAGTTTCTCTCTATCTCAGTCATACATTTCATGCATTGCATTCAAGAGAGAGCTAGATAGAGCTCTTAAGGATAGCTGAGTCAGGGGGTACGGGGAGAAGGCAGGAACGGGGTACTGATTGAGAATGATCAGCCATGATCACATTGAATGGCGGTGCTGGCTCGAAGGGCCGAATGGCCTCCTCCTGCACCTATTGTCTATTGTCATACCCCATGACCCATCATTCTGGACACCAAGGGAAACAGCACTTCAACCTCAGTCTTTTGAACCTCAGCCTCAGAATTCCATAAAACCCTCTCTCAATTTTACAAGCATTATTATTGACTTCACGATGCGTGATCGTACACACAAAACCCATCAGCATCAATACTGCCAGAGTGGTGATGGTCTGTAACTTCCGGAAAGATGCAGCACAGAACGCCACAGGAGATCTTCTTTCCCTGCGTCTATCAAACTGTACTCCTCTGTCCCCCTCTTCCCCTCCTCCTTCCCAGATCTCCCTCTATCTTCCTGTCTCCACCTATATCCTTCCTTTGTCCCGCCCCCCGCGACATCAGTCTGAAGAAGGGTCTCGACCCGAAACGTCACCCATTCCTTCTCTCCCGAGATGCTGCCTGACCTGCTGAGTTACTCCAGCATTTTGTGAATAAATCAATTTGTACCAGCATCTGCAGTTATTTTCTTGTACAACTCTTCTGTCTTGGGGGGGGGGGGGAAACTGACTCCCCTCCCCCTCCCCCTCCCACCCCCTCTCCAACTGTTGCACATGCCCAATCCTTTCCACTGGTCATTTTCATTTCACGTATCTTGTATCTTCGTGTGTTTCACAACTGTTGTCCGACCAGTTTCCCTCCTGGGGTAAATAAAGATCTATGGTGTCGTGTGTTTGAGAGCTTCAAGTTCCTTGGCGGTACAGTGGCAAACTCACACAGCCGCTGCCTCACCGCACGAGACACCCAGGTTCGATCCTGACCTTGGGTGCCGTCTGTGTGGAGTTTGCAAGTCCTCCCTGCGACCGTGTGGGTTTCACTCGGGTGCTCCGGTTCCTTCCCACATTCCAGTTGCGGGTCAAGGCCCTCGACCACTTTGTATTTTTGTTCAAGATTTCAGCATCTGCAGTCTCTTGTTTCTCCACACCAACAAGTTTTTTTTTGTGGGGGTTGATCTATTTTCTTACAGTCGAAGAGCTGCTGCTTCACAGCGCCAGAGATCGGGGTTCGATCCTGACTTCGGGCCTGTCTACGTGGAAGGGTGCATGTTCGCCCTGTAACTGTGTACTGTGTGCAGTTTTGGTCTCCAAATTTGAGGAAGGATATTCTTGCTATTGAGGGCGTGCAGCGTAGGTTTACTAGGTTAATTCCCGGAATGGCGGGACTGTCATATATTGAAAGACTGGAGCGACTAGGCTTGTATACACTGGAATTTAGAAGGATGAGAGGAGATCTTATCGAAACGTATAAGATTATTAGGGGGTTGGACACGTTAGAGGCAGGAAACATGTTCCCAATGTTGCGGGAGTCCAGAACAAGGGGCCACAGTTTAAGAATAAGGGGTAGGCCATTTAGAACTGAGATGAGGAAAATCTTTTTCAGTCAGAGAGTTGTGAATCTGTGGAATTCTCTGCCTCAGAAGGCAGTGGAGGCCAATTCTCTGAATGCATTCAAGAGAGAGCTGGATAGAGCTCTTAAGGATAGCGGAGTCAGGGGGTATGGGGAGAAGGCAGGAACGGGGTACTGATTGAGAATGATCAGCCATGATCACATTGAATGGCGGTGCTGGCTCGAAGGGCCGAATGGCCTCCTCCTGCACCTATTGTCCATTGTAACCATGTGGGTTTCCTCCAGGTGTTCCGGTTTCCTTCGATGTGCCAAAGATATGAGTGTTTGCAGGTTAATTGGCCTCTATAAATTGCCCCTAAGGTGAAGGGAGTGGATGAGAAAGTGGGATGACATAGAATTAGTGGAAACCGGTGATCAATGATCAGTGTGGACTCAGTGATGTACCTCGAACCTAACATCACTAATTTGGCCTGGAACAACTACCCTGAAGCAATGGCCAAGTAAGCATAACAATGCCTGTACTTCCTCAGAAGACTAAGGAAGTCCAGCATGTCTCCAACGATTCTTACCAACTTCCATACATACTTTGTGGAAAGCATCCTGTTGGAATGCATCACAGATTGGCTTGGCAACATCCCCCAGGGAACTGCAGAGAGATGTGAATGTAGTCCAGTCCATCACACGGACCAGCCTGCCCCTAATCAATGCCATGTACACTTCATGCTGCCTTGGGAAAGCAACCCTGACATTCCCTCTTCTCTCCCGTCAGTCGGAAGATACAAAAGCTTTAACTCAAATACCACAGATTAAGGATCAAGCTTTCTCCCCCCATCATGTACAACTAAATAGTCTTCCATATGTTTTTGTAGTGACAATCTTCCAACCTACCTCTTTGCAGACCTTGAACTTTTTTTCCTGCAACTGTAACACAATTATCTGCATGTTTCTCCTTGCACGAGCTGTTGGCTGTGTGGCTTGAATGTATTTTGTCCGTCAGCTCCTCCCAATTTAACACCATGTATTTTATTATTCCAGATTTATCAGCAGGTGGGTAAAATGGAGCTGACATAGCACAGATTCAACCTTGGGGGACAGCGCGGTGGCACAGCGGTAGAGTTGCCACCTTACAGCGCCAGAGACCCGGGTTCAATCCTGACTATGGGTGGTATTTGTATGGAGTCTGCACCTTCTCCACATGACTGCGTGGGTTTTCCCCGGGTGCTCTGATTTCCTCCCACATTCCAAAGACGTGCAGGTTTGTAGACAATAGACAATAGGTGCAGGAGGAGGCCATTCGGCCCTTCGAGCCAGCACCGCCATTCAATGTGATCATGGCTGATCATTCTCAATCAGTACCCAGTTCCTGCCTTCTCCCCATACCCCATGACTCCGCTATCCTTAAGAGCTCTATCTAGCTCTCTCATGAATGCATTCAGAGAATTGGCCTCCACTGCCTTCTGAGGCAGAGAATTCCACAGATTCACAACTCTCTGACTGAAAAAGTTTTTCCTCGTCTCCGTTCTAAATGGCCTACCCCTTATTCTTAAACTGTGGCCCCTGGTTCTGGACTCCCCCAACATTGGGAACATGTTTCCTGCCTCTAACGTGTCCAACCCCTTAATAATCTTATACGTTTCGATAAGATCCCCTCTCATCCTTCTAAATTCCAGTGTATACAAGCCTAGTCGCTCCAGTCTTTCAACATATGACAGTCCCGCCATTCCGGGAATTAACCTAGTAAACCTACACCCTCACGTTTGTAGGTTAATTGGCTTCTGTAAAATTGCCCCTGTAGGATAGAACTAGTGTGTGGGGATTGCTGGTTGGGACGGACTCAGTGGGCCGAAGGGCCTGTTTCCACACTGCATCTCAAAACTAAACTTTTTGCATAACAGAAAATAATTGAAAGTGTCCTGAATTTTTCCACAGGCAGTTGAATAATCTAAACTCCCTCTGCAACTGAAGAATCACATTTAATAAAAAGATCTGGCCACCATAACAAGATATGGAATTAACAAATCCAAACTCTTTTCTTTGCCCTGCTGCACCAGTTGATTTTGTTGCATTTCTCTACATCCTGCAGTAAGAAAGCTAACAATTCTTCACATCTATTCGCGTCTGGAACATAGAATAGATTGAGTCGCATTGAATCTGCATAAAACATTGGTTATGCCATTTGTCGGAAGGAACTGCAGGTGCTGGTTTACACCGACGATGGACACAAAATGCCGGAGTAACTCAGAGGGGCAGGCAGCATCTCTGGAGAGAAGGAACGAGTGACGTTTCGGGTGGAAACCCTTCTTCAGACTTGGTCTCGACCCGAAACGTCACCCATTCCTTCTCTCCAGAGATGCTGCCTGTGCGGCTGAGTTACTCCGGCATTTTGTGTCCATCACTGGTTGTGCCACAACTGGAGTACGGTGTCCAATTCTGCCGACCACACAGAGTAACGTTGTAGAGTCATAAGTCAGGGAGTCATAGAGCACATTAACAAACCCTTTGGCCCACCAACGCATTTGCACAATTCCCTGTCTTCGCACATACACATCAGCTACTCCCAGGTTCCACTGTTCATCTACACAGTAGGGGCACTTTACAGCAGCCAAGTAATCTACCTTGCAAATGTCTTTGGACTGTGTGAAGAAAACCAAGTCTTCCTGAGGAGATCCCTTGGTCGCAAGAAGGACATGCAAACTCCACGCAGAAAGCACAGGACACCAGAATTTAGTCAGGGTTGCTGAAACTGACAACAGCTCAACTTGCTGTACCAAAAGGAATCGCAGGAGCATAAAAACATCAACCACGATGGCTGAACAGATAGAATGGAGAAATTGGGGGTTGTTTTCCATAAAACAAGGTTGAGAGAAATAAGAATTTTTAAAAAACACAGAAAATGGGCTCGGCAGTAGATTAGCGCTGGACACCCAGGTTCAAATCTGACTACGGGTGCCGTCTGTACGGAGTTTGTACGTTCTCCCCGTGACCGCCTGGGTTTTCTCTGAGATCTTCGGTTTCCTCCCACACTCCAAAGACGTGCATTTTTGTAGGTTAATTGGCTTGGTATAAATGTAAATTGTCCCCAGTGTGTGTAGGATGATGTTAATGTGCGGGGATCGCTGGTCGGCGTGGACTCGGTGGGCCGAAGGGCCTGTTTCCACGCTGTATCTCTAAACTAAACTAAAATGCGGGTAGCACCCAAGTAGGGAGAAAAAGAGAGTGGACATCCCAGGTCAATGATCATTCATCAAAACTGGAAATGCGAAATAGCAAACTAGTTTCAGTTTGCAAATATATGGAATGAACAGAAGGTGCATATATGTTAGGGGGAAAACCAAAGTCATCAGGGTAACACTTACTATAAAATCCAGCAGGCAGAATGAGAGAAAAACAGAGGGTCGGTCACCCAATCTTACTAAATTTAGTACTAAAATCCCAAATACAAGATGGAAATTGAAGTGCTGTTAAAATGCACTTACATTGTGCATTGTGGGAGGCAGACGAAGGTACCGAATGGGAGTGCAAAGGAGAATTATTTAGTTTAGATGTTTGTCACGTGTACCGAGGTACAGTGAAAAGCTTTTGCTGCATCCTATCGGTCAGCGGAAAGACAATACATGATTACAATCGAGCCATTCACAGTGATACATGATAATTAAAATGGCCGACAACTAGAAGTTGTCCACGTGGACTGAATGCAAGTGTTCTGCAAAGAAGACACCCAAATGGCTATTGATTTTTTTCCACTGAATTGGAGACTATGTTATGAGCATCAAATGTCATTAACTCCATGAAGAGCACATTTAGCTTAGTTTAGTTTAGAGATACAGTGCAGAAACAGGCTCTTCAGCCCACCGTGTCCACATCGACCAGCGACCCCCGCACATTAACACCATCCTACACGCACCAGGGACAGATTTACATTTATAACCAGGCCAATTAATCTACAAACCTGTACGTCATTGGAGCGTGGCAGGTAACCGAAGATCTCGGAGAAAACCCACGCAGGCCCCGGGGAGAACGTACAAGCTCCGTACAGACGGCACCCGTAGTCGGGATCGAAACCGGGTCTCTGGCGCTGTAAGGCAGCAACTCTAACCCCGTGCCACCCATGTGAATTATTGCTTCGTCTGGAAGATTTGTGATGCCACAGAAGGTTGTGGAAGCCAAGCCAGTGGATATTTTTAAGGCAGAGATGGATAGATTCTTGATTAGTGTGGGTGTCAGAGTTTATGGGGAGAAGGGGGTTAGGAAGGAGAGATAGATCAGCCATGATCGAATGGCAGAGTAGACTTGGGCCAAATTTGACTCCTATTCCTTATGTCCTTAAGTCTACTATTTAGAACCCGATACAACAGGGATGGTAGGATATAAAAGGGCAGGTATACATGGGAAATGTTTTGAGAGTATGAATGGTTGGTGAGGATGGAAGGGTGCACCACAGTGCCATGGAGAGAACAGACCCCCACCACAGCGCTGACTCAAGGTGGCAGAGAAGCTCCATTGAATGTGGAAGCTGGCAGGTGAAGACAAGAGGAAGCTCGTGTTCTATTTGGGGGGAGGAGAAGGCGGAGAAAAGGTCGACAGCAGATCTGACAGAGAGGTGCACAAGATCACAATTGGACTAAATACAGTAAATAGAGGTGGGCAGTATCCATTCGTGGATGGTTCAAGGATATTTTAGGGCAAATCCTGAAGATAACAGGACGGTGAGTGGAAAAACGGTTCGACGCTTAAGTATTTATGGGCCTGGAATCCACTGCTGCGTGGGTGCTGGAGGCAATAAGCACCATCAAAGCAAATTTAATATATAAATGGAATAATCATTTGCAAGGCTATGAAGAAGGAACAGGATATATAGATGAATAGGATTGCTCTGTCGGGAGCCATGTAGATAATACAGGCCAAATGCTATAATTCAATGCAGCTAGTACCTACACAAGCAGTGTCAATGTTTGCAATTAAATTAATTAATATTTGCTCATTTTAGACACAAGCAGGATGAGCCAGTACCCAATGCAAATGAACAGTGTCCACCATCACAAGGAATCCATTAAAAAATACAAATGCTTACAATTAAGGTATTTATTCACAAAATGCTGGAGTAACTCAGCAGGTCAGGCAGCATCTCAGGAGAGAAGGAATGGGTGACGTTTCGGGTCGAGACCCTTCTTCAGACTGAACAATTTTTACATTTACCGATCCATTTAATCTACATTAATCGGAATGCATTCAAGAGAGAGCTAGATAGAGCTCTTAAGGATAGCGGAGTCAGGGGGTATGGGGAGAAGGCAGGAACGGGGTACTGATTGAGAATAGTCAGCCATGATCACATTGAATGGCGGTGCTGGCTCGAAGGGCCGAATGGCCGGATCCTGCACCTATTGTCTATTGTCTAGTTACAATGTTCCCCTCATGTCACTTCTGATTCTTTCACCAATCACATAAAATGACCTCCGATTACCGGTTGTCAGCCACTTCAAACAAATTATCTACACCCACATTAATATTAACGCTTGCATCAACATTACCCTTAGCCTTGCTGAATTAAAAACAATCCACACAATTATATTATAATTGGAACCATTTCAATAAAACCCAGCTGTACATTGACACAAAATGCTGACACAAAGGGCAGCATCTCTGTTTCTCCATAATTGTGTTTCTTTTTCTCTCCTTAATGTGGCTATCCATTTCTACTTTAAAAGCAGAAATAGACACAAAACGCTGGAGTAACTCAGCAGGACAGGCAGCATCTCTGGAGAGAAGGAATCTCTCCAGAGATGCTGCCTGTCCTCCTGAGTTACTCTAGCATTTTAGGTTTTTTAGATTTAGAGATACAGATCAGAAACAGGCCCTTCGGCCCACCGGGTCCGCGCCGCCCAGCGATCCCCACACACTAACACTATCCTACACCCACTAGGGACAATTTGTTTACATTTGCCCAGCCAATTAACCTACAAACCTGAACGTCTTTGGAGTGTGGGAGGAAACCGAAGATCTCAGAGAAAACCCACGCAGGTCACGGGGAGAACGTACAAACTCCGTACAGACGGTGCCCGTAGTCAGGATCGAACCTGAGTCTCCGGCGCTGCATCCGCTGTAAGGCAGCAACTCTACCGCTGTGCCACCGTGCCGCCTTTTGTGTCTATCTTTGGTTTAAACCTGCATCTGCAGTTCCTTCAGACACATTTTGTCCACTTCAAAAGCTGTTTTTGAATCAAATATCCGTCAAATATTCTCCCGACAAATTCTTACTTACAATCTGAATTAGTCTGCCTGTCCCGTTGAGTTACTCCAGCGTTTTGCGTCTATCTTCAGTGTAAACCAGCGTCTGGAGTTTCGTTCCTGCACAAATACAGCTGTACCTTCTGCAAGGTCTTCACATCTTTCACTGCCACCTATGGCACCATGGCTGGGACTGAAGAGTGGCCATACCTGCCCCAAGTAACAGGAGTTGGTATTCCCAATTCATGGAGCCAGAACTAATTGTTCATCTCCAATCCCCAGTCTTGAACACAGCAAATAGGTGCAGGAGGAGGCCATTTGGCCTTTCGAGCCAGCACCGCCATTCATTGTGATCCTGGCTGATCATCCACAATCAGTAACCCGTGCCTGCCTTCTCCCCATGTCCCTCGATTCCGTTAGCCCCTAGAGCTCTATCTAACTCTCTTTTAAATTCATCCAGTGAATTGGCCTCCACTGCCCTCTGTGGCAGAGAATTACACAAATTTACAACTCTGGGTGAAATTTTTTTTCTCACCTCAGTTTTAAAAGGCCTCCCCTTTATTCTTAGAATGTGGCCCCTGGTTCTGGACTCCCTCAACATTGGGAACATTCTTCCTGCATCGAGCTTGTCCAGCCCTTTTATAATTTTATACGTCTCTATAAGGTCCCCTCTCATCCTTCCAAATTCCAGTGAATACAAGCCCAGTCTTTCCAATCTTTCCTCATATGACAGTCCCGCCATCCCAGGGATTAATCTTGCGAACTTACGCTGCACTGCCTCAATAGCAAGGACGTCTTTCCTCAAATTGGGAGACCAAAGCTGCACACAGTACTCCAGGTGCGGTCTCACTAGGGCCCTGTACAACTGCAGAAGGACCTCTTTGCTCCTATACTCAAATCCTCTTGTGATGAAGGGCAACATTCCATTGGCTTTCTTCACTATTCTGTACACAGTGATAGATGACACCAACTCCTTCCCCAATATCCACTCCATCCAGATACTGAGGTAAAAGTAGGTATGTTAGTGGTTTCTACTGGCCAGATCTTCAGATATATTTCAGGTGGAGAAATACAGAAGATGGACACAAGAACCTGGATCAGGAACTCAGCGGATCAGACAGCATCTCTGGAGAAAAGGAATAGATGACTGGTCCCACCAAGGTGCAGGACAGAACGCCACAGGAGTGAGGGGGTATGGGGAGAAGGCAGGAACGGGGTACTGATTGAGAGTGATCAGCCATGATCGCATTGAATGGTGGTGCTGGCTCGATGGGCTGAATGGCCTATTCCTGCACCTATTATCATCATATCATATCATATATATACAGCCGGAAACAGGCCTTTTCGGCCCTCCAAGTCCGTGCCGCCCAGCGATCCCCGCACATTAACACTATCCTACACCCACTAGGGACAATTTTTACATTTACCCAGCCAATTAACCTACATACCTGTACGTCTATTGTCTATTGTCTATCCTTTTCCATGTGGCTATCAAACTCAACTCCTCCCACTTCTGTAGTGGGGTAGACTGGCTCCCCCTCCCCATTTTTAGATTTAGATTTAGATTTAGAGATACAGCGCGGAAACAGGCCCTTCGGCCCACCGGGTCCGCGCCGCCCAGCGATCCCCGCACATTAACACTATCCTACACCCACTAGGGCCAATTTTTACATTTACCCAGTCAATTAACACATCTTTAGAGTGTGGGAGGAAACCGAAGATCTCGGAGAAAACCCATGCAGGTTACGGGGAGAGCGTACAAACTCCGTACAGACGGCGCCCGTAGTCAGGATCGAACCCGGGTCTCTGGCGCTGTAAGGCAGCAACTCTACCGCTGCGCCACCGTGTAAATTAAGTTTAATGTTATGGGGAATTTTGATAGAACAAGTGGAAAGGGAAAGTTCTTTCTGTCAAACGGCCCTGTATACAGAGGGAATTAATTTAAAATAATGAACAAAATAAACACTGGAAATATTTAAAGCAATTACTTCATATGAAAATCTTTGGGTTGATCTACTAAAAAAGTGCCATAATTAAATTCCATGATCTTTTTCAGAAGATAACTTGACCTGTCTTTGAAGGAATTAGTGTGATGAAAAGACTGGAAGACAGGTCTAAATGGACAACTCTTTTAATAACTAGTACAGGCACAAACAGCCTAACAAGTTCACAAGTTCAAATTAGGTCATTCGGCCCATCGAGTACTCCACCATTCAATCATGCCACCCAATCCCATTTTCCTGACTTCTCCCCATAATACCTGACACCCGTTCTAATCAAGAACGTCTATCTCTGTCTTTAAAATATCCACTGACTTGTCCTCCACAGCCCCCTGTGGCAATGCGTTCCACAGATTAACTACCCTCTGACTAAAGAAGTTCCTTCTCACCTCCTTTCTAAAAGAGCGCCCTTTAATTCTGAGGCTGTGACCTCTGATCCTAGACTCTTCCACCAGTGGAAACATCCTCTCCACATCCACTCTATCTGTGCCTTTCATTGTTCTGTAATTCTCAATGAGGTCCCTTCTCAACCTTCTAAACTCCAGCGAGTACAGGCCCAGTGCTGTCAAACGCTCATCATATGGCGGCACGGTGGCGCAACGGTAGAGTTGCTGCCTTACAGCGAATGCAGCGCCGGAGACTCAGGTTCGATCCTGACTACGGGCCCCATCTGTACGGAGTTTGTACGTTCTCCCCGTGACCTGCGTGGGTTTTCTCCGAGATCTTCGGTTTTCTCCCACACTCCAAAGATGTACAGGTATGTAGGTTAATTGACTGGGTAAATGTAAAAATTGTGTGTGTAGGATAGTGTTAATGTGCGGGGATCGCTGGGCGGTGCGGACCCGGTGGGCCGAAGGGCCTGTTTCCGCGCTGTATCTCTAAATCTAAACCCACTCAGTCCTGGAAGCATTTTCTAGGCCACAGTTATTTACGGAAACTAATTATAATCGAACTTTTAAAGCCCGCAACCCATGATGCTAATTTTGAGATGGCTTCCATATATACAAAGTTCAGACACGTGGAATGTAAAATGCAATTCCACAACAGAGACTTTAATACAACAATGCAAAGAATATTTTACCTTAGGCTTTGGAACAAAGGCTCTGCCTGGAATAGTGAAGCAGCTTTTCACATTACACAAATACTGAGACATCACTGATAACCGGCTCCTTTGCCTACTGCTGGTACTTGCTGTGAGTCGCTGTGGAAGAAACAAATGGGTTCAAAGTCTAACGCAACCATCTTTAAAGGCAACAGTTGTTTGGTTTCTTCATATGAGCAGAAATAGTGACTTTATGCTCTCACACAAGACAAAGAATCCTCGGAATCAAGTTCCCTAAATACAGCCATTAGGCTATTAAACACTACAACCTCCAATAAGCTCTGAACTACATAGACTATTATTGCACTATGTTTGTTTGTTTGTGTGTGTACGTATGTGTGCGTGTATAATATATATGATCTATACATCTATGTATTATTGTGAGTATAGAAACATAGAAATAGAAAATAGGTGCAGGAGGAGGCCATTCGGCCCTTTGAGCCAGCACCGCCATTCATTGTGATCATGGCTGATCGTCCACAATCAGTAACCCGTGCCTGCCTTCTCCCCATGTCTCTTGATTCCACTAACCCCTAGAGCTCTATCTAACTCTCTCTTAAATCCATCCAGTGATTTGGCTTCCACTGCTTTCTGTGGCAGAGAATTCCACAAATTCACAACTCTCTGGGTGAAAAAGTTTTTTCTCACCTCAGTTTTAAATGGCCTCCCCTTTATTCTAAAACTATGTGGCCCCTGGTTCTGGACTCCCCCAACATTGGGAACATTTTTCCTGCATCTAGCTTGTCCAGTCCTTTTATAATTTTATATGTTTCTATAAGATCCCCTCTCATCCTTCTAAACTCCAGTATGTGTACATACACACACACACAACTTTTTTTCTCTGGTTTATTATGTTGTTTACAGTGCACTGTGTTTACATATTCTGTTGCGTTGCTGGAAGTAAGAATTTCATTGTTCTATCTGGGACATACGACACAATAAAACACTCCCGACTCCTGATTCATATCTCACGTAAATAAAACCACATGCTGGCTGGTTATTCCTTTCCTCCAAAGGCACGAATAATTATTAATTGAGGCACGAATAATTATTTAAGTTACAGGATGCTGTTCACCAACTGACATCGAGTCATTCAACATTGCAGCACTCAAAGAAGTGTTTCAATCCCCTGCTGATTACTTTGCACGTACGCCATGTGACTTAGATCTTCTGCAAAGGGAAACAGGTCCTTCATATCTATTTTATCTGGGCGGCACGGTGGCGCAGCGATAGAGTTGCTGCCTTACAGCGTCGGAGACTCAGGTTCCATCTGTACGGAGTTTGTACGTTCTCCCCGTGACCTGCGTGGGTTTTCTCTGAGATCTTCGGTTTCCTCCCACACTCCAGAGACGTACAGGTATGTAGGTTAATTGGCTGGGCAAATGTAAAAATTGTCTCCAGTGGGTGTAGGATAGTGTTAATGTGCGGGGATCACTGGGCGGCGTGGACTTGGTGGGCCGAAGGGCCTGTTTCTGCGCTGTATTTCTAAATCTACTTGGTTTTATAAACCTCAATGAAATCTTCTCACGACGTCCACTAATGCAAATCAAACAATCTCAGCCAATTTTTCCCAGCATCTGAAAGTTCCCAGTCTAGTTTAGTTTAGTTTAGTTTAGAGGTACAGCGCGGAAACGGGGCCCTTCGGCCCACCGAGTCTGCACCGACCAGCGATCCCCGCACATTAACACAAGCCTACACACACAATACAATACAATATATTTTATTGTCATTGTACAAGTACAACGAGATTGAGAATGTCATTTCCATATCGATGCTATCAAATATATAAATCAATCACGGTGAAAATGAAAACAACAAGGGGGGGGGGGGGGGGGAAGGGGGAACAAAGTTGTCCTTCGGGTTGGAAGATGACCGTGACTTCACTTTCAGTTGGAGGATTGGTGACTGTGGGTCCGGAAGTGACTGGTGAGGCCAATTCGGGCCCGGAAGGCACGCCCACACGTAGGACACAAGTGGATGGGTGCTGCAGTGGGAGTGGAGGTAGCCCGGGCCTTGCGCGCGGTGCGTTTCCTCTGGGCCTCTGCAGTGCGTCTGTTCTCTGCTGCACGGGCTCCTGTGGTGAGCTTGCTACGCCAGGTTGGGCGGTCCAGAGCAAGAGACTCCCAAGTGCTGAGGTTGATGTCCAAGTCTTTGAGGGACACTTTGAGGCAGTCCTTAAACCGTTTCTTCTGTCCTCCTATTGAGCGCTTGCCCTGACGCAGTTCTCCATACAGGAGCTGTTTTGGCAGTCGACTCTCGGGCATTCTGACGACATGGCCTGCCCATCTGGCTTGGGCTTTCCGTAGGAGGGCCACTTATACCAAATATAGAAACCCAAGCCAATCAACCAACAAACCTGTACGTCTTTGGAGTGTGGGAGGAAACCGAAGATCTCGGAGAAAACCCACGCAGGTCACGGGGAGAATGTACAAACTCCGTACAGACAGCACCCATAGTCGGGATGGAACCCGGGTCTCCGGCGCTGTAAGGCGGTATCTCCACCGCAGCGCCACCGTGTTGCCCTCATTATTCCTTTTCTCCAATGGGTTGAATAATTATTAATTCAAAACAAAGAAAATTTATGAGACAGGATGCCGAACAGTCAGTCACATCCACGTTGCTGATAAAGTCATCCAACCTTCCAGCACGACAAGTGCTGACAGTCCTGACAACATCCTCATAAGTCTACTCCACAGCCTCGTCAGTGCAGTCCCATCTTTCCCATAATGTGATCAGCATTACTCAAGCTCTGACCTCATCAGACCTGTTCATAGTCCTACCGTAACATTCTTGCTTTAGCTAATAAAAGGCATCCAGGCTGACCTTTTTAACCACCTTATCAACCTGTCATGCCACCTTTAGTTCCTTCAATGTTCTCTTGATGACTAGACAGTTATTGATGACTAGATCAAGTGGACCCGTTGGGCCCAAACCTCTCCTGCATTGGTGCAGCACCCTCTCCTCCCCACCTCCCCTCCCTTCTTCCCTCCCCTCCCCTCCCCCTCTTCCCCTCTCCCTTCCCCTCCCCTTCCCTCCCCTCCCTTCCCCTCCCCCCTCTCTTCCCCTCCCCTCCCCGCCTCCCGCCCTAGGAGATAGATTTAAACTTTTAAAATGTGAATAACTTTTAAAATATAACACCGATTTCAATGAAACTTCTTCCATTAGCACCAAAGGGACGACGGTGAGTAAGGTGGGCCTGAAATTGCCGCGCTATCGTGTACCGTGTTGGCTGTAGTTCAGGAACAAACAAACAAACAAACAGAGAGTTTTAGTATATAGATGGATAGATGTCTCCAATTATGAGGACATTGGACAGACACCTGAAAGAACACGCGGAATGAGAAGAACAGAAGCACGAGGACAGAGAGTCATCTCGATGCGAGGAAAAAGTATGGAAGAAAGAAGGCCAAAAAAAAGTGGAAAGGGAAGATTTCGCTCCTGAGCAGCAGCCAAAAGTGGCACACAAAATGAACAGAATTAATATCGTCTAAGTAAAAGTAGAGAGGATAAAGCCAATGACAAACGAGAGTAAAATGGATGTACATTGAATTTACTTGATGGAAATCAAACATTACCACCAGGCGAACATCAGAACGTCCAACACATACCTCTGCAACCTCCTTTTGAAAGGTTAGGGTCATCTGTGTCCTCCCATAGACAAAGGGTCCATCACGATTTGCAATATTCTCCAACCACTTAATAATGAGATGCGTTGAAACACTGAAGGGCAGGTTCCCAATGATGTGCACATTTGGTAATCCTAAAATGTAATTTATAAAAACAAGCAGTGAATAAGTGAAAATGGCGGGGAACCATATTATCAATTTCATTAACCATGTTATTTTATAAAAGTGAAAATCAAAATAGGTTAATAAAAATATAATTGTCCTACCAATTAACAAGCTCAACTGCTGAAAGTTCGATGAACTTTTATACATTTTTATATTGTACTTTCACAGAGTATTGGCATTGTTTCCACTTCTTGTCTGAAAACAGAATCTCAAAGTGATTTCGTAGAACCATGAAACATATCAGTAGCAGTGGAAATGTGTAGGAAGGAACTGCAGATGCTGGTTTAACTCGAACATAGACACAAACGACTTGTAGTTTATACTCCTCTATACTCGTTCTCACCTAGCCCACAGCTAACAGTGGCCTGGTTGTTTTATCATCGTTAAGTTTTTTGCATCTCTTTCATTCATTTGTTCTCTCGGCATCACCGTCTATTTCTCTCGTTCCCTTTCCCCTGACTCTCAGTCTGAAGAAGGGTCTCGACCCGAAATGTCACCTTTTCCTTTTCTCCAGTGATGCTGCCTGACCCGCTGAGTTACTCCAGCTTTTTGTGTCTATCTTCGGTAGCAGTGGAACTGGGAAATACGCATTCCCCACAATAAGACATGTTGCTTGATGGAGTCAATTGATTCTGAGTTGGAATGCCTCAGAAGGCAGTGGAGGCCAATTCTCTGAATGCATTCGAGAGAGAGCTAGATAGAGCTCTTAATGATAGTGGAGTCAGGGGGTATGGGGAGAAGGCAGGAACGGGGTACTGATTGAGAATGATCAGCCATGATCACATTGAATGGCGGTGCTGGCTCGAAGGGCCGAATGGCCTCCTCCTGCACCTATTGTCTATTGTCTATAAAATAACCAAATCCTACAAAGGAGAGTTTCGGGAGTAACTATTTAATCTCAAATCATGCCACTCTGAATTTTCACTTGCCAATATGCAGCACCACATCCATAATTATCAATAATTGTACTGAAATATTTGGCCATGCACTTGGTAACTCAAAGAAAAATCTGCTAATTGGCATATGCTTCATCGATGATGAATCTATTCTTCTCCACAGTGTCTATAGGAAAGGAAAGACTTTCAGAATACTATAACGGTAATCTGTCTGGAATTTTCAAGAGTACTGATTGAAAAATAAACCAAACTATGAAATTATCAACGGAAATACTTTCAGGGTGGCACGGTGGCATAGTGGTAGAGCTACTGCCTAAGAAGCGCCAGAAATCCAGGTTCGATCCTGACTACGGGTGCTGTCTGTACAGAGTTTGTACGTTCTCCCCGTGACCACGTGGGTTTTCTCCGAGATCTTCGGCTTCCTCCCACACTCCAAAGACGTACAGGGTTGTGAGTTAATTGGCTTGGTATAAATGTAAATTAAACCTTGTGTGTGTGTGTGTGTGTGTGTGTGTGTGTAGGGACCCCTTTTGTGGTGTCATGTCCCATTTAAAACACATCTACATAATTTCCTGACAAGTTTTAACTTAAGAATGAGCGAATAATTTCAGACTTTGAAATTCTATTTATTCCATTAATAATGTACTGCAATGTTTACAATTTCCTTCCAACTTAATGTAATAAAAAATGAACATCAATGAACAGACTTCGGCATCTAGAATCTTGATAAAATGTTGAATTCTATCCAGCCTCATTTTATGGGACAAACACAATAATTTATTATTCTCACTGAGGTCCAAGTCATCACACAACGTAGGCCTGTACATACATGAAATTTATACTACCATTATGAAACACAATTGCAATCATTTCATCTATATACTAAAACTCTTGCTTGTTTGTTTGTTTGTGATCGAACTACAGCCAAAAAGGCACACGATAGCTTGACAATTTTAGGCCCACCTTACTCATCGACATCACTTTAATGGAAAAGCAAGTAGTTTTATTGAAATCGGTGTTATATTTTTAAAGTTATTCACATTTTAAAGTTTAAATCTATCTCTTTTTTTCCCCCATCTACAATTCTTTGTGTTTTTTTATATATACACACAAGATGCATCATTCACTGAATTGAAAACACAGTACAAAATAACACCTCAAATCCATATAAGAGACCACATTGTCCATAGTACTTGAAGTCCTAATGAAATGGGGAGGGAGGGATGGAGGGCGAGAAGAAAGGTGGGGAGAAGGGGCGAGAAGATGTGTGTGTGTGGGGAGGGGGGGGGGAGGGAGGAAGGTGGATAAGGGGGGTTGAGGGGGATGGAGAGGGGGAAGGGGAAGTGGAGAGGGGAGGGGGGAGGGGAGGGGGACTGGAGGGGGAGTGGAAGGAGGAGGAGGGGAGGGAGGGAGGAGGGGGGGAGGGAGGAGAGGGTGCTTCACCAATGCAGGAGAGGTTTGGGCCCAACTTGGTCTAGTTTCATGTTAAAAACTGACACCGGAAGTTCAGCTTAGTTTAGTTTAGAAATACAGAGTGGACACAGGCCCGTTGGTCCACCAAGTCTGCACCGACCAGCGATCCCCACACAATAGACAATAGGTGCAGGAGTAGGCCATTCGGCCCACCATCCCCACACTTACACTATCCTACACACACAAGGGACAATTTTCATTTATACCACGCCAATTAACCTACAAACCTGCACATCTTGGGAGTGTGGAAGGAAACTAAAGAACTCGGAGAAAACCCACGCAGGTCACGGGGAGAACGTACAAACTCCGTACAGACAGCACCCATGTTCAGGATCAAACCCGGGTCTCTGGCGCTGTAAGGCAGCAACTCTACCGCTGCACCATCAGTTTGAAGAAGGGTCTCGACCCGAAACGTCACCCATTCCTTCTCTCCTGAGATGCTGCCTGACCTGCTGAGTTACTCCAGCATTTTGTGAATAAATAACCTTCGATTTGTACCAGCATCTGCAGTTATTTTCTTACACAGAACTGCACCACCATACTCATTTTTGAAAAGAACCTGTATTACTGCAAATACAGAAATTTCAATACACCATCATTTTAAATCGCTTATCACAAGCTAATCTACACTTCCATTTGGTTCGATTTTTCATTATTCATTTACTTTTCAAAGCTTGTTCAAATACTGGGCTTGGCCACAAGATGGCAACATATCCCAATTAGATCCATTTTATTTTTTCCATTATGGAGCTAAGCTAATTAGACATAGCCTGAATGACTCACACAATGATTGATTCCAGCTTCTCAGTTTTGTTAAATGGAATAAAATTCATCATTGTGGCTGATGATATGGCAGCAAATGGTTTCCAGAAGAAAAAAACTAAAGTGGGGAAAAAGTACTGGTTAATCTCAATCTACTATGAGGTTAGAATTGTGTAAGAAAATAACTGCAGATGCTGGTACAATTCGAAGGTATTTAATCACAAAATGCTGGAGTAACTCAGCGGGTCAGGCAGCATCTCAGGAGAGAAGGAATGGGTGACGTTTCGGGTCGAGACCCTTCCTCAGACTGATGTCAGGGGGGTGGTTAGAGTTGGCTCAGTAAAATCATTGTGACTCAAGTCAAATTGTGGTTTGAGTTAATAATCCAGGATGAAACTAATTACATTAAATTAGTGCTAAAATAATGGCATGACTGTTTATCTTAGATTATAAACATGTTTACAGAGAGTCACATAATGCACTTTCTTGAAAGATAAAAGTAGTCCACATCTATCTATATATTTGACTTTGAAGCTGGTATATCGAGTATGAACACAAAGTTTACATGTGACGGAAAAATTGGAAATTAGCAAACAATAAGCAGGGACTATGTTGGAAGGGACTGCACATGCTGGTTTACACCGAAGATAGACACAAAATGCTGGAGTAACTCAGCGGGACAGGCAGCATCTCTGGGGAGGAGGAATGGGTGACGTTTTGGGTCGAGACCCTTCTTCAGACTGAGGAAGGGTCTCGACCCGAAACATCACCCATTCCTTCTCTCCAGAAATAAGAATGGAGTGATGGAATGGGATAATCCTTGGCAAACAGCATTTAACACAGGGAAGTGTTAGGTGATGCATTTTTAGTTTAGAGATACAGCACGGAAACAGGCCCTTTCGGCCCACCGGGTCCGTGTCGACCAGCGATCCCCGCACATTAACACTATCCAATACACACTAGGGACAATTTTTACATTTACCAAGCCAATTAACCTACAAACCTGCAAGTCTTTGGAGTGTGGGAGGAAACCGAAGATCACAGAGAAAACCCACGCAGGTCACAGGGAGAACGTACAAACTCCGTACAGACAGCACCCGTAGTCGGGGTCGAACTTGGGTCTCCGGCGCTGCATTCGCCGTAAGGCAGCAACTCTACCGCTGCGCCACCGAAAATTTAACATGATGCAATTTTAAAGCAAGGCCACAGGATTAAAAAAACAGAAGTCTATTGCCCAAATCTGCAATGTGAGGGATTGAAAAGCATACTTAAAAAGGGAATCGGGAGGCCGAAAGGAGGCATGATATTGGTATTGGTTTATTATTGTCAGAATGTCATGTGTATAAAAGATACAGTGAAAGGCTTTGTTTCCATGCTATCCGGTCAAATCATACTGTACATTCTTCCCTGTGGATTGTCTCCTTGTCGCGGTGGAGAAGCTTGTGTGGTCCTGAGATCCTGAGAGCGATGCCGTCTGGAGCTACGCTCCTGGTGGGATCACCCATGGCGGTAAGGTCGAGGGGGAGGTCCCTGACAAAGAGCAATCCAACCAAGACCTCAACGGTGGAACAGGCGGAGGGAGGGTGACGGCTGACTTTAGTGGAGCGTCACAACGGCTGGGAAGGCGGATGGATGAAGGCTGCAGCAGAAAAGGGTCCCCGGTCGTCTTGGTCTCCACGCCACTGGGTCCTGACCCAGATCTGTCAAGGACCGTGTGGTGGCTGGCTGTCTGTGCACCAGTCTCCCCACGTTAAACAAAGTCACGCACAGACAGGCGTCCTCCGCTGTTAAACCGATGAGAACAGTCATACTCACTTCGAGTGACTGCCGATGATGATGACTGTAAACGAGCACAATCAAGACATACACTCGTACCACAGGTAATGCAAAGAGAAAAATACCAGAGTGCCTAATGGTGTTGCAGAAATAGACCCTTATAATTACAGTGAAAAATTCCAATAAGGTTGTGTAAAAGAGTAGGACTACACTCCATTCCCACACTGCAGGGAAGATTTGCAAGGACATGACTGGGTCTTGGGGGCCTGAGCTATCAGGAACTTTAAGAAAGAACTACCCAGGCAGGCCAGAACCTTATTCCTTGGAGCGCAGGAGGTCTAGATTGGAGGGAACGAGCGTAGATGGGGCATCTTGGTCAGCACGAGCAAACTCAGCATTAGGGCCCATTTCAATCCTTTATGATCTATGACTCTTCTATTTCAGAGTTCCAGAATGCACAGGTATCTGCTTCACTAGAAACCTATCAAGGTGGCTGTTTATAAAAAGTGCATAAACAATCTCTGGCTGTGTAAATAGAGACATAACGGTAGTTTTGCTCTCAAAGATAGACACACAATGCTGGAGTAACTCTATGACACTAAGTGGCTCCTAAGTGGTCTCCTAATCTGAGGAAAGACATTCTTGCCATAGAGGGAGTACAGAGAAGGTTCACCAGATTGATTCCTGGGATGACAGGACTTTCATATGAAGAAAGACTGGATAGACTCGGCTTGTACGCGCTGGAATTTAGAAGATTGAGGGGGGATCTTATAGAAACTTACAAAATTCTTAAGGGGTTGGACAGGCTAGATGCAGGAAGATTGTTCCCGATGTTGGGGAAGTCCAGAACAAGGGGTCACAGTTTAAGGATAAGGGGGAAGTCTTTTAGGACCGAGATGAGAATGTTTTTTTTCACACAGAGAGTGGTGAATCTGTGGAATTCTCTGCCACAGAAGGTAGTTGAGGCCAGTTCATTGGCTACATTTAACAGGGAGTTAGATGTGGCCCTTGTGGCTAAAGGGAGAAGGCAGGTACAGGATACTGAGTTGGATGATCAGCCATGATCATATTAAATGGCGGTGCTGGCTCGAAGGGCCGAATGGCCTACTCCTGCACCCATTTTCTATGTTTCTATGAAAGTGCCTGTTCCAGGAGGAAACATTTGACAGGATATTGCACACATCGGTTGATTTGGACTGTGCTACCTTCAGTTTAGTTTCTAATTCGCGGATACAGCATGGAATCAGGTCCTTCGGCCCACCGAGTCTGTGCCGGCCACGATCACACAAATCAGGGACAACTTACAGAAGCTTTTGGGGAGGGAATGACAAATTGCACCCAACTGCTTTATAGAGATGGGCACAAGATGCTGGAGTAACTCAGCCGGGCAGGCAGCATCTCTGGAGAGAAGGAACGGGTGACGTTTTGGATCGAGACCCTTCTTCTACAGCTACAGCAGATACTTTAAACCAAGTCCATAAAGTCACATCATGACTTCCCGAATCCTATACTCAATGCCCTGACCTATGAAGGCAAGCATACCATACACCTTCTTTACCACGCTATCTACTTGAGTTGCCAATTTCAGGGACCAATGGACCTGGACACCAAAATCCCTCATACCATTCATTGTATACTTCCCCCTTACATTTGACCTCCCAAAGTGCGACAATGAATTTGATTTTGACTGGCTATTGGACAACCAGGAATCAATAGGACTCAGATTCAATAATAGCCAGAGTATAAAGAAGGGTCTCGACCCGAAACGTCACCCATTCCTTTTCTCCAGAGATGCTGTCTGACCCACCGTTACTCCAGCTTTTTGTGTCTATCTTCAGTTTAAACCAGCATCTGCAGTTCCTTCTGAAACATAAGCTACTCATTGTCCTCAAGGTAGACACAAAATGCTGGTGTAACTCAGCGGGTCAGGCAGCATATCGGGAGAGAAGGAATGGGTGACGTTTCGGGTCGAGACCCTTCTTCAGACTGAATATGAATATGAAGAAGGGTCTCGACCCGAAACGTCACCCATTCCTTCTCTCCCGAGATGCTGCCTGACCTGCTGAGTTACTCCAGCATTTTGTGTCTACCTTCGATTTAAAGCAGCATCTGCAGTTCTTTCCGACAGTTTTCTTCCTCTGTACTGAAAACCAAGAGCATCTTATAATTGCACTAAATATTTGCATTAGTTATAGTTTTACAAATGTTATGTAAAAGGCTGATTTAGACTTCGATCTAGACAAGGTATTTTCAATGGAAACGATTGAAACACTGATTTATAACAATCAGAAAACAGTCCGTATCTGAAACGTCTGGCAGTGTGTCACGTAATGCATTAAAAGAGGAAGTATATTCTTTAAAGGGATCGTTTCCTTTTCATATTCTAAGATGCTGTGACAAAAATTAGGAGACAGCTTTTTGAAACCGTGACCTTACTGGCGGGACTGTCATATGTTGAAAGACTGGAGCGACTAGGCTTGTATACACTGGAATTTAGAAGGATGAGAGGGGATCTTATCGAAACATATAAGATTATTAAGGGGTTGGACACGTTAGAGGCAGGAAACATGTTCCCAATGTTGGGGGAGTCCAGAACCAGGGGCCACAGTTTAAGAATAAGGGGTAGGCCATTTAGAACTGAGATGAGGAAAAACTTTTTCAGTCAGAGAGTTGTGAATCTGTGGAATTCTCTGCCTCAGAAGGCAGTGGAGGCCAATTCTCTGAATGCATTCAAGAGAGAGCTAGAGAGAGCTCTTAAGGATAGCAGAGTCAGGGGGTATGGGGAGAAGGCAGGAACGGGGTACTGATTGAGAATGATCAGCCATGATCACATTGAATGGCGGTGCTGGCTCGAAGGGCCGAATGGCCTCCTCCTGCACCTATTGTCTATTGTCTATTAAGAAGTTTTTTAAAATGTAAAAAATTGCACTAAAACTATATTTAAAATTTGAAAATGAAACAGAATACGAAAAACAAAATTGCTTAACCTGTCGGTCAATGACTTGTCTCGGGAAAGACGGATCAACTCATTAGCTGAGAACCCGTGAGGGATCAATTTTTTTTTAAAACTTTGAGACCAGTTGCTATTCAAAATCAATCTCCAACATTCTTTCATCAGGTACAATTCTCAGGACTGATAACAAAATTCTTCTAGTTAACAGCACAGCAGTCAATACAAAGCTTACCGGTTTCCCATTCATTTCGACATCGTTTTGGGAAAGCTCTCTCCATGTTATAGGTCAGAATGTCTCCATGCACAATGCGAATCTTCCCCGGCGCTGCTTCTGCCATCAACTATATGAAACAACAATTGTGCTCTTATCAATGTATTCCAATATCATTTCGGTTGCAAATACAGTTGGTGATTTTTTTCCCCCAAATACTAATGGATTTGGACAGCAATGTCAGGATTATTTTTCTACGGCCAATTTCACGTTTCACATACAATAGGCAGTAGACAATAGACAATATGTGCAGGAGGAGGCCATTCATCCCTTGGAGCCAGCACCACCATTCAATGTGATCATGGCTGATCATTCTCAATCAGTACCCCGTTCCTGCCTTCTCCCCATACCCCCTGACTCCGCTATCCTTAAGAGCTCTATCTAGCTCTCTCTTGAATGCATTCAGAGAATTGCCTCCGCTGCCTTCTGAGGCAGAGAATTCCACAGATTCACAACTCTCTGAATGAAAAAGATTTTCCTCATCTCCGTTCTAAATGGCCTACCCCTTATTCTTAAACTGTGGCCCCTGGGTTCTGGACTCCCCCAACATTGGGAACATGTTTCCTGCCTCTAACGTGTCCAACCCCTTAATAATCTTATATGTTTCGATAAGATCCCCTCTCATCCTTCTAAATTCCAGTGCATACAAGCCTAGTCGCTCCAGTCTTTCAACATATGACAGTCCCGCCATTCCGGGAATTAACCTAGTAAACCGATGCTGCACGCCTCAATAGCAAGAATATCCTTCCTCAAATTTGGAGACCAAAACTGCACACAGTACTCCAGGTGCGGTCTCACTAGGGCCCTGTACAACTGCAGAAGGACCTCTTTGCTCCTACACAACACGGCTTCCTTCACGTTAATACATTTAATTATGTACTAGACCAGGCATGTGAGTGAGGTAAACAAAAAAAAAGAGGAAAAGGGCCTAGCACTTGCGTTCAACGGGGGTGAAAAAAATCGGAAAGTTTTTGAAAATTTACACACAAAATTACCAGTTTCAAGCCTCTTTTAGCGCATTTCAAAGTAAAAACGGACATCACAAAATAACGTGAATATGTCACTGTACACTAATAACATTCTGAAGTAAATTCACACATTTAATTGATAATCAGGTGTAATTGGCTTTTCTGCTGTGTTTTATATTTTAACCCAGTCTTAATTAATTTAGTTATATAATCTTGCACTTAAATTTAATATTTACTCATTACAGTTCCACCTCTAATTTTCTGGCACTCTTGGTTGCAGAGCTTTGCTGGTTTATCCAGCAGGCCAAGGAAGTCGGCTATGGGATAGATGTGCTGGCTCCAGCTGGGCTGGAGTTCCAGAGCCCCGGCCGCAGGTTGCAAATGCAACCCACCGATCGGCCGTAGAAGTCCCGATGAGGTCGAGATTGGCTGCCTTGCCCAGCCTAGGTGCCACATTTTCGGGGAGACTTCCAGGGTGCGCGGGGGATTCTCGCGGAACCCTTAGCGACCTCTAGCAGAACCCCAGTGTTCATTACAAGTCTATACCGGGTTTTTTTCTTTCTTTCTTTCGATCCGATTTCTCCGTTTATTTGGCAAAGTGCAAAACGCGGAAACCACGCAAAAAGCGCGGAAAATGGATTTTAAAAACGCGGAAATGCAGAAAATTCACGTGGATCAAGTGGACCCATTTGGCCCAAACCTCTCCTGCATTGGTCAGCACCCCTCTCCTCTCCTCTCCCCCTCCCCTCTCCCCCCCTCCCCCATAACTCCACCCCCCTCCCTCCCTTGCTCCCCCTCCTCCTCCTCCCTCCCTCCCCCTCCTCCCTCCCCCTCCCTCCCTCCCCCTTCCCCTTCCCTCCCCATCCTCCCCTCTCCCCTTCCTTCCCTCCACCCCCCTCCCCTCCCCTGCTCCCTCCTCCTCCCTCCCTCCACCCCCCCTCCCCCTTCCCTAGGAGATAGATTTAAACTTTAAAATGTGAATAACTTTAAAATATTACACCGATTTCAATGAAACTTCTTCCACTAGCACAAAAGGGACGACGGTGAGTAAGGTGGGCCTAAAATTGTCGCGCTATCGTGTACCGTTTTGGCTGTAGCTCAGGAACAAACAAACAAACAAACAAGAGTTTTAGTATATAGATTACGCTACCTGTAAGCCAGGAATAAATCTGGTATCTTTCTCCACCACCAGTAGTTCTGCCACACCAGAGTTGAGGATAGATCGGGTGATTCCTCCTGGCCCTGGACCCACTTCACACACATAAGCGTTCTTTAAATTTCCAGCTTGCCGAACTATTTTATCTGAAAGGGATATTATGGTGTTCATTAAAGTAATATCATAAAATGTAATCACTTAAAACATTTCAATACAATTGATTAGGGAGGGAGGGGAGGAGGATAAGAGGGGTAGAGGGGGAAGGGGAGGAGGGAGAGGGGTAGAGGGGTAGAGGGGGAGGGGTAGAGGGGGAAGAGGGGAGAGGGGAGAGGGAGGAGGGGAGAGGGGGAGAGGAGAGGGGGAGAGGAGAGGAGAGGAGGGGAGGGAGGGAGAGGAGAGGCGAGGCAAGGAGAGGAGAGGAGAGGAGAGGAGAGGAGAGGAGATGGGAGAGGAGAGGAGAGGAGAGGAGAGGCGAGGCGAGGAGAGGAGAGGAGAGGAGAGGAGATGGGAGAGGAGAGGAGAGGAGAGAGAGGAGAGGAGATGGAGAGAGAGGAGAGGAGAGGAGAGGCGAGGCGAGGCGAGGAGGAGAGGAGAGGAGAGGAGATGGGAGAGGAGAGGAGAGGAGAGGAGAGGAGAGGAGAGGAGAGGAGAGGAGAGAGAGGGGGAGAGGAGAGGAGAGGAGAGGAGGGGAGAGGAGAGGAGAGGAGAGGAGAGGAGAGGAGAGGAGAGGAGAGGAGAGGAGAGGAGAGGAGAGGAGGGGAGAGGAGGGGAGAGGAGAGGAGAGGAGAGGAGAGGAGGGGAGAGGAGAGGAGAGGAGAGGAGAGGAGAGGAGAGGAGAGGAGATGGAGAGGGGATGGGAGAGGGGATGGGAGAGGAGGGGGAGAGGAGAGGGTGGAGGAGGGAGGCACTAATGCAGGTGAGGTTTGGGAACAACTTGGTCTAGTTTTCTCTAAATGTAACCTTTTGTAGCTGCACAGTTTAGTATTCTACATCAGCACAAGTCCATGCCAACAAATACATGCAAAATAATTTAAAGCGATTTTTATATGGTCAAGGGTAACTTTAGCCATTATCTTTCCATTCTAAAACATTCAAGGAAAGTAATGTTGTCTCAGAATTTAGTTTTAGTTTAGTTTAGAGATACAGCGCAGAAACAGGCCCTTCGGCCCACCGGGTCCGCACCGACCAGCAAACCCCGCACACCAACACTTTGCTAAACACACATTAGGCACAATTTTTACACTTATGCCAAGCCAATTAGCCTGCCAACCTGTAGGTTTTAGAGATACAGCGCAGAAACAGGCCCTTCGGCCCACCGAGTCCGCGCCGCCCAGCGATCCCCGCACACTAACACTATCCTACACACACTAGGGGCAATTTTTACATTTGCCCAGCCAATTAGCCTACATACCTGTACGTCTTTGGAGTGTGGGAGGAAACCGAAGATCTCGGAGAAAACCCACGCAGGTCACGGGGAGAACGTACAAACTCTGTACAGACAGCGCCTGTCGTTGGGATTGAACCTGGGTCTCTGGCGCTTTTAGCACTGGAAGGCAGCAACTCTACCGCTGTGCCACCCTACACATTTGCTCAGTACATAACAGCGCCATTAATGCTGCGTCCGTTTATTAATTAATGCATTGTGCGTCAACTTGCGGAAAGGAAGACAGTTCGCGTGAATTGCACGCTCCGCCGTCAACCTTGGGAAAGCTGCAGTTTTTTTCCTTGCTCTCCTCCTCTCCACCACATTATTTTTGAAGAGTTGACAGAATTACATACAAAATGTCGGTATCACAAAATGCTGGAGTAACTCAGCAGGTCGGGCAGCATCTGAGGAGAGGGGAAACGGGTGACGTTTCGGGTCGAGACCCTTCTTCAGACATACAAAATGTAAATCAATCTCAATCTAAGGCTCATGCTTACTCATGGAAAAGTACCTTTTTTAATAACAGGTAATTAATAATTAAATACTAACTACTCGGTCCACAAAGGGAACAATTTCAACTCTTAAGTCATTGTTAAAAGTTTAAGTGTACATTGTATTCTTTATCCATTAATCCAATTTTTCCTTCCTTTCGTCTCTCTTCCTTAATAGATCAGATTCGATTTCAGCCTTCATCAATGTGATTCCTTTCGTAATTGAACCCTTAAATATCTTAACACTGTTGGCTCCATCTTACATCAGATGCCCAAATATCAAGCTGTACCACCAACACCTAACAGAAAAATAAACTCCATCGCAGAATGAGCTGAAACATCTAACCCAGCGGTATGAACATTGACTTCTCCAACTTTAGATAGTTCCTCTGTCCCTCTCTTCCCCTCCCCCTTCCCAGTTCTCCCTCCATCTTCCTGTCTCCACCTATATCCTTCCTTTGTCCCGCCCCCCTGACATCAGTCTGAAGAAGGGTCTCGACCCGAAACGTCACCCATTCCTTCTCTCCCAAGATGCTGCCTGACCTGCTGAGTTACTCCAGCATTTTGTGAAACATCTAACTGGTGAGGCAAACCACAATGCCCCATTCTATCACGATTCGGGTCTTTGAGACTAAATTAAAGGTGTACACACAATGAACTGCAGGTGCTGGTTTACAAAAAGAGGACATAGTGTGGGTAGTAGCTCAGCAGGTGAGGCAGCATCTCTGGAGGACATGGACAGATGACATTTTGGGTCAGGACACTTCAGGCTGATCGCAGTTGGGGGATATGTAGATGGGAAAATAACTGCAGATGCTGGTTCAAATTGAAGGTAGACACAAAATGCCTGGAGTAACTCAGCGGGCCAGGCAGCATCTCAATAGACAATAGGTGCAGGAGTAGGCCATTTGGCCCTTCGAGCCAGCACCACCACTTCAGGAGAGAAGGAATGGGTGACGTTTCGAGTCGAGACATTTCTTCAGACTGATGTCAGGGGAGGAGGCGGGACAAAGATAGGATGTAGTCGGAGACAGGAAGACAGTGGGAGAAATGGGAAGGGGGAGGGGAACGAGAGGGACAGAGGAACTATGTCTGAGAGAGGAGAACCTTTTTTTTTTTAAGTAAGCATCCCTTGAGGAGATTTCACCACGGAACAGTTGATTTGAAGGGAGTTACCTTTATTTTCCAGTCTCCAAAAAAATTGCAGTGCACAAAAGAAAATGTGTTTATTCACAAAATGCTGGAGCAACTCAGCAGGTCAGGCAGCATCTCAGGAGAGAAGGAATGGGTGATGTTTCGAGTCGAGACCCTTCTTCAGTTCTTCAGTCTGAAGAAGGGTCTCGACCCAAAAAGTCACCCATTCCTTCTCTCCCGAGATGCTGCCTGACCTGCTGAGTTACTCCAGCATTTACCTTCGATTTGTACCAGCATCTGCAGTTATTTTCTTAAGAAAATGTGTTGACTTCTACAGATACAAATAAGCCATCAAGCCAAATGGATAGAGAAGAGAAGAGGCTTCATGGGGGGGGGAAGCAGAGGGTGATGGTGGAAGGTTGTTTTTCAAACTGGAGACCTGTAACTGGTGGTGTGCCTCAGGGATCAGTGCTGGGCACATTGCTGTTTGTGGTTCATATCAACAATTTGGAAGAGAATGAAGAGGACATGATTAGTAAGTTTGCAGATGACACTAAAGTGGGTGGTATCATAGATAGTGATGTGGCTTATCAAAAATGATAGCCCGATCATAATCAATTTGGCAAGTGGGCCCAGACAAAAGTTTAGGGGTAACATGAGGGGTAACTTCTTTACTCAGAGGGTGGTGGCTGTATGGAATGGGCTTCCGGTGGAAGTGGTGGAGGCAGGCTCGATTTTATTATTTAAGAGTAAATTGGATAGGTATATGGATAAGAGGGGATTGGAGGGTTATGGTCTGAGTGCAGGTAGATGAGACTAGGTCAGGGAGAGTGGTCGGCGTGGACTGGTAGGGCCGAACGGGCCTGTTTCCGTGCTGTAGTTGTTATATGGTTATATGGTTATATATGAAATGGTTCATAGAAGTTAATAGTGTGAGGTGTTACATTTTGGGAAGTCAAACTAGGCCAGGACCGTCACAGTGAATGGCAGAGCCCTGGGGAGTGTTGTAGAGCAGAGCCATCTAGGAGTGCTGGTCCATGGTTCCTTGAACATTGAAGATGGAGTTTAATGCTGACGTAGTGTCACATTTTTGGAAGTCAAACCAGGGTTGAAGCCAAGGTGAAAGGTAGGGTGCCCAGGGATATGTTGTAGAGCAGAGCGATCTCGGAGTACAAGTATATAGTTCCCTTAAAGTGGCATCACAGGTAGAAAGGGTGGTCAAGAAGATTTTTGGTACATTGGCCTTCATCATATAGGGTAGTGCGTACAGTCAAGTCAAGTCAATTTTATTTGTATAGCACATTTAAAAACAACCCACGTTGACCAAAGTGCTGTACGTCAGTTCAGGTACTAAGAAACAAACATACAATGGCACACAAACATAACAGCACATACATAAACAGTTCACATCCCCCCCCCCCCCCCCCCCACCCCCCCCTCAGAGGGCCTCAAACGCTAGGGAGTAGAAATAGGTTTTGAGCCTGGACTTAAAGGAGTCGATGGAGGGGGCAGTTCTGATGGGGAGAGGGATGCCGTTCCACAGTCTAGGAGCTGCAACCGCAAAAGCGCGGTCACCCCTGAGCTTAGACCGCGGGATAGTCAGTAGCCCCAAGTCGGCCGACCTGAGGGACCTGGAGATAGAAGTTGAGATGTTATGTTACAGTTGTACAAGACTTTTAGTGAGGCCGCATTTGGAGCATTGTGTTTAGTTTTGGTCACCCTGCTGTAGGAAGGATGTTGTTAAACTTGAAAGGGTGCAGGGAAAATGTATTTGAATATTGCCAGGACCTGAGGGCCAGAGGTATAGGAAAAGCCTTGGCAGTCTCGGGCTTTATTCCTTGGATGTCAATAGACAATAGGTGCAGGAGGAGGCCATTCGGCCCTTCGAGCCAGCACCGCCATTCAATGTGATCATGGCTGATCATTCTCAATCAGTACCCCGTTCCTGCCTTCTCCCCATACCCCCTGACTCCGCTATCCTTAAGAGCTCTATCTAGCTCTCTCTTGAATGCATTCAGAGAATTGGTCTCCACGGCCTTCTGAGGCAGTGAATTCCACAGATTCACAACTCTCTGACTGAAAAGGTTTTTCCTCGTCTCCGTTCTAAATGTCCTACCCCTTATTCTTAAACTGTGGCCCCTGGTTCTGGACTCCCCCAACATTGGGAACATGTTTCCTGCCTCTAACCGTGTCCAACCCCTTAATAATCTTATACGTTTCGATAAGATCCCCTCTCATCCTTCTAAATTCCAGTGTATACAAGTCTAGTCGCTCCAGTCTTTCAACATACGACAGTCCCGCCATTCCGGGAATTAACCTAGTGAACCTACGCTGCACGCCCTCAATAGCAAGAATATCCTTCCTCAAATTTGGAGACCAAAACTGGAGTCTGAGTCGGAGTCTGAGGAGCGATCATATCGAGGTGTACAAGATCATGAGGAGAAGCGATAGGGAAAATGCACAGAGTCTTTGACCAAGAGTAGGAGAATCAAAAACCCGACGACATAGGTTTAAGGTGAGAGGGGAAAAAATTAATAGAGACCTGAGGGGTAGGTTTTTCACACAGATAATGGTGGGTATATGGAACAAGCTGCCATATACCCAGCTGTATATAGCAGTATACCACCAGTTTAAAGACATTTTAACAGATACATGGATCGGCAAGGTTTAAAGGGATATGGGCCAAATGCAGGCGTGCCGCATGTAGATGGGGCATCTTGATCAACATGGGCAAGTTGGGCTGAAGGGCTCGTTTTCTGCTGTACGAGTCTAAGCCTTTTTCCTCTCCAGAATATGTTTTACAATTGACCAATTTAGCATTTATGCTAAACAATATTAAGCTCAAACCATAATTAATACCCTTCATAACCAATATCTACTTTATTGTAGAAAAATGGAACTGCCACAGACTTTTGCAAATCAGTACTACCCATTCATGCTGAACATGAAAACAGGAATGGCATGACATGGATCGGACAGGTTTGGAGGGATATGGACCAAACGCGGGCAGGTGGGACTGGTGTAGCTAGGATATGTTGGCCGAAGGGCCTGTTTCCACACTGTGTCACTCTATGACTCTATGAAGGGCCTGTTTCCACACTGTATCACTCAAGGACTCTATGAAGGGCCTGTTTCCACACTGTGTCACTCAAGGACTCTATAAAGGGCCTGTTTCCACACTGTATCACTTTATGACTCTATAAAGGGCCTGTTTCCACACTGTGTCACTCTATGACTCTATGAAGGGCCTGTTTCCACACTGTGTCACTCTATGACTCTATGAAGGGCCTGTTTCCACACTGTATCACTCTATGACTCTATAAAGGGCCTGTTTCCACACTGTGTCACTCTATGACTCTATGAAGGGCCTGTTTCCACACTGTGTCACTCTATGACTCTATGAAGGGCCTGTTTCCACACTGTGTCACTCAAGGACTCTATAAAGGGCCTGTTTCCACACTGTATCACTCTATGACTCTATAAAGGGACTGTTTCCACACTGTATCACTCTAGGACTCTATGAAGGGCCTGTTTCCACACTGTATCACTCAAGGACTCTATGAAGGGCCTGTTTCCACACTGTGTCACTCAAGGACTCTATAAAGGGCCTGTTTCCACACTGTATCACTCTATGACTCTATAAAGGGCCTGTTTCCACACTGTGTCACTCTATGACTCTATGACAAAGTTAGCTCTTATGCAATTCTTGAACCAGCACTGCCTTATCATTCCAAACTCCTACTCACACCCTCCCAAAAAAAGACAGTATGCTAGTGTCGGTCATTGTTTTCCCTACTGTGAACCACTCTGTCGGAATTTACCTTTACCCGTTAAGAAAACTAATTTTTCTGATCATTTTGATGTTAAGGGAGCATTCCTACTGCGATACAAAGGTTAGAACGACTTACCACTCAATTTCTGCAAATTCCGATTCCTAACTTCGAAAAGATATCCACCAGGATACACAAGTCTGGTAGATCCCTTCATATGGTCATGTGATGGGAGTAGAATTAGGCCATTCGGCCCATCATGTCTACTCGCCCATTCAATCGCGGCTGATCTATCTCTCCCTCCTAACCCTATTCTCCTGCCTTCTCCCCATAACCACTGACACCCGTACTAATCAAGAATCTCAGCATAGAAATATCCACTGACTTGGCTTCCACAGCCTTCTGTGGCAAAGAATTCCGCAGATTCACCACCCTCTGACTAAGGAAATCTCTCATCTCCTTCCTAAAAGAACATCCTTTGATTTTGAGGCTAAGACCGCCGGGTTAGCCTGTCGATCGAGCGCAGCGTGCATCAGCTGCACAGGGCCGCGGTGGAACGTGCCAACGCGCTGGGCCAAGCAGATCTGAGGGAGAACTTTGCTGAACGTCGTGACTGTTCCGCTTGTAGACACGTGTTTTGCCAAGCTAAAGATGCCACACCATTCTTAGGAAAGCATTGGCCGAATGATTGGAGCATTGTGCACAGATATCTGTTTCTTTGTGCGTGGTGTTATTATCTGTTATCTGCAAAACTATGTACGGGTCTGAGTAATGTCATTTAGGCGGTTTCGATAAAATCACAACTGCCTGACCAAGCTGTTTAACATCTACATACTAAAACTCTCGTTTGTTATCTTGTTTGTGACTGAACTTCAGCCAAAACGGTACACGGTAGCGCGACAATTTTAGGCCCACCTTACTCACCGTTGTCACTTTAGTGATAATGCAAGTAGTTTTATTGAAATCGGTGTTATATTTTTTAAGTTATTCACATTTTAAAGTTTAAATCTAGGGAGGAGGGAGGGAAGGGGAGGGAGTTGGGGGGTGGGGGTTGAGGGGGAATGGGAAGTGGGGAGGGGGGGGGGAGGGGAGGGAGGAGGGATGGGGGTAGGAGAGGGTGCTGCACCAATGCAGGAGAGGTTTGAGCCCTTGGTCTAGTAGAAACATAGAAACAAACAAAATAGGTGCAAGAGGAGGCCATTTGGCCCTTCGAACCAGCACCGCCATTCATTGTGATCATGGCTGACCATCCACAATCAGTAACCCGTGACTGCCTTCTCCCCATATCCCTCGATTCCGCTAGCCCCTAGAGCTCTATCTAACTCTCTTTTAAATTCATCCAGTGAATTGGCCTCCACTGCCCTCTGTGGCAGAGAATTCCACAAATTCACAACTCTCTGGGTGAAAAAGTTTTTTCTCACCTCAGTTTTAAATGGCCTCCCCTTTATTCTTAGACTGTGGCCCCTGGTTCTGGACTCGCCCAACATTGGGAACATTTTTCCTGCGTCTAGCTTGTCCAGTCCTTTTATAATTTTATACGTCTCTATAAGGTCCCCTCTCATCCTTCTAAACTCCAGTGAATACAAGCCCAGTCTTTCCAATCTTTCCTCATATGACAGTCCCGCCATCCTGGGGATTAAATCTCGTGAACCTACGCTGCACTGCCTCAATAGCAAGGACGTCCTTCCTCAAATTAGGAGACCAAAACTGCACACAATGCCCCAGATGTGGTCTCACCAAGGCCTGGAACTACGATATGTGCTAGTCTGCACATACACTTGTTTGTTCAGCAGTATATAAACCCAAGCCGTCTCTGTGCTCTGAAAGACCTGTCTCATGGAGCAGTTCCTTCTGAGATATCGCGTAATAAAGTCTCACACTCCATAAGTCCGAGTCTTCGATTGATTTCTCTGACACAACGCCACTCCGTCACGGTGGCGCAGCGGTAGAGTTGCTACCTTACAGCGAATGCAGCGCCGGAGACTCGGGTTCGATCCTGACTACGGGCGCCGTCTGTACGGAGTTTGTACGTTCTCCCCGTGACCTGCGTGGGTTTTCTCCGATATCTTCGGTTTCCCTCCACACTCCAAAGACGTACAGGTCTTTAGAAGACTGAGGGGGGATCTTATAGAAACATATAAAATTCTTAAGGGGTTGGAGAGGCTAGATGCGGGAAGATTGTTCCCGATGTTGGGGAAGTCCAGAACCAGGGGTCACAGCTTAAGGATAAGGGGGAAGTCTTTTAGGACCGAGATGAGAAAACATTTCTTCACACAGAGAGTGGTGAGTCTGTGGAATTCTCTGCCACAGAAGGTAGTTGAGGCCAGTTCATTGGCTATATTTAAGAGGGAGTTAGATGTGGCCCTTTTTGCTAAAGGGATCAGGGGGTATGGGGAGAAGGCAGGTACAGGTTACTGAGCTGGATGATCAGCCATGATCATATTGAATGGCGGTGCAGGCTCGAAGGGCCGAATGGCCTACTCCTGCACCTATTTTCTATGTTTCTATGTTTCTATGTGGGTTAATTGGCTGGGCAAATGTAAAAATTGTCCCTAGTGGGTGTAGGATAGTGTTAGTGTGCGGGGATCGCTGGGCGGCGCGGACCCGGTGGGCCGAAGGGCCTGTTTCCGCGCTGTATCTCTAAATATAAAAAATCTAAAAATTTCATTGAACTAGTGGTGGCAGGATACGAGTGAGAAAATAAGAATTTGCCTATCTTCTGACACCAAGATAGACTTTTCACAGGCTTGGAGGTTACAAAAAGGCATCAGACTGTAAGACTACAAATTTAAAGCCAAATGGTTACCTGTCAATCTTAAATCCAACAGGAAATTCTGAGAAAGTTGCTTTTCCGCTCTCAAGTTATACAACTTGATAATTTCTCTGATCGTCGGAAGAGGGGGCAAACGAAAAGAAGCGATTCTTCCTCCTGCAGCCATGGTCCAACCTCCTTACTCCTAGAAGTACCGGGGAAAAAAATGTTAAAGCAAGAAACTCTCAAATATAAAATATCTACAGGTTTACAGGTTAGTTTATTGTCACGTGTACCGAGGTACAGTGAAAAGCTTTTGTGGCGTGCTATCCAGTCATCAGAAACACAATACATGATTACAATCGAGCCATTTACAGTATACAGATACATGACAAGGGGACAGCGTTTTGGGCTGCCAAATCCATATAGATCTGCCCTGTCGTACCAGATAGAGCTGGGAATGTAGACACAAAATGCAGGTGTAACTCAGCGGGACAGGCAGCATCTCTGGAGAGAAGGAATGGGTGACGTTTTGGGACGAGACCCTTCTTCAGACTGATCTGCAAACCAGACAAACCAGCATCTGCAGTTCCTTCCTGCACAAAGCCTTGAATGTACCGGTTCTAAACAATACCACTCACTTTGCTTATGATTCATTTTCAATTGTTGCATACGTGCCCACATGGTATACTGCAAGATGTTTTCAAAGTTTCTGACCCACCCCCCTAAAAATGCTCCATCTGCCAACTTCTTTGCAAATTGATGTCCCTCCATAAGCATCGTACCTTTCTCAATAGACAATAGACAATAGGTGCAGGAGTAGGCCATTCGGGCCTTCGAGCCAGCACCGCCATTCAATGTGATCATGGCTGATCATTCTCAATCAGTACCCCGTTCCTGCTTTCTCCCCATACCCCCTGACTCCGCTATCCTTAAGAGCTCTATCTAGCTCTCTCTTGAATGTATTCAGAGAATTGGCCTCCACTGCCCTCTGAGGCAGAGAATTCCACAGATTTACAACTCTCTGACTAAATAGCACAAAGTTTCCAATTGCACCTTCCCTGAACATAACTTCACCACACTGAGCATTGCAAACTCTCAGCTTACCGAGCGCGACTATCATAAAGTTCCGATCACAATCGGGCGGCACGGTGGCGCAGTGGTAGAGTTGCTGCCTTACAGCGAATGCAGCGCCGGAGACTCAGGTTCGATCCTGACTACGGGCGCCGTCTGTACGGAGTTTGTACGTTCTCCCCGTGACCTGCGTGGGTTTTCTCCGAGATCTTCGGTTTCCTCCCACACTCCAAAGACGTACAGGTATGTGGGTTAATTGGCTGGGCAAATGTAAAAATTGTCCCTAGTGGGTGTAGGATAGTGTTAGTGTGCGGGGATCACTGTGCGGCGCGGACCCGGTGGGCCGAAGGGCCTGTTTCTGCGCTGTGTCTCTAAATCTAAATCGTTGAAAAAGGGAGCATTTGCCACCAGGCTACTGCAGTTGTGATGGATTATTCCTCTCTATAGTGACTCCGACCCATACGAATAATTTGATTAACAATCTCCATTGCAATGCCCATCATCTATGTCTGGGCCAAATGTTTCAGAACCCGGCAATATATAATTTTTTTATAAAGTGGTGCTAAGATCAAAGATCGACCACAATTATACTGAACACGAAAGAAGGTATGAGGGGCCGACTCCCATTATGGTATTAAAGTTTTCCTCCTTTAAGTCATAGAAACATAGAAAATAGTTGCAGGCGTAGGCCATTCGGCACTTCGAGCCAGCACCGCCATTCAATATGATCATGGATGATCATCCAGAATCACAGTACCCCGTTCCTGCTTTCTCCCCAGATCCCTTGATTCCGTTAGCCCTAAGAGTGATATCAAACTCTCTCCTGAACACATCAGTCATACGTGAATACCTTTATGACAAAAGTTTTGCCAACCTGAAGTATTCATTGTTTTTCACTTTCCTCAGATCCTGGCTGTGTGTTTCTAGCATTTTCTATTTAAAATAACATAAACTCATTTAAATTTTTTAACCATGCCATAGTCAGAGTTGTTTCACAACAGCTAGCCGCTTCTCGTGAGACAATAGACAATAGACAATAGGTGCAGGAGGAGGCCATTCAGGCCTTCGAGCCAGCACCGCCATTCAATGCGATCATGGCTGATCATTCTCAATCAGTACCCCGTTCCTGCCTTCTCCCCATACCCCCTCACTCCGCTATCCTTAAAGGGACTGCCTGAGAAAAGAAGGCTGCTCGTTCAAAATATTGAAACAACCACGAAATGTGCACACAATCTATATAAGAAAATAACTGCAGATGCTGGTACAAATCGAAGGTATTTATTTCACAAAATGCTGGAGTAACTCAGCAGGTCAGGCAGCATCTCAGGTCTGAAGAAGGGTCTCGACCCGAAACGTCACCCATTCCTTCTCTCCTGAGATGCTGCCTGACCTGCTGAGTTACTCCAGCATTTTGTGAAATACACACAATCTATATAACTGAATCAAATGGACAGGAAAAATGTACGCCGGACAATTTAGGGACATTACTACTTTCTATGTGTAGGAAAGAACTGCAGATGCTGGTTTACACTGAAGATACAGTAGACACAAAATGCTAGACTCGCTCAGTGGGACAGGCAGCATCTCTGATGGGTGACATTTCAGGTTGAGACTATTCTTCAGACTCCTTTCTACTTAATTTTGTATATCATATTGATGCTAATAGGGCATTCAAGCAATGTAATGCCATATAAAGGCCATCTTCTTAGAGTCATAGTGTGGAAACAGGCCCTTCGTCCCAACTCGACCACACCGGCCAACATGTCCCACCTACACTAGTCCCACCTGCCCGCATTTGGCCCATATCCCTCCAAACCTGTCCTATCCATGTACCTGTTTAACTGTTTCTTAAACGTTGGGGTAGTCCCTGCCTCAACTACCTCCTCTGGCAGCTTGTTCCATACACCCACCGCCCTTTGTGTGGAAAAGGTTACCCCTCAGATTCCTATTAAATCTTTTCCCCTTCACCTTGAACCTATGTCCTCTGGTCCTCGATTCCCCTACTCTGGGCAAGACACTGTGCATCTACCCAATCTGTTCCTCTTTTGATTTTATACACATCGAAAAGATTATCGCTTATCCTCCAGCGCTCCAAGGAATAGAGTCCCAGCCTCCTCAACCTCTCCCTCGACCACACACCCTCTAGTCCTGGCAACATCCTCGCAAATCGTCTCTGAACCCTTTCAGGCTTGACAACATCCTTCCTATTCTCAGAACTGAACACAATACTCTAAATGCGGCCTCACCAACATCTTATACAACTGCAACATGACCTCCCAGCTTCTATTCTTGTTGAGCAACCAGAGTGATTAATTAATTAATCAAAAGCAACCAGTTAAAATAACGAATTCAGGGCACAAGTCAGGTACAGAATCTAAGATAAAGACAAGTAAATACTACATTCATGGAAAAGTAAAAGGGATAGTAATGAAAGTTGTTGACTTCTTAAGAAAGGTCACCTTATGAACCAGAGATGAATACATCTCATCCTGTAAAACTCTCTTGATTAGTACTGGTGTCAGGGATTATGGGGAGAAGGCAGGAGAATAGGGTTAGGAGGGAGAGATAGATCAGCCATGATTGAATGGCAGAGTAGACTTGATGGGCCCAATGGCCTAATTATGCTTTTATCACTTATGAATTTATGACAACTTTGGCTGCAGAGAGGATGTTTGACAGATATTATTATCATGGAATGAATAGAACACTGATTTTTTTGTGGTACTTTCATTGTTTATCTGCGATGGAATGTAAAGTTAACCTTATTTCTACTCCCTAGCGTTTGAGGCCCTCTGAGGGGGCACTGTAAACTGTTTATGTATGTGCTGTTATGTTTGTGTGCCATTGTATGTTCGTTCTTAGTACCTGAATTGATGTACAGCACTTTGGTCAACGTGGGTTGTTTTTAAATGTGCTATACAAATAAAATTGACTTGACTTGGCTTATTATTAGTGTCACAGCAAAATCCAGCCCCATTTTATCTGGATTACCGTTGTGGTGAAGCCAGGAGCCCGAATTGCTGGAACTACTTGAATTGAACTCCAGCAAGTAAGTTATTCATAGAAAATAGGTGCAGGAGGAGGCCATTTGGCCCTTCGAGCCAGCACCGCCATTCATTGTGATCATGGCTGATCATCCACAATCAGCACCCCGTGCCTGCTTTCTCCCCATATCCCCTGATTCCGCTAGCCCCTAGAGCTTTAACTAACTCTCTTTTAAATTAATCCAGTGAATTGGCCTCCACTGCCTTCTGTGGCAGAGAATTCCACAAATTCACAACTCTCTGGGTGAAAAAGTGTTTTTTCACCTCATGAATAGGTGTCACCTGATTCCTTTCATCACTATGCTGATGACGGAGAGCTGGTTTGGGAAATAATTCAATGGCTAGATTCCGCCAGGTTAACAAATACTCTCTTGAACATCCACAGGTGTACCAGTGGAGATATTGTACTCAGTTTATCTCAACCTGCTGTAGGGAAGAGCGTAGAGAAGATGTACGAAGATGTTGTAAGGGCTTGATGGCCGAATCTATCGGCAGAGGTTGGATAGGCCAGGACTTTATTCCTTCGAAAATGCAGGAGGCTGAGGGGTATAAGAAAATAACTGCAGATGCTGGTACAAATCAAAGGTATTTCTTCACAAAATGCTGGAGTAACTCAGCAGGTCAGGCAGCATCTCAGGAGAGAAGGAATGGGTGACATTATGGGTCGAGACCCTTCTTCAGACTGATGTCAGGGGGCGGGACAAAGGAAGGATATAGGCAGAGACAGGAAGATAGAGGGAGATCTGGGAAGGAGGAGGGGAAGAGAAGGACAGGGGAACTATCTAAAGTTAGAGAAGTCGATGTTCATACCACTGGGCTGCAAGCTGCCCAAGCGAAATATGAGGTGCTGTTCCTCCAATTTCCAGTGGGCCTCACTATGGCACTGGAGGAGGCCCATGACAGAAAGGTCAGACTGGGAGTGGGAGGGGGAGTTGAAGCGCTCAGCCACCGGGAGATCAGGTTGGTTGAGGCGGACTGAGCGAAGGTGTTGAGCGAAGCGATCGCCGAGCCTGCGTTTGGTTTCGCCGATGTAAATAAGTTGACATCTTGAGCAGCGGATGCAATAGATGAGGTTGGAGGAGGTGCAGGTGAACCTCTGTCTCACCTGGAAAGACTGTTTGGGTCCTTGGATGGAGTCGAGGGGGGAGGTAAAGGGACAGGTGTTGCATCTCCTGCGGTTGCAGGGGAAAGTGCCCGGGGATGGGGTGGTTTGGGTGGGAAGGGAGGAGTGGACCAGGCTGAGGGGTGATCTTATAGAACTGTATAAACTCATGGGGGGGGGGGGGAATAGAGATGGTGAATTTGCAGTTTTTTCCCCTCGGGGTATGGAAATCAAGAACTAGAGAGCATAGGTTTAAGGGGTTTGAAGAAGGGTCTCGACCCGAAACGTCACCCATTCCTTCTCTCCTGAGATGCTGCCTGACCTGCTGAGTTACTCCAGCATTTTGTGAAATAAATACTTTCGATTTGTACCGGCATGGGTTTAAGGGGAGTGGACAAACGTTTAAGAGGAATGCAAGGGCATTTTTTTTATTTTACACACACACACACACAGGATGGCCGTGTTACAAGGCAGCACCATGGCACAACAGTAGAGTTGTTGCCTTATAGCACACCAGAGATCCAGGTTCATCCTGACTAGGGCAGCTGTCTATACGGAGTTTGTACCTTCTCCCTGCAACCACGTGTTTCTTCTGCGGTCGTTCTGATTTCTTCCTACACTCCAAAGACGTACAGGTTTGTAGATTAATTATAATAGACAATAGATGCAGGAGGAGGCCATTTGGCCCTTCGAGCCAGCACCACCATTCATTGTGATCATGGCTGATCACCCTCATAAGGTGTTCATGGTAACCATAAATTCAAACGAGCCAGAAGTGACACAGACAGCTAGTTATGTGGAATTGTTGTGTAGGAAAGAACTGCAGAAGCTGGTTTAAACCGAAGATAGACACAATAAGGTGGAGTAACTCAGTGGGTCAGACAGCATCTCTGGAGAGAATGAATAGGTGACGTTTCGGGTCGAAGAAGGGTCTCGACCCGAAATGTCACCTATACCTTTTTATCCAGAGATTCTCTTAGAGATACAGCATAGAAACAGGCCCTTCGGCCCACCGAGTCTACGCCAACCAGTGATCCCTGCGCGTTAACACCACCCTACACACACTAGGGATAATAGACAATAGACAATAGGTGCTGGAGGAGGCCATTCGGCCCTTTGAGCCAGCACTGCCATTCAATGTGATCATGGCTGATCATTCTCAATCAGTACCCCGTTCCTGCCTTCTCCCCATACCCCCTGACTCTGCTATCCTTAAGCTATGCCTAGTGTGTGGGACAGTGTTACGGTATGGCGTGATTGCTGGCTAGCACGGACGCAGAGGGCCGAGGGACTGTTTCCATGATGTATCTCTAAAGTCTGAGGTCTGGAGGATGATGGATGGGTACATGGAGCGAGCTGCCGCAGGACGTTGAAGCAGGCTTAATAACAACATTTAAAAGACAGGCACATGGATAGGAAATGTTAGAGGGACATGGGCTAAACACAGGTAAATGGAACTAACCTGGTCACTACGTATGAATTGGGTCAGGTGGCCATTTTCATGCTGTGTCTTGGAGTCTACAATGAGTTTGGATTTGAAGCAACATGAAACTTGGAGCATAACTTCAAATCAAGGACCAAAGATTGTCCATAATTCCCAGGGGGTATGGGGAGAAGGCAGGAACGGGGTACTGATTGAGAATGATCAGCCATGATCACATTGAATGGCGGTGCTGGCTCGAAGGGCCGAATGGCCTCCTCCTGCACCTATTGTCTATTGTCTAATACAAGTCTGAAGCAGCTTGTGTTTTAAATTACATATAATGCACACAATCAGGTTAAAAACTTTACTGTTGTTTAAAAAAAAGCAGGATTGATCTCAATGTAAATCTGGAGACCAAACCACCTCCAAAGCATTGTCAGAATCCCTAACAAATCCTGTTAGCTGTGGTTTCTCTTCTCTCCACACTGTATGTCTTTTAGTTCAGTTCAGAGATACAGCATGGAAGCATGTACTTCGGCCCACCAAGTCCACACTGACAACCAATCACCCCTTCACACTAGTTCTACGTTATTACACTTTCCAATTCACACCCAACACACAAAGGGCAATTTTCAGCGGACAATTAACCTGCAAACCCACATGCTTTGGGGATTTTTAGTATAGAGATACGGCGTGAAAAAAGGCCCTTCGGCCCACCGGGTCCGTGCCGACCAGCGATCCCCGCATACTAACACTATCCTACGGGGGGGGGGGGGGGGGGGTGTGGGGTGGGGTGTGTGTGCTGTGTGTGTGGGGTGTGTGTGTGGTGTGTGGGGTGTGTGTGTGTGTGTGTGTGTGTGGGTGTTGTGTGTGTGGTGTGTGGGGTGTGTGTGTGTGGGGGTGGGGGTGTTGTGTGTGTGGGGTGTGTGTGTGGGGTGTGTGTGTGTGTGTGTGGTGTGTGTGTGTGGGGTGTGTGTGGGGGGTGTGGTCCCCCTCTGTGACCTCATTGTGTGTGTGTGGGGTCCCCTCTGTGACCTCACTGTGTGTGTGTGGGGTCCCCTCTGTGACCTCACTGTGTGTGGGGGGGGGGGTGGTCCCCTCTGTGACCTCACTGTGTGTGTGTGGGGTCCCCTCTGTGACCTCACTGTGTGTGTGGGGGGGGGGGGGGTGGTCCCCTCTGTGACCTCACTGTGTGTGTGTGGGGTCCCCTCTGTGACCTCACTGTGTGTGTGTGTGTGTGTGGGGTCCCCTCTGTGACCTCACTGTGTGTGTGTGTGGGGGGGGGGGGGGGTGGTCCCCTCTGTGTCCTCACTGTGTGTGTGGGGGGGGGGGTCCCCTCTGTGACCTCACTGTGTGTGTGTGTGGGGGGGGGGGGGTGGTCCCCTCTGTGACCTCACTGTGTGTGTGTGTGGGGTCCCCTCTGTGACCTCATTCCCACAGTAAGCTCTAACCCACAGTAGGCTGTGGTCCCGTGGGTGGGTGAGAGCAGAGCAGTCCAGCCCAGCCCAGCCCAGCCCAGTGATGTTGCAAAGCTGCCAAAGCAAAGAGGGGGGGGGGGGGGGTCCCATACCACTACCACGACCACCCCACACACAACCCGTGCACAACCCCGGCGTGCACACACACACACACACACACACACTGGTCACCGCCTGCCATCTTACCCTCTCCGCTGTCGCTGTCGCTGTCACCGCCGCTGCCCGTCACTCCGGCTGCCCACTCAACGCCGCTGCTGCTTGTAGAGAGAACCACTCAGCGCCGGTGGGACGGGACGGGACAGGACAGGACAGGCAGGACGGGACGGGACGGGGCGGGCTTGCAATGCATCGCATCGCATTGGTAGCCGCCCATCCGCTGTGTGAGGCTGTGGCCCTGCACGCTGCAACTGGGTGTGTGTGTGCACTGCTGCTGATCAGCCCCCCTTTTTCATTTTTGTCGCTGAAAATAAGAGCAAACCCTTTGCAATTGTGCAGTAACGCGCTGACCCAAAGGTCAGGGGCAATACACAACAGACAATATACAACAGACAATATAGAGATGGTGAATTTGCAGTTATTGAATATACAATATACAACAGACAATAGACACTATACAACAGACAACAGGCAATATACAACAGACAATATACAACAGACAATATACAACAGACAATATACAACAGACAATATACAACAGGCAATATACAACAGACAATATACAACAGGCAATATACAACAGACAATATACAACAGACAATAGACACTATACAACAGACAACAGACAATATACAACAGACAATATACAACAGACAATATACAACAGACAATATACAACAGACAATATACAACAGACAATATACAACGGACAATATACAACAGACAACAGACAATATACAACAGACAATATACAACAGACAATATACAACAGACAATATACAACAGACAATATACAACAGACAATATACAACAGACAATATACAACAGACAATATACAACAGGCAATATACAACAGACAATATACAACAGGCAATATACAACAGACAATATACAACAGACAATAGACACTATACAACAGACAACAGACAATATACAACAGACAATATACAACAGGCAATATACAACAGACAATATACAACAGACAATATACAACAGACAATATACAACAGACAATATACAACGGACAATATACAACAGACAATATACAACAGACAATATACAACGGACAATATACCACAGACAATATACAACAGACAATATACAACACAATATACAACAGACAATATACAACAGACAATATACAACAGACAATATACAACAGACAATATACAACGGACAATATACCACAGACAATATACAACACAATATACAACAGACAATATACAACACAATATACAACAGACAATATACAACACAATATACAACAGACAATATACAACAGACAATATACAATAGGCAACAGACAATATACAATAGGCAACAGACAACACAATGTACAACAGACAATATACAACAGACAATATACAACAGACAATATACAATATACAACAGACAATATACAACAGACAATATACAACAGACAATATACAATAGGCAACAGACAACAGGCAATATACAATAGGCAACAGACAACAGACAATATACAACAGACAATATACAACAGACAATATACAACAGGCAATATACAACAGACAATATACAACAGACAATATACAACAGACAATATACAACAGACAATATACAACAGACAATATACAACAGACAATATACAACGGACAATATACAACAGACAATATACAACAGACAATATACAACGGACAATATACCACAGACAATATACAACAGACAATATACAACACAATATACAACAGACAATATACAACAGACAATATACAACAGACAATATACAACAGACAATATACAACGGACAATATACCACAGACAATATACAACACAATATACAACAGACAATATACAACACAATATACAACAGACAATATACAACACAATATACAACAGACAATATACAACGGACAATATACCACAGACAATATACAACAGACAATATACAACAGACAATATACAATATACAACAGACAATATACAATATACAACAGACAATATACAACAGACAATATACAACAGACAATATACAACAGACAATTGGGCGGCACGGTAGCGCAGCAGTAGAGTTGCTGCTTTACAGCGAATGCAGCGCCGGAGACTCAGGTTCGATCCCGACTACGGGTGCTGCACTGTAAGGAGTTTGTACGTTCTCCCCGTGACCTGCGTGGGTTTTCTCCGAGATCTTCGGTTTCCTCCCACACTCCAAAGACGTACAGGTATGTAGGTTAATTGGCTGGGTAAATGTAAAAATTGTCCCTAGTGGGTGTAGGATAGTGTTAATGTACGGGGATCGCTGGGCGGCGCGGACTTGGTGGGCCGAAAAGGCCTGTTTCCGCGCTGTATATATATGATATGATATGATAACAGACAATATACAAGACAATATACAATATACAACAGACAATATACAATATACAACAGACAATATACAACAGACAATATACAACAGACAATATACAACAGACAATATACAATAGACAATATACAACAGACAATATACAACAGACAATATACAATAGACAATATACAACAGACAACAGATAATAGACAACAGACAATATACAACAGACAATATACAATAGACAATAGACAATAGACAATAGACAATATACAATATACAACAGACAATATACAATATACAATAGACAATATACAATATGCAACAGACAATATACAATATACAATATACAATATACAATAGACAATATACAATAGACAATATACAACAGACAATATACAATATACAACAGACAACAGACAATATACAATAGACAATAGACAATAGACAATATACAACAGACAATATACAACAGACAATATACAACAGACAATATACAACAGACAATATACAACAGACAATATACAACAGACAACAGGCAATATACAACAGGCAACAGACAACAGACAATAGACAACAGGCAACAGACAACATATAACAGACAATAGACAACATATAACAGACAATAGACAACATATAACAGACAACAGACAACAGAACAGACAACAGAACAGACAATAGACAACAGACAACAGATGCAGGAAGAGGCCATTCAGCCCTTCAAGCCAGCACCATCATTCAATGTGACCATGGCTGATCATTCTCAATCAGTACCTGCCTTCTCCCCATACCCCCTGACTCCGCTATCCTTAAGAGCTCTATCTAGCTCTCTCTTGAATGCATTCAGAGAATTGGCCTCCACTGCCTTCTTGAGGCAGAGAATTCCACAGACTCACAACTCTCTGACTGAATTTTTTTTTCCTCATCTCCGTTCTAAATGGCCTACCCCTTATTCTTAAACTGTGGCCCCTTGTTCTGGACTCCCCCAACATTGGGAACATGTTTCCTGCCTCTAACGTGTCCAACCCCTTAATAATCTTATACGTTTCCATAAGATCCCCTCTCATTCTTCTAAATTCCAATGTATACAAGCCTAGTCGCTCCAGTCTTTCAACATATGACAGTCCCGCCATTCCGGGAATTAACCTAGTAATCCTACGCTGCACGCCCTCAATAGCAAGAATATCCTTCCTCAAATTTGGAGACCAAAACTGCACACAGTACTCCAGGTGCGGTCTCACTAGGGCCCTGTATAACTGCAGAAGGACCTTTCTTCAGACAGTCTGAAGAAGGGTCACGACCTGAAACATCACCCATTCCTTGTATCCAGAGATGCTGCCTGACCCACTGCTACACTGACGCATGTGTCAGACTCCATAAAAATCAGCAACAGTCCTTTTTGGCCCACCTCATGGTGCCTATCTAAGCTTATCCCATCTGCCTGCTGCATTGGGGCGCCAACTATCTCACTCCCATATACGGGGCAAGGTGACGTCACCGCCCCGCGCCCAACGTGACCTCACCCAGCCAGCGGCCACGTGCTCCTGCTCCACCAATGGCGGTCGCCCGGGCCGGGAGGCGGGTTGCTACACAACCTCCGTCAGGCAGTGCCCGGGCCTCCGGGCCTACACTGTCCAGACCTACAGCGTCCGGGCCTACACTGTCCGGGCTTGCACTGTCCGGGCGTACACTGTCCGGACCTACACTGTCTGGACCTACACTGTCCAGACCTACACTGTCCGGGCCTACACTGTCCGGGCCTACACTGTCCGGACCTACAGAATCTGGACCTACACTGTCCAGACCTACACTGTCCGGGCCTACACTGTCCGGACATACACTGTCCGGGCCTACACTGTCCGGGCCTACACTGTCCGGGCCTACACTGTCCGGGCCTACAGTGTCCGGGCCTACAGTGTCCGGGCCTACAGTGTCCGGGCCTACAGTGTCCGGGCCTACAGTGTCCGGGCCTACAGTGTCCGGGCCTACAGTGTCCGGGCCTACAGTGTCCGGGATTACAGTGTCCGGGCCTACAGTGTCCGGGCCTAATACCAATTGGACAAACAAATTTATCCCAATATAGGGGGTGTCCAAGCTAATACAGGACAGTTGGCAACCCTAGTGCTGCATATCATCGCCTTGATCTGAATTTAATTAGCACACTCCAAGGACACTGAACACAGAACAGGCTGTTTTCATTGTGTAGGAAGGAACTGCAGATGCTGATTTAAACCGAAGATAGACACTAAATGCTGGAGCCTCCTCCTCTCCTTACATCCCAGCAATAGGTTAGGGTTAGGGTTAGGGTTAGGGTCTGACCTTTCTGACTCAGAGTAACACGTGATACATTTAACTACAACAACATCCTTTCATTATCAAACAAAGAGCATTTCCCCATCACCATATTGTAAACTGAATATTCTACTCCCACACTCCAAAGACATACAGGTTTGTAGGTTAATTGGCTTGGTGTAAATGTGAAAATTGGCCCTAGCGTAGGATAGTGTTAATGTGCGGGGATCGCTGGTCGGAGCGGACTTGGTGGGCCGAAGGGCCTGTTTCCGTGCCGTATTTCTAAACTAAACTAAACACCATTTAGATTATGGCATTCTTTACATTAATAATTACATGTCAACACATCTCATAATCCTCATTTCTTGGGTGGTCTTCTCTGACGATTTGGTCTGGCAACTGCCCCTGGCTACACTGATACTGGATTCCGATCTGTCATGTCCTGCTCCACCAGTTCATCATCTCGATTCTGGTCTTGCCTAGTCTGTCCCTCAACCTCGTGTAGTCTTGGCTCGTCAATTTGGTAGTCACAGGTCTGATCCCTCGTAGTCTCAACTTCAGGAAGAATGTTCCCAATGTTGGGCGAGTCCAGAACCAGGGGCCACACAGTCTAAGAATAAAGGGGGGGCCATTTAAAACTGAGATGAGAAAAAACTTTTTCACCCAGAGGGTTGTGAATTTGCGGAATTCTCTGCCACAAAAGGCAGTGGAGGCCAATTCACTGGATGAATTTAAAAGAGAGTTAGATAGAGCTCTCGGGGCTAGCGGAATCAAGGGATATGGGGAGAAGGCAGGCACGGGTTACTGATAGTGGATGATCAGCCATGATCACAATGAATGGCGGTGCTGTCTCGAGGGGCCAAATGGCCTCCTCCTGCACCTATTTTCTATGTTTCTATATAGCTTTTCGGGCTAACGGAATCAAGGGATATGGGGAGAAGGCAGGAACGGGGGTACTGATTCTGGATGATCAGCCATGATCATATTGAATGGTGGTGCTGGCTCAAAGGGCTGAATGGCCTACTCCTGCACCCATTTTCTCTGTTTCTCTGTTTCAGTCTGCAGCGTCCCCGGACTATCACAACGGTGATGATACTTTTCCACATATCATGCGTTACTATCATATGTGACTCCTTCTGACTACTGGACTGTCACCTTATTTCCTTGCCTGGACACCACTGTGTATGGTTATGGAAAGAAGGGTGCATCCATTTTGCTTGGACTTTCTCTCCTCAACAGCACCTCATCTCCAGGCATCACATCTGATGGTCTGGCACCTCATCATATCATCATATCATATATATACAGCCGGAAACAGGCCTTTTCGGCCCTCCAAGTCCTTGCCACCCAGTGATCCCCGTACATTAACACTATCCTACACCCACTAGGGACAATTTTTACATTTACCCAGCCAATTAACCTACACACCTGCACGTCTTTGGAGTGTGGGAGGAAACCGAAGATCTCGGAGAAAACCCACGCAGGTCACGGGGAGAACGTACAAACTCCTTACAGTGCAGCACCCGTAGTCAGGATCGAACCTGAGTCTCCGGCGCTGCATTCGCTGTAAAGCAGCAACTCTACCGCTGCGCCACCGTGCCGCTCTTCTCCTGTCTGCACAGAGCTTTGATGCCCCCTTTTCGTTTCTGCACCGCGATCTCTCATTTCTTGGTCATTTACCATGTCACTAACCCGTGGCATCTTGGTCCGGACTTTCCTTCCAAACAGCAATTCTGCCGTTCTCGTCCCTGTTGTGCAGTGTGGTGTCACCTCGACACGCTGCTACATATGCTAAGAGCATCTCCTTCCAATCTTTGCCTTCTGCTTGGCCAATTCACATCCTCTTCTCCGGAGATTAGTCCTGTCGTTGCACTTCTCCATTAGCTTGCCGCCACTTTGGCGGGGCTTTGTGATGGTACGCATCGTCAGTTACCATGACACCTGCATTCGGCCAATGTCCCTCAACACCTTCCGTATCCAAGTACCGTCCTATCATCACCTTTACCCACAAGCAAAAGAGGGGGAGGATGGTGGATGTCCGGAGTTGGCAACCCCTCTCATGGATGACAAGATCCTATCCGAGACCATCACTGGGTGGATGAAGTCTGTTCTGGGATAGGCAATCCACCTGCACTAAACTTGTGGTGTATCAGCAGGAAAATCCCTGAGGATCTTGTGCTGCTCTGGGATACCATTACCTTCTGCAGGACAGGGAGTTGACAGTGGTGGGTGTATGGAACAAGCTGCCAGAGGAGGTAGTTGAGGCTGGGACTATCCCATTGTTTAAGAAACAGTTAGACAGGTACATGGATGGGGCAGGTTTGGAGGGAATGGACCAATCCCAGGCAGCTGGGACTAGTGTAGCTGCGACATTTAGATTTTAGATTTAGATTTAGAGATACAGCGCGGAAACAGGCCCTTCGGCCCACCGAGTCCGCGCCGCCCAGCGATCCCCGCACATTAACACTATCCTACACACACTAGGGACAATTTTTTTAACATTTACCCAGTCAATTAACCTACATACCTGTACGTCTTTGGAGTGTGGGAGGAAACCGAAGATCTCGGAGAAAACCCACGCAGGTCACGGGGAGAACGTACAAACTCCGTACAGACGGCGCCTGTAGTCGGGATCGAACCTGAGTCTCCGGCGCTGCATTCGCTGTAAGGCAGCAACTCTACCGCTGTGCCACCGTGACGCCCTTTTGCGGCGCTCCCTCCCCCCGTCTCCATCCCCGGCGCGGCGCTCCCAGGTTTGGAGGGATATGGACCAAACACGGGAAGGTGGGACTAGTGAAGCTGGGACATGTTGGCCGGTGTGGGCGAGTTGGGCCGAATGGCCTGATTCCACAATGTATCACTCTATGACTCTAATTGCCTGGTCAGCATGGATGAAGAGGAAACGTTTGACAGATCTGTTAATATGGACTGTGCTATCCTCAGTTTAGTTTTTAGTTTGTGGATACAGCATGGAATCAGGCCCTTCGGCCCATTGAGTCCGGGCCGGCCACGATCACCTGTACACCTGTACACTTGTTCCATCCTACACATTAGGGACAACTTACAGAAGCTTTTGGGGTGGGAATCACAAATTGCACCCAAATGCTTTACAGAGGTTAAACACAAAATGCTGGCGTAACTCAGCCGGGCAGGCAGCTTCTCTGGAGAGAAGGAATGGGTGATGTTTTGAGTTGAGATCCTTCTTCAGACTGATGTCAGGGGAGAGGGAGATACATAGATAAGGAAGTGTAAGGTGTGAAAATAGGACAAAGGGAATGGAGATCGAGGAGCACGTAGAATAGATCATTGTTAGCTGCTTTAAAGCAAAGAGAGATAAAATGTCGAGGTGGTATCGAGGTGGCATGCTGGTGCCACAGTACAGTTTGCTCCCTTACAGTACCGGAGACCCGGGTTCGATCCTGACTAAGGGTGCTGTCTGTATCGAGTTTGTCCTGGGACCACGTGGGTTTTCTCCAGGTGCTCCGCTTTCCTCCCACGTTCCAAAGAGGTACAGGTTTGTAGGCTAATTGGCTTCTGTAAACAGTCCCAAGTGTGTAGGTTAGTGCTGGTGATCGTGACCGGGCCCAGACCCGGCGGGCCGAAGGGCCTGGTTCCACACTGTATCCACAAACTAAAGATAGGGCAGTCCAAATGAACAGATGTGAAGCAGATCGCTTCCCCATCTAGCCTGGAGCCAGGCAGGGCTGCCCACTGACTCCTGTCTTGTTTGAGTTGTGTAGAGCCATTTGCCAAATACATCAGGCAAAATGCAGACATGAGACGTTTGACAATGCCACACAGGGAAGGGCATTCACATCAAAGCCTCTCTGTATTTACAGCTGATTGGTCCTTGGTTTGGGTTTGGTGTAGATGCGGTCATCTATGTCGAGCTGACCATTTAACATTTTGTAAAAACTGTCCCCCCCCCCTCTCCTCCCTCCCCCTTTCCCTCCTTCCCCCTTCCCTCCCAAGTCAAGTCAAGTTTATTTGTCACATACACATACACGATGTGCAGTGAAATGAAAGTGGCAACGCCTGCGGGTTGTGCACAAAAAAGAATTACAGTTACAGCATATAAATAAAGTTAATACAGAGAAGACAAAATTTAGTCCCTGGAGTTATAAAAGTTGACAGTCCTGATGGCCTGTGGGAAGAAACTCCGTCTCATCCTCTCCGTTTTCACAGCGTGACAGCGGAGACGTTTGCCTGACCGTAGCAGCTGGAACAGTCCGTTGCTGGGGTGGTAGGGGTCCCCCATAATCTTGCTGGCTCTGGATCTGCACCTCCTGATGTATAGGTCCTGCAGGGGGACGAGTGTAGTTCCCATGGTGCGTTCGGCCGAACGCACTACTCTCTGCAGGGCCATCCTGTCCTGGGCAGAGCTGTTCCCAAACCAGATTGTGATGTTGCCGGACAGGATGCTCTCTACAGCCCCAGAGTAGAAGCAATGAAGGATCCTCAGAGACACTCTGAATTTCCTCAGCTGTCCAAGGTGGTAAAGGCGCTGCTTTGCCTTACCCATCAGTGTGGCAATGTGCGTTGTCCACGTCAGATCCTCTGTGATGTGGACTCCCAGGTATTTAAAACTGCTCACCCTATCCACAGTAGACCCATTTATCTCCAGTGGCGTGTACGTCCTTGGATGTTTAGCCCTTCTAAAGTCCACAATCAGCTCCTTAGTTTTTGTGACATTCAAGAGGAGGCTGTTGTCCTGACACCAGAGTGCCAGATCAGCCACCTCCTCCCGGTAGGCCTTCTCATCGTTGTTGGAGATCCGGCCCACCACCACAGTGTCATCAGCAAACTTGATGATGGAGTTGGTAGCTGAACCTGGCCCCACAGTCATGTGTGTATAGGGAGTACAGTAGGGGGCTAAGGATGCAACCCTGGGGGATCCTATGTTCTGGGTGAGGGAGCTAGATGTGTGTTCCCCCATCCCCTCCCCCCCTCCCCCCTTCCCCTCCCTTTCCCCCTTCCCCCTCCCCTCCTCCCCCTCCCTCCCCCCTCCCCTCCTCCCCTCCCCTCCTCCCCTGCCTCCACCCCCCCTCCGCTCCCCCTCACCCACCCCTCCCCCTCCCTCCACCCTCCTCCTCCCCTCCCCCTCCCCTGCACCCACCCCCCTCCGCTCCCCCTTCCCCTCCCCCTTCCCCTCCCCCCACTCCATCCCCCTCAACCGCCCTTATTCCTCCTTCCCCCTCCCTCCTTCCCCCTCTCCTTCCTCCCTCCCCCATCCCTCGCCCCTAGGAGATAGATTTAAACTTTAAAATGCGAATAACTTAAAAAATATAACACCGATTTCAATGAAACTTCTTCCATTAGCACCAAAGGGACGACGGTGAGTAAGGTGGGCCCAAAATTGTCGCGCTATCATGTACCATTTTGACTGTAGTTCAGGAACAAACAAACAAACAAGAGTTTTAGTATATAGATAGATGTCTCCAATTATGAGGACATTGGACAGACACTTGAAATAGTTTTAGTATAGAGATGGCAAAATAATTTAAAATTAACCTTTATGTTTGAATGAAATCTAACATGGAATGTTATGTTAGCTTTTATTTCATGGAGGGTGGGGGGAGATAGAAAAAGATTAGTATTATTCAACAATTTTATAATCATACTGCACCTGGACCATTAGGTTCAATTCTGGGCACTTCAGGAAGACTATATCAGCTGTTGAGTGAAGTGCAGATTTACCAGAATGAAACAGAAAACTAAAGGGATTAAGTTGGGACAAGTTGCATAAACATATCTTACATTCCCTGAAATACTGAAGATTAGAGTTGAGACCATTAAGGAGCTTAAGATGATTATGGGCTAAAATATGGCAGAATGAAAGAAGCTTCTTCTCCTGCCAGTAGAGTTCAGAACAAGGGGTCCATTAGTTGTAATCTTAAAATCACAGTTAGCGTATTCAGGCATGATGACAGGAATTCTTTCCACAAAGCTGCTGTGACGATTTCAATAGCATTTTCAAAAGCTGAAGTTTATAGCTTTTTTTCAGGAAACAAAGCAGGTAAACACCATTAAGATACGATGGGCCATGTTCTATTGGAGTTTGAGAGGCTCAATGTTCAACTCCAGAGTTTTATCAACCACAGAATTGTAAGTAGAGAAAAGGCCTCCAAAGTCGTGTTTGCAAATTCAGCATGCAAGCTGGATCTAACTTGTATGTCATCACTAGTTCATTTTGGTTCTTCAAAAATATCATCAAAGGCCATGTTTGGCAGTTGTTTTGTAGGGCACTCTGACCGATAATACATGTGCTGCTGAAGTCTGCTATTCATTCTATTTTAGGCACAAAATGCTGGAGTAACTCAGCGGAATAGGCAGGCAAAGCTAACATCGCTGCTGGACACTGGACAACGACTCCACCCCATGCAGGACACTGTCACTGCACTGAGTAGCTCCTTCAGTGACAGACTCCTTCACCCCCAAGTGCGTGAAGGAGAGATATAGGAGGTCCTTCCTTCCCGCTGCTGTGAGACTGCACAACCAGCACTGCTCCAGCAGACCAGTCAACAGACTGGTTAACAGTAACAGTAAAGGAAAAACACAGTAAATGATGACAATTATCCTTATCTTTATTTTTATTTTATACATGAACGATCTCTTGCTATCCACTTTGCTGCTGAAACATTGCAAATTCCCCAGTGGGGGCCAAATAAAGGAAATTATTATTATTATTATTATTATTATTATTATTATTATTATTATTATTATTATTATTACTATTATTATTATTATTATTATTATTATTATTATTATTATTATTATTATTATTATTATTATTATTACTATTATTATTATTATTATTACTATTATTATTATTATTATTATTATTATTATTATTATTACTATTATATTATTATTATTGTTATTATTATTATTATTATTATTATTATTATTATTATATATTATTATTATTATTATTATTATTATTATTATTATTATTATTATTATTATTACTATTATTACTATTATTATTATTATTATTATTATTATTATTATTATTATTATTATTATTATTATTATTATTATTATATTATTATTATTATTATTGTTATTATTATATTATTATTATTATTATTATTATTATTATTATTATTATTATTATTATCATCATCTCTGGAGAGACGAAAAATGCACTACTTTTTTGATCATAAATGTAAGAGGTGGATACAGATATTTTTTTCACATGCGATTGCCAAATTAAAATATTATGTTTAGAGAAAACTCCTTCAACTCCAGAGCCATCCAGTCTGCTATTTGCCACAGGTCTATTGACAGAAAAGGAGCAGAGATCAATTCTTCAGATCAGTCTGAAGAAGGGTCTCGACCCGAAACGTCACCTATTCCTTATCTCCAGAGATGCTGCCTGACCCGCTGAGTTACTCCAGCATTTGTGTCTACCTTCGATCTAAATCAGCATCTGCAGTTCTTTCCTACACATCAATTCTTTGTATATGGATTTGAGAAGCCATGGCCTGATAGTGAAGCCTTGCATAGTTTAATTTACTTGGTTTAGTTTAGAGATTCAGCGCGGAAACTAGCCCTTTGGGCCTGTTTCCACACTGTATCACACTACGACTCTAAATGGATCATTGTAATCATGTATTGTTTTTCTGCTGACTGGTTAGCACGCAACAAAAGCTTTTCACTGTACCTCGGTACACGTGACAACTAAACTAAACACAATGGATTGCTTCTCTCGTCTGAGCAAGTCTAAATAGAACTGTGCAATCATCCCCAAAGCTAATATCCCAAAATCATTGATGAAGATGGCTGTGCTGAGAAACAGTCCAGAGGAACACTTGCCCCCCTGACCACACACTCATTTCACACCCTGCCATCGGTGAGCCTGAAAACTGTAACGTCCAGTTTAGGAACAGCCTCTTCCCACTTAGTCTGTCCTGTCCCACGTAGGCGATGTTAAGGCGACTGCCGGTGACTAGGCTGTCGTTGAACGTTGCCGGGTGTCGCGCGCGGGCGTGATCGTGAGGAGTCTTCAATGAATCGTAGCGATCTCGGCGCATCGCGGAAAAAAATCCAGATAGAAATTTCTGGGCGACAGCTGGCTTGTCGCCAGGTACCGTAGCTTATTGCGGGCGCTGTCCTGTCGCACGCTGTCCCAAGTTTGCTAGGTTGTCACAGATGCATTTAGAAGCACATAATATTAAATTAAGAAAAGGCATTTGAGATACCGGAAGATGGTTTTGTTTAACCAATTTATTTACCGTCAGGACATTTGACAGGTAGACTTGAGGCGACAGTTTGACGGTCAGGTAAGCGTGGGAATTACGCGATGTTCCGAAGACGGTGTAATCCCTTAGCAGGTGCTAGTTTCACAAAAAAGTTACTTGTATCGACCTGACTCGGCATTGTCGTGGTCATTGTCGTGGTCATTGTCGTGGTCATTGTCGTGGTCATTGTCGCGGTCATTGTCGTGGTCATTGTCGTGGTCATTGTCGGTGGTCATTGTCGTGGGGCACCAGGGCGGGCGACGGTGGCGCAGCGGTAGAATTGCTGCCTTACAGCGAAAGCAGCGCCGGAGACTCAGATTCGATCCGACTACGGGTGCCGTCTGTATGGAGTTTGTACGTTCTCCCCGTGACCTGCGTGGGTTTTCTCCGAGATCGGTTTCCTCTCACACTCCAAAGACATACAGGTTTGTAGGTTAATTGACTGGGTAAATGTAAAAATTGTCCCTAGTGTGTGTAGGATAGTGTTAATGTGTGGGGATCGCTGGGCGGAGCAGACTCGGTCGGCCGAAGGGCCGGTTTCTAAGAAAATTTTGGCGATCTGCTACGACT